>NC_138769.1:398791732-399174232 GCF_965119305.1 Pelophylax lessonae
CTCAACATACTGTATTTTGTGGAAAAAAAAAAAAAAAAAAAAGCTTTGCTTTCCTAAATAAGCGCAAGTGGTAACCAAACCAAACATTTGCAACCAACACAAGAACATTTTTCAAATGTCAAACAGCAAAAAAAACCCAGAAAATTTGTTAAAACAAAATCTGAATTTCAAATTGGCTTGTGTACCAACTGCCAGGGCTAGATTAAGCACTAAGCAAAATAAGCATGTGCTTAGGGTGCCAAGGGAAAATATCACCACAGAGTTTTTCCTCCAACTATCCTGCCCTTTTAAGATAAGTGCACTTATCCTTTTTGCTCCTTTGCCCTTTGCTAGTTGACCCTACCCTCCTTATTCACAGATGTCTACCTACCAAGATCCAACATCCATAGCCCCCGTTGTTCATTTACACTGCAAGTTCTTGCTCACCGGGCTGGGCAAGGGCATTAGAGACCCATAGCCTTCTATGGGGGCACATCTACCTTCATCTTCCAGTCAGAAGGTAGATGAGCCCTATAGACTCCTTAAGCAATAGAGGGGCCAAGGGAGACACCATTGTTTGGCTGTGCTTAGGTCATCAACTAATTATATATGATATTTTAGTTTTATATTTTGTTATATATTTTTTTTTTTTTACGTAAAATTTGAAGTGCACCTGCAACTAGGCTATGGACAAAAGAGTGCAAAAACAAGCCCTTACTCACCACTCAGTAGCTGCTTACTGTAAAGTAATTTTGTCTTCCAAATCTTCAAAGATCGCAACAAAGATCACATCAAAGACTCACAAAAGAAGTCTAGTTTCAGTCGATTTCTAACAGTTCAGAAACATCTGCTGTATGTGTACAAAATTGAACTGGAAGGCTGCTAAGATCTGCTCTTAAAAAAAAAAAAAAAAGCTTTCAGTGTCTCTAACTGAGTGAGGAATTTATTTTCTCCACTATGCACATCAATTCAGAATAGGTCAAAACGTAAAAGTGCATACATAGTCTGTGTATAGGTTCACAGGATTACACCGGCTGATCGCCTCCATGTCACACCGCATTGATGCAGTAATTCATGTAAAAGGAGCCCCCGACCAATTATTGAGTGCATACTTTACTGTACATGGACATTTTTTTTCAGTAAGCCAACATTTCTGTATTAAAAATCCTTTTTTTCTGTGATCTTATCTAATATTCTAATTTTCTGAGATTCAGAATTTTGGGTTTTCACTAGATATAAGCAATAATTAGCAAAATTAAAATAGAAGAAATGTTTGAAATATATCAGTCTGTGTGTAATGAATATATATTTATAAAGTGGTGGGTGGAGCCAAGTTAACCTATTTGAGTACCAACATCCCTGACAATCAAAAAAAGTGGAAATAGATATGTGGGGTATGGGACTTTAAAGGTACTCACAAGACCAAGTTAGAGAACACTATTGATACAATAGACCAGGCATCACTAAATGGCGGACCGGGGTCCGGATCCGGACCCAGTTAATGTCTCATCCAGACCCCTGCGGTCCCACCCTTTAGAGTTGTTCTGCCCACAGCCATCACCACTGCCAGTCTCACAGAGCCAACAGCTGGAGGCAGGACAGCTATAGACAGAGGACGGGGCTATCCAAGTTAACAAGCAAGTGATTGGTTGTGAGGATACAGGATGGCCATCGCACAAACATGCGATTCGGACCTCTGCTGGAAGAATATTTTATTGACTGGACCTTTGTAAATTTTAATTCAATACCCCTGCAATAGACTAATCTCATAAAAACATTGTATTTTATTATACATCTTGAAACATACAAACACAAAGAAGTGGCTGTCTTGCAGATATATGCACAAATACTGTATTGTAAACTTCAAATTCCAACTGGTTTCACCGGACTGGCTTCCTCAGGGAATTGAAGATATATACAGATATCGCTAAGACAAAGCACATACATGTGAGACAATTTAAATTTTTATTCAAAATATAAAATAACAATAAACTTTTGTATGCTAGGTAAATAAGTCAATGCACAATTAAAGGGATACACCATACCTGCGGCATGGAATCCTGAATGTATTGTGAAGTTTGGAAGGATTTAAAAGGACCACACCTCCAGATGATCAAGGGCTGTGCGCATAAGACAGTGACCCCCACCTAATGGGTCTCCCACAGAGGGGGTATCGAGCCCCACAAATGACAGCTAAGGATAATTAAAAGCCTGTCGGAAATATAGATGCATATATAATGTAATGTAGGCACACCTTAAGAGTTACTAAAAAATCTTCATATATATATACATATATATATATATATATATATATATATATATATATATATATATATATATATATATTATTTTAATGAACCATCATTATAACATACTTGCAAATAGTATGACTTGTGTCAAAAAATACCTGGTGCGCCTGTTGGGGATGTTCCCAAAACTGAAACCTCCAAAGTATAGATTTAGGCAAAAGGTTTCCCAATGGATTTCAAAAAAATAATTAATTATATGGTAAGCTCCCATCAAATAATTTGTGTCAAAAAAGTTGATTGAAAACATATCCAAGGGAGAAAAAAAAAAGGGGGGGGGGGAAAGGTCAAGTTTCCACTATTGCAGGTGGGCTATAATCCACCTACAAAGCAAAACAATAAGGAAATTGCATCTTCAGTGTCATTCTACACTCCCGCACGCCAGGTCCTGTCTCATGTGTGCAAAGGTAATTCTATTACTCCTCTAGGCTACTATGTATGGAATCAGTTTGTTGCTTAAAACCTCCATCTTCATTGGTCTTCTCCTTTCCTTATTGTTTTGCTTTGTAGGTGGATTATATCCCATCTGCAATAGTGGAAACTTGACCTTTTCCCCTTTTTCTTTTTTCTCCCTTGGATATGTTTTCAATCAACTTTTTGACACAAATTATTTGATGGGAGCTTACCATATAATTAATTAATTTTTTGAAATCCACTGGGAAACTTTTTGCCTAAATCCATACTTTGGTGGTTTCAGTTTTGGGAACATCCCAAACAGGACAGGTGCGCCAGGTATTTTTTGACACAAGTCATGCTATTTGTAAGTATGTTATATTGATGGTTCATTAAAATTATATATATATATATATATATATATATATATATATATATATATATATATATATTGGAGATTTTTCCTTCTTTCCTTGGCTTCTTTATGCACATTAATACAAATTTTTACCTGGGGTGCCCAAACTTTCGATCCCCACTGTATATATATATATATATATATATATATATATATATATATATATATATGAAGATTTTTTAGTAACTCCTAAGGTGTACCTACATTACATTATATATGCATCTATATTTCTGACAGGCTTTTAATTATCCTTAGCTGTCATTTGTGGGGCTTGATACCCCCTCTGTGGGAGACCCATTAGGTGGGGGTCACTGTCTTATGCGCACAGCCCTTGATCATCTGGAGGTGTGGTCCTTTTAAATCCTTCCAAACTTCACAATACATTCAGGATTCCATGCCGCAGGTATGGTGTATCCCTTTAATTGTGCATTGACTTATTTACCTAGCATACAAAAGTTTATTGTTATTTTATATTTTGAATAAAAATTAAAATTGTCTCACATGTATGTGCTTTGTCTTAGCGATATCTGTATATATCTTCAATTCCCTGAGGAAGCCAGTCCGACGAAACCGGTCGGAATTTGAAGTTTACAATACAGTATTTGTGCATATATCTGCAAGACAGCCACTTCTTTGTGTTTGTATGTTTCAAGATGTATAATAAAATACAATGTTTTTATGAGATTAGTCTGTTGTATCAATAGTGTCTGACTTGGTCTTGTGAGTACCTTTAAAGTCCCATACCCCAGATATCTATTTCCCCTTTTAATGAATATATATAAAATATATGAGTTTTACTTTTTAAATTGAATTACTGAAATAAATAAACTTTTTGATGAGATGATATTCTAATTTTATGAGATGTACCTGTATATTGCCAAAAGTAAGAGATTTCAATCAGATGAAAGCAGGTAACTCGTCTCTGAGTGCTCTTGTGAAGAAAATTCTTTATTGGCTACATGTGTAAAAGCATGATACAAAAAATTCGAAACGCATTTTGACTTTTGCAGCCTTCCTCATAGCATACAGAATTGTTTAAAATGCTGAAATATTTATGATATCCAACATATATCCAGAAGAGGGGAGGCGATATTTCATTAAATAAAAACAATCACGGTAATTACTAGCACATGGAACAAAAAAACAAAGAGAGAAAAAAATCAGGCACATGAAATCTCCATGAAGAGACATGCATCGTATTTTACACACGCATGAGGTGTGGTGGATACATACCCTTAATACAAGGGTGTGAATAATAGGATGGACATTAATCTTTTTTTATTTATTAATTTATATAACAAATGATAGTGTTTGTTGAACAGATTCCATCTATGCATAAGGCCCCTTTTTCTCCTTTGTATGATTAATGCTGTTTTCTTTATGGAGACTTCTTGAATGAAATATCACCTCCCCTTTTCTGGATGTATGTTGGATATCATATATACAGTATATCAGCATTTTAAACTTTTCTGTATGTCAAAAGCCAAAACGTGTTAGCATCTTTTGTATCATGCTTTTATACATGTAACCAATAAGGAATTTTCTTCACAAGAGCACTCCGAATTGCCGTCTTTTAAGGAAATTCACTACCTTGGGAGTTGAATACCCCAGTCAGAGAACTAGACTCCAGCTCCTGGATATATAATATAGCGGTTGAGCTTGGGTAAAACTTTTATATATTCCCAAAAGTGCCTATAAATTACAAAATAGCAATTTTATATAATAGTTGCAAAAGACAAAACTGAACGTATAAGATTTAGAGCCGGTTCACACTGAGGCGATACGACTCCTTACTACTTCGGGGGCGACTTGTGCATTACCATGCACCACGACTTCGGAGCGACTTGCAGGGACGATACATAATGGAAGTCTATGCAAGTCGCTCCGAGGTCGCCCCGAAATAGTACAGGACCCTTTTTCTAAGTCGGAGCGACTTGTGTCACTCCTATTAGAACGGGTCCTGTAGCGGTCAATGGACCGCGAGGGAGTGCGACTTGTCAGGCTGACAAGTCGCTTGACAAGTCGCGCTAGTGTGAACCGGCTCTTAGAGGCAGATTTTAAAAAAAAATAAATAAACATGTCATACTTACTTGCTCTGTGCTGTGGTTTTGCACAGAGCAGCCCCCACCCTCTTTTTCTCAGGTCCTCCACTGTCATTCCTAGCTCCTCCCGCTAAGTGTCACCATAGCAAGAAGCTTGCTATGGGGGCACCTGAGCAGGCTCGCTCCTAAGTTGCTGCTCTGTGTGTCTATTCACATACGGAGTATGGCACTGCCCCATGCCTGCTCTCTCCTCATTGGCTCACTGGCTGTGATTTACAGTAGTGTCTCAGCCAATAAGGCGAAAGAGACCAGGGAGAGCCACTGCTCTCATGTTCAATGCTGAATCAAGATGGGGCTCAGGTAAGTATTGGGGAGGTGCTGCACTCAGAAGGTTTTTCACCTTCATGCATAAAATGCATGAAAGTAAAAAACTTTAATCCTTGACAACCACTTTAATGCTTTCATATAAAAGGTATGACTTGGTGCTCCCCTAACAGCAACCTCCTTTTGTGTTTGATAAATCTCTCTTCAAGATGTAATTTTGGGAGCAGCCATAGATAAACCACTGAAATAATTGGCTTGGAGTGATCAGACGGCTGATGAAAGATCGTGCTCCATTATAAACAGAGTAATGATCAGGTACAAGAAGAAATGACTTTGGAAAACACTTACTTTTATAATACCCTACAATTGTCCTGTAGAAAAGTGATTTACCAGGTAGGTACGCATGATTACAGTACTTTAAAAAAAAAAAAAGTAATTGGTTCTTGTATGTATTTTTACTTTTTCATCAAGAATCCAAGGTAGATCAGCCTGACAATGCACACCCAAACATATTGGTAGTGTTGCGTCTGTTGTGCACAGTGTAAAATAAGATCTTGTGAAGGCATACTAATGAGGATGAATATAACATTAGGTAGCTGAGCTTTACAAGTGCTCTTACAGTGACTGTATTCTGCTGGGAGCCAGGCTGTTCCTTGACATGCAAAGCAATGGTCTACCCTTGTTGGCTTCTTGAGCATAGGTCCGTGACTAGCAGAGGATCAGGTACAGACCTCAGCAGGTGAGCTTATTGATATTCAAAGGAAGGATAACTGAATTACCATGACATACTCGCTTCTGCATTCCATGGCATTGAGACTAAATGGTATGGTTACAAATCCCACAGAGGAGCCTGTCATAGCAGAGGATGATATGCAGGTACATCAGCAGAACATGTCACCAATGGATTTTCATATGCCAGCATAGCTCTTATCCATCCCTATCAAGCAAAACAAACAAGACAGAGGAGACAACTGACAAAGCCTGCATTTCTTCTATTGTGGAACGAGCAACATACTGAAGCACTTGTCAGTCGTCTCCTGTGTTCTTGCAGAATAGGCAAAGCAGGTGATGACTGACATAACCCCCGTTTCTCCTGTTGCAGACTCCAAAAAGGGAGCATCCATAGTCATTTTTGTCTTGACAACATGTTTTAAGTACCTGTGTAAACGGCAGAATGTGATGCAGAGCAGTCATTAACAATAATGAGGCAATTATGTGGCAAGTCATTTAATTCAGTAATAGAAGAATTTAATTAGCAGGCTATTTTGAGATTACAAGGGAGAGTATGTGCTTCTATTTCATCTTCACTATGGAAAGCTCACCTCTCTGAATAAGTTGATGATTCTTCCTTTTTGGTCTTATTTATTAAACTTCCCATAGCAATCTGTGAATGCTGGCTTAATGGGTGATCATTGATCATATTGCTTATAAACAGGCTACACCTAGCGCATCATCGATCCAGATTTGTTTTTACATCCCTAGCGTACAGTACACATATTGGTTGCCCAATATCCTGCAGGCTGCTTTATGATGAAGGAAGAAGCTGTTTCACCTATACTAAATTTGTAATGTTGTCACTAGTCTGTAACATTTCATACCACCATTAGCATTATATCAGAGAGCAATAGTAATGCATTTTACCATGGTTCTGAAAACAGGATGGATCTTACTTAAAAAAAAAAAAGGTAAGCCTTAATAGAAATGGATTATTTCATATTTGAACTATTTTGTTTGTTTCAGTTACGAGTGTTCTAGCTTTATTTCTTCCCAATTAAAACTATCACACTAATGAGCTGTAAGGACCATTTGTCTTACACCTATTTATTGCCAGTAGGTAAGATAGCACTGTTATGACATCTAGTGTTCATTGTTAGTATTGCATCCATAAAAGGTTTTTATTTTGACATAATTCACAGTTTTAGAGAACTCTATGGGTTGCCAATACAGACAACCATTAGTTGTCCAGCTCTCTCTGGTTTCCTGACTCACTTACTGCGAACAATCCCATGGCAAAGTGAAGTCAGAGTGAATCAGAATTCATTATCTGTATATCTCCTCCAAGTTTTTTTAAATCTGAGTTTTAGGAATGGTAAATTTTACACTCCTAATGCAAGTATGCTCAGTGAGTTGCTTGGGGATCAAATACTTATTTTACTCAACTCAATTTATAACATTTGTATAATGTGTTTTTTCTCCATTTTTGGTTGATATTCTGTCTTAAACATTAAAAATGATGAAAACTAAAGAACCTTCATTTCTTTGTAAGTGGGCAAACTTACAAAATCTGCAGGGGATCAAATAATTATTTCCCCCACTGTATATGGCATACCTGTGGGATCTGTATAGAACCTGGAAATCACTATAGCAGACACTGCTTTTACAATGATTACTGCTAGCTTCTGGGTTTCTTGCCTAGCTGTTGCCCTTCAGGATGTCACTCAGTTAGAACAGGCATCATTCAGAGAACACTTTGCACTTTTTCAAATAATATGAAGTGTTCTCTGACTGAATGAGATGGAGATTGTGACATCACCACCTAAGCACTCCACCTCCTCCAATCACAGAATGGTTTGCATTTTTTTGAAAAAACATAAAATGTTCCCTGTAACTATGTAAAAACTGGCATACCTAAATTTCAGCTTTAAACTATTAAAGCAGATCTAAACTCACCTTTCCTCTCTCCCTAACATGCACGGACATCTTCATCTGGTCTCCATGAGATCATCTCTCATCGCCGGCGCTCCTTCCTCACACAGAGCCTGCGTGTGAGGAAGGAGGGAGAGCCGGGGACACAGAAAAAAGTCAACAGGGCACCGATCACCAATGCCCTGATTACTAGAGGTACACCAAACACACCTTCAATGCCCACAGTGCCCACCATCAGTGCCCCCCATCAGTGCACACAATCAGTGCCCATAGTGCTGCCAGTCAGTGCCCATCAGTGCCTGCTCATCTAGGCACTGATGAGCACTGACTGGCAGCACTATGGGCACTGAGTGTGGGCACTGATGGTGCTGCCCATCAGTACTCATCAGTGCCGCCCATCAGTGCTCATCAGTGCCACCTGCCAGTGCCCATCAGTGCCGCCCACCAGTGCCCATCAGTGCCGCCTGCCAGTGCCCATCAGTGCCGCCCACCAGTGCCCATCAGTGCCGCCCGCCAGTGCCCATCAGTGCCGCCCGTCAGTGCCACCTCTCAGTGCCCAGCAGTGCCACCTCTCAGTGCCCAGCAGTGCCACCTCTCAGTGCCCAGCAGTGCCGCCTATCAGTGCTCATCAGTGCGGCATATTAGTACCTCCTCATCAGTGCCACCTCATCAGTGCCCATAAGTGCCACCTCAGCAGTGCCCATAAGTGCCACCTCATCAGTGCCCATCAGTGAAGCCTATCAGTGCCCATCAGTGCCGCCTCATCAGCGCACATCAGTGAAGGAGAAAAATTTATTTATTTTCAAAATTTACTCGCAAAAAATAAGAAAAACTTTTTTTTTTTCAAAATTTTCTGTCTTTTTTCTTTTTTTTGTAAAAAATAAAAAACCCAGAGATGATTAAATGCCACCAAAAGAAAGCTCTATTTGTGTGAAAAAAATGATAAAAATTTTATATGGGTACAGTGTAGCATGACCGCGCAATTGTCATTCAAAATGTGAGAGCGCTGAAAGCTAAAAATTGGTCTGGATGGGAAGGGGGTTTAAGTGCACAGAAGGCAAGAAGTTAATTGACTGGTCCAAAATGATGAAACTCCTGCACATAAGCACAGGGGTTCATTCATTCTGGCACTGAGATATGCCAAGAATATACACTGAGCAGTGCATGCGGAGCTTGGCACACATTCTGAAGAACATTATAAACAGCTAGGTATGTTTGTTTTAGTGCAGAAGAGACAAAGCATGTTTCTATAGCAAAAAGAGCCTGCCTGCTTGCAATTTTTTCTATTTATTTCCACTTTAAAGGTCTTGGATTGGCACAATACATGGGCAGTTAGCAATTTTTACAACAAAAACACACAGTGGCAGACAAATTATATTTCCCAGCACATGCTAATAACACAGAGTTTTAAACATTACCTAAAAGGCATTTATTTTTTCAAAATGTTTATAAGGCACCTGTGCTTTTCCTGGTACGCATGAAAAACATGAGCTGGTAGCTTTCCTTTAGATGGGAGCTGAGAAACACTGCATTAATGCAGCAATAAACAGGAATAGCTATTACACTGCCTTGTAAAATCCTATGAATGTAAAAGAGACTTGTATCTACTGTTCCTAAAAACGGTGATGATTAAAAAAGTGCATTTACCTTGCTTTCCCGAAGGAATGTACTAGGTATGCTTAGATACATTTGGACAAATGAGACAAGGCATAGCTTTGCAATGAAGTACATGCAACACATCTGTTTTTTTTTTTTTCACAAGTACACTAAGAAATCTAAATTGCCAGCATTTGAAAATCATTTGGATCGACACTTTAAACATACCTCCCAACAATCTGAGATGGGAAAGAGGGACACCCTTTAGCACAAAGTGTGTCAGCAAACAACACACCCCCACATGCCATGCCCCCAGTTATTGGTTCAAAGTTGTATTAATAAGCAAAAAATTATTGAGTAAACCCATTAGTTCTAAATCCAAAAGTATTTTGTTAGTTAAGTATTGCATTTATTATGAAGGCCTACGCACCTATCCAAAATGAGGGGCAACTGAGAAGGAAAAGGGGACAGAGGAGGACAGTCCCTCCAAACAAGGAACAGTTGGAAGGTATTACTTCAAGAAATCAAAAGAAGAATGCTGCCAAAAATATGTGGCTGTGTCCACAAAACAGTAATTGCCAAAAAAAAGTGGGTATCACTGTTTGGCTTGCAGTGTTGTGCTTTCCCCCCCTTGTTTTGCAATATTTTAGAAAAAATAGGACTTGGGGTACACTAAAGAGAAAGTGCCATCATTGTCAGTAGATCGGTGCATTGGTGTAAGTGACTATAATAATAACTCCCAGCATTGGTGTTAGTGGTTCAGTAATATAACCCCAGCATTGGTATCAGTGAGAGCAGTAATAACCCACTTACCTGTGCCCCTGAACTTCGTGTCCACAGCACACCTGCACACAGCTCACCTGCACCAAGCTTACCTGCACACCCCTTACACCCAACTAATCTGTACCCCTGAAACTTTTTTCTCACAGCGCATCTGCACCCCTGAATCTCTTTTTTAGTAAGTGCAGTAATAACCACTAGCCTTTTTTCACCACTTACCTGTGCCTCTGAACTCTTTATCCACAGTTCACCTAAACACAGCTCACATGCACCCATTCGTTCCTTTCATTTAGCTCCCCAGACCAGGAGCTGGTTTTACCAACTAAAGAGGTACTAAAGAGGTACTAAAGAGGTACTGTCCTGCTTTTCCACCACACACATGCACATAAATGAGCTGCAATATTTGCATTTTTGCCACTCTATCATATGCAAATCATGATGCCTATTCATATGCAAATATTGCACCTCATTACCAACAAACAGCCGCAGCAGGAAAACTGACAAAATGTGGGACTGTCCCAGAAAATCTTGAGCACTTGGTAAGTATTAGAAATATGTTTTACTTTTTGTTCTGTAAAATTGATTTACATTTAAAACATTTCACACTTGTCTAATGTTTACATAATGCATAGGTGCAACTGTCCTGGATTTACCAGGACAGTCCCACATTTTGACCTTCTTTCCAGCTGAAGCTGTGTCCCCGGCCATGTCCCCAGAACACAACATCAACCACAACTGTGCTTGTTGCAATGTTGTATGATGTGAGTGGGGGCTGGTATTGATCAAACTTTTTGATGACTTATGGTTTATTTTCAAGGATACCAGTCTGCCATTGGAATTTAAGCTGCTGGCTAGACAATGGCAGATTGATCATGTTGAGTTGCTAATTCCCCTTCCGGTCCATCTCTGCTTAGACTGACAGTGGGAAAAGCCTGATGAATGATGCTGAGAAACTAGTTCCCCATCAGGTCCACCTTCAGTCATATCATCAAACATAGTGTTCAGATCCCCAGTTCCAGGTTCACAGACTAGCGTAAGACTTCACAGATGCTACTTAATATGGCTTCTCATATTTTACCAATGGATGAATAGCGGAGACATTCACAGATATAATCATATACAGTGCCTTGCGAAAGTATTCAGCCCCCTTGAACTTTGCGACCTTTTGCCACATTTCAGGATTCAAACATAAAGATATAAAACTGTAATTTTTTGTGAAGAATCAACAATAAGTGGGACACAATCATGAAGTGGAACGAAATTTATTGGATATTTCAAACTTTGTTAACAAATAAAAAACTGAAAAATTGGGCGTGCAAAATTATTCAGCCCCTTTACTTTCAGTGCAGCAAACTCTCTCCAGAAGTTCAGTGAGGATCTCTGAATGATCCAATGTTGACCTAAATAACTAATGATGATAAATAGAATCCACCTGTGTGTAATCAAGTCTCCCTATAAATGCACCTGCACTGTGATAGTCTCAGAGGTCCGTTTAAAGCACAGAGAGCATCATGAAGAACAAGGAACACACCAGGCAGTTCCGAGATACTGTTGTGGAGAAGTTTAAAGCCAGATTTGGATACAAAAAGATTTCCCAAGCTTTAAACATCCCAAGGAGCACTGTGCAAGCGATAATATTGAAATGGAAGGAGTATCAGACCACTGCAAATCTACGAAGACCTGGCCGTCCCTCTAAACTTTCAGCTCATACAAGGAGAAGACTGATCAGAGATGCAGCCAAGAGGCCCTCTGGATGAACTGCAGAGATCTACAACTGAGGTGGGAGACTCTGTCCATAGGACAACAATCAGTCGTATACTGCACAAATCTGGCCTTTATGGAAGAGGGGCAAGAAGAAAGCCATTTCTTAAAGATATCCATAAAAAGTGTCGTTTAAAGTTTGCCACAAGCCACCTGGGAGACACACCAAACATGTGGAAGAAGGTGCTCTGGTCAGATGAAACCAAAATCGAAATTTTTGGCAACAATGCAAAACGTTATGTTTGGCGTAAAAGCATCACAACTCATCACCCTGAATACACCATCCCCACTGTCAAACATGGTGGTGGCAGCATCATGGTTTGGGCCTGCTTTTCTTCAGCAGGGACAGGGAAGATGGTTAAAATTGATGGGAAGATGAATGGAGCCAAATACAGGACCATTCTGGAAGAAAACTTGATGGAGTCTGCAAAATACCTGAGACTGGGACGGAGATTTGTCTTCCAACAAGACAATGATCCAAAACATAAAGCAAAATCTACAATGGAATGGTTCACAAATAAACATATCCAGGTGTTAGAATGGCCAAGTCAAAGTCCAGACCTGAATCCAATTGAGAATCTGTGGAAAGAACTGAAAACTGCTGTTCACAAACGCTCTCCATCCAGCCTCACTTAGCTCGAGCTGTTTTGCAAGGAGGAATGGGCAAAAATTTCAGTCTCTCGATGTGCAAAACTGATAGAGACATAGCCCAAGCGACTTATAGCTGTAATCGCAGCAAAAAGTGGCGCTACAAAGTATTAACTTAAGGGGGCTGAATAATTTCGCACGCCCAATTTTTCAGTTTTTTATTTGTTAAAAAAGTTTGAAATATCCAATAAATTTTGTTTCACTTCATGATTGTGTCCCACTTGTTTTTGATTCTTCACAAAAAATTACAGTTTTATATCTTTATGTTTGAAGCCTGAAATGTGGCAAAAGGTCGAAAAGTTCAAGGGGGGCGAATACTTTTGCAAGGCACTGTATGTACAGCTATATAAGCTGTCACTTTCTCCTTGCTCATATGGGAGCACTATACAAGCACAGCTGCTCTTCTGTACATTATATGCAAAAAAGGGGCATCCACAGATTCCATTTAGACATATCAGCTTCACCTACTTTGTGAGTTGTATATAGAATACGACATGCAAAGCTGAGGAGTGGGAGCACACATACACTATATACTTATAAGTGTCAGCTACCTGCTATATATACTTTACCCAGAACAAAGAATAAAAAGAGACAGAGGGCCATTGCAATTCCCTACTACTATAAATGTGTTATTAAAAGGTAAAAGCTGGTGACAGGATCTTTATATGCTCTGGAAGTTGGAAGGAGATTTGCAAGGTTAGTCATTTAGCAAAGCGAAGATAACAGTTCATGTTTGTGGACAATCTGGGTGTTGGTGAACATTATTCTCTTGGTGTTAACAAATACGAACTGGGATGTAGCGCTACTTCTGTTGCCCATAGCAACCACTGTGTTATAGGTGCACTGCCATGGAACTTCAAAGTGTATTTATGGGCACCCATTAAGGTGGTCCAGTGTTTATATAACAAAAAGATGGAAATTGAAAGTGCCACACCACTGCTAAGAGGTCCAGATACAATTTTCTTCCAATAAAAGTCTGGGGGGGGCGAAGAGTAGCCAATGTGTTTTTGGGGTACAAAACTGCTTCCTTCATTAGGGTTTGATTGAATACAATGTGAATGAACTAGAATTGAACTGAGTCTTTCTTGGTATTTCTTCCAGTGTGATTACAAGCACAGGTTTTTTCAGCAGCTGCTTTAGCACTGGAAGAAATAACTTCTAGTCCATTCACATTGTGTTCAATCAATCCCTGTAAAAGGGAGAAAGTTTTTGGACCTCCAAAACATGTTGGATACTTTATATATTGTCCCATTGACATTTTTTGGAATTACATTTTATTGGAATTAGGTTGTATCTGGACCTCTAAGCAGTGGTGTGGCTGTTCAATTTTCATTTTAGCTACATTATAATACAAGCCAAAGGGACAGTGGAGAGACCCTGGAATGTAGAAGGCACCTGCTCAGTAACCAGATTATTTACAGCAAAATACTTTAACCACCTCAGGTCTGGACACTTTCACCCCCTTCCAGTCCAGATCATTTTTCAGCAGTCACACTTTGATAGACAATTATTCAGTCATGCAAACTGTACCCAAATAACATTTTTATCATTCTTTTTAGATAAATAGAGCTTTCTTCTGGTCGTATTATATCACCAGTGTTTTTTCTTTTTTACTATATAAAAGGAAACATACAGAAATTCTCAAAAATAACATATTTGTGCAAAAATATACTCTGCTACATTTGGTAAAAATAACAGCAGTATATATTATTTAGTCTGTGTGAAAGTGAAAGAGTCTACAAATTATGGTATATTACCATATTTGCCGGCGTATAAGACAAAGTTTTAACCTTAAAAACATCCCCCAAAAATAGAGGGGTTGTCTTATACACGGAGCATAAAATGTGAGGCCCAAAACGAACATCCCTAATAATCTCTCAACCCGCTGGATGTGCGGTAATAATGTATATACCGTGGCGGACTAAAAAATGTGAGGACTACGGTACTTTACATGGCCGAAAACAAACGTCCCTATTAATCTCCAAGCAGGGTAAGTACACAGGGTGTAATCTCTCAACCCGCTGGATGTGCGTTAATAATGTATATACCGTAGCGGAGTAAAAAATGTGAGGACTACCGTAATCTCTCAACGCGCTAGTTGTGCGGAAACACTGTACCGGTATGTACTGCAGCTTCGGCTACATACAGTATACCGCGCTGAGCCAATCACGGTGAGCGATGTAATTTATTAATAAATACAAAGCCAGCTTGGATTGGCTGAGTCAGAGAGGGTAACATCATCAGCCCACCTCTCTGACTCCGCCAATCCTAGCAGGCTTTGTATTCAATAATAGAATACATTGCTCACCGTTATTGGCCCAGTGCTGTATACCGTATGTAGCCGAAGCTACAGTACATACCAGTACAGTATTACCGCACAACCAGCGCGTTGAGAGGTTACAACATGTGTACTTACCCTGCTTGGAGATTAATAGGGATGTTTGTTTTAGGCCATGTAAAGAAGTCCTCACATTTTTTACTCTGCTACGGAACATGCATTATTACCGCACATCCAGCAGGTTGGGAGATTAATAGGGACATTCGTTTTGGGCTATGTAAAATAGTCCTCCCCTTATATACTCCGCTACAGTACAGAAGGGGGATAGCCTTATACGGCGAGTATAGCCCAAAACCCATGTTTTAACTTGAAAATTAGGGGGTCATCTTATACGCCCAGTCACCTTATATGCCGGCAAATACAGTATATAAATTCACACCAGTGGCCTGCTGGAGGTCATTTTGTAGGGCTCTGGCAGTGCTCACCCTGTTCCTCCTTGCACAAAGGAACTGATACTGGTCCTGCTGATGGTTTAAGGACCTTCTACAGCCCTTTCCAGCTCTCTTACAGTAACTGCCTGTTTCCTGGAATCTCCTCCATGCTCATGAGACTGTGCTGGGAGACACAGTAATCCTTCTGCCTGTGCAATCTCTATAGAGTCCAGTAGTGACACTGACCCTAGCCAAATGCAAAACTAGTGAAAAACAGTCAGAAAAGATGAGTAAGGAAAAAAAATGTTAGTGCCTCCACCTATGAAACCATTTTTGTTTTGGAGGTTTTCTCATTGTTGCCCATCTAGTGCACCTGTTGGTAATTTCATTAATATCAAAGCAGCTGAAACTGATTAACAACCCCCTCTGCTACTTACCTGACCAGATCAATATCCCAGGAGTTCAAATGACTTGATGCTATACTTTTTTGAGCAGTGTATATTGGAAAACTGATCCTGAAATGCTGAAGTACTGACTGCCTCATTTCTTGTGGCTATAAAATGCAAGATAAGTAAAAATACCCTCCAAATTATCCATTTTTGGAAGATAGACAGTCAAAGGTATTTAGCGAGATGCAAGGTGACTTTTTTCAAGTTGTATTTTTTTTACACAATTTTTTGGAAAGTGAAGAAATAAATAAATTGTATTTATTTTCTCACACACAGCATAGGCATAGTTGTAATTACACCCCCCAAACACATCCTAGTATACCTACCAAGCATGGGGATACCAGGTGTGTGAAAAGTGTTTTTTGGGAAGTAAACACCCCAATGTATTTTCCAAGAGGCAGGGTGCCACAACTTGCCACAAGTTTTTTTTTTTAAAAATGCAGAATAAAAATAAAAAGTATTCTTTTTTACACAAAGTTGTTAATATAATAGGATATTTCTCACATACAGCATGTGCATACTTAGATGAAACCCCAAAACACATTTTTCTACTCTTCCCAAGTGTGGCAATACCACATGTGTGAGATTTTTACACTTTTTGAACTGATTATATACTGGACTTGTGTATTACACTATATCTTGTGTATCACACTAATCAACCAATTCAATAAAAAACGATGTAATGATCGCCTCCATATGAGTGGTCAGGGAATATAGCTCAGTGTAGTGTCACCTACAGCAGTCCCTGTTCCTATAAGCCAAGCAAACCTAGCCTACTGGTGTATGGCTGCCCCCAGGAATGCCTTGGTCATTGGCCAGGAAGTACAGGAAGCTGATGAAAGGAAGAACAAAAGAGTCTATGTGGTTCCAGGAATACAGTTGTCCGCAGGCCACTGGGTCTGGTGTTTTGAAGCAAACAGGCAAAGGATCAGGCAAGGCAATAGTGAGAAACAAAGTCAATAAACAGGCCAAGATTAAAGCATGCCACAATCAGGGATACCAACTTTGTGCACTATTAGGGCTAGTTCACACATGAAGTTGGGGGGGGGGGGTAAAACCTCACGGTTAGGCTGCTACCCCCTTTAGCTATAAAGGCAGCCTCCAGTGGGTTACACATGCAATGGCTGTGATGCTTTGCGTTGCAGCTCTGGCAGGAATTATACCCCATGTACTCCCGTTGATCATGACCCATTCAAATGAACAGGGTTGCTTGAGCAGAGTTCAAGAAGTTTAAGAAGGTGTTAGGGATGCAATACAATGCCTCCTCACTGCCTGTAAAATGTCCCCTGAGGAGCGTTCCGAAGATGCATGGCTCTTCAGAGAGCATCACACATGTGAACAAGTCCTTATGGTGACTCTATGACTGCTGTGGTGGTGCTCAGGGACACTATAACTGGTGTGGCGGTGATCAGGGACATTGTAACTGGTGTGATGGTGATCAGAGACACTGTAACTGGTGCGGCAATGAACAGGGACACTGGGACTGGTGTGGCAGGGATAAGAGACACTATAAGTGGTGTGGCAATGATCAGGGACACTGGGATTGGTGTGATGGTGTTCAGGGACACTATACCTAGTGTGGCAGTGATCAGGGACCTTGTAGCTGTTGTGGTGTTGATTAGAGATATCTGCATTTACACTGCACCCATCCGGGCATATACTGAATGTAAAGTGGCTGGACGGGAGGTGTTTAAGATAACAAACAAGATAACTTTACGGGTATGGTGCTATTTTTCCACTTTTCTCTATATTCATGTAGACAGGATGAAATAATTTTGCTAATGAACAATACCATCTTGGCTATCATATTATAGTATGATATCTCTTCCTGCATATACTATATTTAAAACAATTTTTATAAAAGTTAACAATATGCCTCTTGTAGAATGATACCTATTTTAAATGAATAACCGACCCCTAAGTAAAGTATATTCTCCACCTACAATAGCTTGCTGGATACATAACAAAAAAAAAAAGATGTCACTGGAATTCTTTTTTTTTTGGCATATTGGCTAAGATGCACAATGGTGTATATATAAGAAACACTTGCACTTTGGGGTTAATTTACTAAAACTGGTGCAGCTGTGCTTGATGGCCGATCAGCTTGTTCAATTCAACTTTGATTTAAAAAAAACTGGAAGCTGATTGGTTTCTAGGCACAACTCCACCAGATTTTACACTCTCCAGCTTTAGTAAATCAACCTTATTAAATTAAATTTTTGTGTTGTGTTTTGGAAAAATAGTTTGCATTGATACATCTCATAATAGGAATTTACTGCAGATTTAACTTTGATAGCAGTGCTGTCATGAGAGAAACATGTTAGTTGCCATTGCTGACTTCTCCTTCTGAAAATGCCGGTTGCTTGGCTGCCATGAAAAATGTATTGGAAAATTAAAAAGTGTTGCGCTATTAGAGCAACACATTTTTATTTTCCATTTTTGGTTTGTGACAAATATCTCACAGTTGTGGCTGCAGCTTTAGGTTTTCAGATATTGACACAAGCACAGTAATATTCTGGGCTTTTTTTTTTTGTTTTTTTTTTTTTTTTCAGGAACAAGTATGCAGATAAGGACATATATTTTTTTTTTTCATTTTTTTCTGCAAACTTTACATAAGCTTGAGTTCACTCCTGCTACATGATACTTCAGACCATAAAAGCAAGAACCTATAGAATCCTGCCAATACCTTGTAGGGGCTATAGTGGGGTGCCCCTTTATCCAGATTCAGTGCAAGTCCTTTTAACTCAACTCCCCACCATCTTTGGGGCTCCCAGCATCCCCTGAGCTCCTGCACAAGACCAGGGGGTATAAATGCCAGCTCCTCCCAGCTCCTGGTGCTCATAGAGATCCTGTCTGATGGGACAACAGTGACTGGGCAAGTGAGCTGTCCCCAGGTGCTGGGTCCTTCCTGTTAAGTCTGGTGTGTGGGCCACCAGCAGTGAGCACAATAGCATGCGGTGTCTGTCCAAGCCCCGGTCACTGGAGAGGACTCTGTTACAGTCCATTCAGAGAAGCTGTCCCTGCAGTCCGTGTGTGTATGATTACTTGAAATCGGTAACAAATTACCACACCAACGGATCCCAATGTGTATGCAGACTAATGGTCCCTGGATAAGCCAACACGTTTCATAATTAATGCTTCATCAGGGCATTACAAAGACCAAGTAGATGCTGCACTAGAAAGATATGAAAGAATATATATTACAATTACATTTATTTGCATCAATATTGATCAGTTGTGAATCAATAGTGGACCCATGCTTGACTTCTGGAACTGAAGTCAGGATTTGCATAAGAGAGTGTCCCTGGTTTTGGGCCCTGGATCATTCAGTAAGGTGTCTAAGAGATTAGCAGGTGCAGTTAGAGTGCCATTCACTTCAGGTAATTTTAGCAGGTTAAAGCGGAGTTCCGGCCACAAAATCGACATAGTCGATTTTGGGCCATCCGCTTGCTTTTGGTCACCTGAAAATTAAATGGATAGTTACAATTTTTTTTTTGTTTACTTACCTTGTTATTGAAGAAAAATATACTCACCTTTCTTCCACTTCCTCCCTCGGGGGCCGCGGCCCGCGCCGTCACTTCCTCCTTGCATTGATTCCTGGGAGCTGAACGTCATCGCTCCCAGGAATCATTGCGCCTGCACCGGCCCGCTCGTCACTTCCGGTGCGGTGCCTCATTCCCTGCTAAACAGCTTCTGGGCATGCCCAGAAGCTGTGGAGGGATGACGCGCCCGCATCGGAAGTGACGAGCGGGGCCGGTGAAGGCGCATTTTGGGAGAAGAGGACGCGGAAGAGGACGCAGAAGAGGACGCACTGGCTTCAGCTGCCCACACCTGAGATGGCAGCGCTGGAGAAGAAATTTTCAAGGTAAGTATTTCTTCTAAAAGGTAAGTGCGACCCAGGATAGTACAGAGGCTATCCATTGTGGAATGTACTAGCCCTGACTGTCCCGGGGGTATTTTTAGTGAAAAAACATTTTCGTGGCCGGAACTCCGCTTTAAGAGTCAGCACAGCACATTCACTGTAATTCAGCTTGCACTGATGCTGTCCATGGTGCTGATTATTCAAATCTTTGTATATACAGTCCATTGAAAGGAACTACAGGCAGCATAAAAAATGCAGTAAGGATTAGATGATTTTCTATGCATATCATGAGATTAGCTACAAACAAGCAGCAGAAGCAAAGCCATTTGTTTACAGCACCTCACTTGAAAGACTTCTAGCAGAAATATTACCACAAAGAGCACTGCCAAAGATAACAATTCTAACAGCAATACTAAGTTTAAAGTGGTTGTAAAGCTTTGTTTTTTGGGGGGTTTTTTTTGCTTTATTTTTTTCAAAATAACAAATAGGTTTATACTTGCCTGCTCTGCAATGGAATTACACCTTTGGGAACCGTACGCGTTTTGGACCCTTTTACACAGACGGTCCAATGGGATCTGTCTGTCGGTTTTTCTGGTGGATCTGAAAGTAAACTCCATGTTAGTCTATGACATTTTTAATCAGACCTAGATGGACTCAGAGGTACTCAGATGTATACAGATGCACATATGGGTCCTTTACATTGTTTTTGACATAAACGTGATGGATCTGAATTAGTCAGATATAAACAAACACGTGTTCTTTTACATCCGCCTGCTCATGGACCTAATAGGGGTCCATTAAGCTCTGGAAGGGCAAAACGGAATGGACACAAAACTGACATCCATACGGCTTGGCTCTTATTCGGCAGGGTATCTCTTCACACATCCCTTGCAGAATGAAACAGAGGCGGCTATATGAAAAGGCCCTAACTAGACAAAACTGCCAGGAGGGTGACTCCACATTTTCAGTTAGAAATACAGTGTTGTCACCTCTCCACTGGCAGTCTGCTGATTGGACAATGAAGGAGCACCAAAACACTGAGAAGTTGTCAGCTCTGTTTTTTCCTTCTGTCAGCATTGTCCCCAGGGCCGCTGTTAGAAATTACGGGGCCCCCTACAGCCCACCTGATAGGGCCCCCCCCCCCAAAAAAAAAAAATATCAAATTGCATTTATGCTAAAATGCCATGGTTACAATGCGGATTTGCAGCCATGACAGAAATCATACCCTTGTAAACTCTACTTCCTGACACCTGTATTTTGTTATACTTTTTTAAAATTGCTGAATGGTAATTTTACATTGCGAGACCATGCTGCAACCGAGTCAGGTGTTTGGCTTGCAGTTGCAGATCAGCCCCTTTTAACTGAAAAGGGGGGGGGGGGTCGGGTTAAGGCTGGGTTCACACACTGATGCGAATTGGACGTGGGTTTTTCTGCATCCAATTTGTATGTCAGGAGAGTGTGACTGGCTTTTAATGGAGCCAGTTCACAAAGCTCCAGGGTGGCTGCAGAGCGGTTTGCAGAAGAGTCCTGTGCGTTTTCTGGTCTGTTTCAGGTCTGAATTGAGCCAAGAATTTGGGCCTGATTCATTCCTGAAATGGAGAACAGGAACGCACTAGATCCCCTGTTGTGAGCCGCTCCACACAACAGTGTGAACCCAACGTGATAGGTGGTGCTACATGTCCAACTCTGCAGCATGCGTTAAAAATGCTGCAGCTGTGTAGTAAAACATTTCAGCCACAGCATGTGTACAGCCCTATGTGACTGCATTGTTAAGGATTCGGATGCACAGCCAGGGGTGGCGGTAAATCCATGGCTCAGCCGCCCATGTAAAAGAGTCCTTAGGCTGCATTAACACCTTGCATTTCCTGAACATGTGACAAAGTGCATGGGAAACGCATGTTTTCTCACGCATTTTAAAAATGTACTGCAAACTCACATAGTGATTGTGGTGCCATTAATTTTTAATGGCACTCTAAAAAAAGTTAGCAGACCCATGTTCTGTCATGTGGCAAACTTGCAAAGCCGCACACCTAAAATTGTTCTAGACCTTCTATGGTGTGTTTGTCAAAGGGTAGGGCAGCCCATTCAAGTGAATGGACTTCCCTATGTGCAAAAAACAAGCTTAAAAAAAATAAAATTATATATATATATATATATATATATATATATATATATATATATATGTGAGCAGTAACATGCATCCCTGCTCTGCTTAGTGTGAATGGGGCCTCAGGGGTGGCTTATAGAAATGGCCTGGTGGAGATGTGCATCAGCTGCAATTCTGAACTTTATTTACCTTCACACCCACCTTCCCACTCACCCTGTTTTCAGCAGAAGCATTACAAACAACATTCAAATCCTTTAGCCACTGCAGGTTACAGTGCACACAGAGCATGGTGAGGTCAGGAGAGCAGAGCTGGGGATTCAGGGAGGAGGAGGAGCAGGCAAAAAACTTCTTACCTTCATCTTTCCTTGCTGCAAGACTAGAGAACACTGCCGATCACAGGGGGAGGGGAGGGGGAGTTTTAGGACCCAGCAGTGTAACAATTGCAAGGCAAAAGCAGAGAGAGACAGTCTCTACAGCTGTCCCTGCAGCTCCAAAATCGGGATGCAGACTGAGAACAAAGCCAGCATAGAACAGCTGATTAAATAAAGGGACTGGAGAACGGAGGGACAAAGCTAGCAGCAGTGCTGGGGATTTCACAGGAGTCACAAGACAGTACAGCCGGCTCGGCTCTCCTCTCCTGCAGGTGCCCGGGCCCCATTTTGGACTGATGAGGCTCGGGCCCCCTACAGGAGGGCTGGCTGTACTGCCTTATCAGCGGCCCTGATTGTCCCTGTCAGGAAAAATGCATGCAGAACAACCTAAATGTTTTTTTAGCTGATAGCTTCTAACATTTATAATAATCATTATTAAAGGGCAATTAACATAAATGGACTATATCGTTTCCATATACTGTAAGTTTATTTATTTATTATAATGTATTTATGTGTAGCATATATCGGTACAGAAACATAATTAATGCAGTGACGTAACATCTAACTGATACTGTTTCACAAAACCATGGTCTGGTCATCCTGTTTGACCTGCTAACAGCTTTAAGTTCCCATTTGGCCAAACATACAGTCAATTTGTTGGAATAAGCCTGTGTTTCTGTTTTTGGATCACAGGGAACAAGACAAATTTAGGCTGCAGATGACCACACTCATGAGCAAAAGAATACATTCCGCTGTATTGGTTTCTGGGCATGCCCAAGTTAATGTGACCAGTTTTGAGCATGGTGACACTTTTGTTGTCGTGCATAAGCTTGATTCCTAATTTGACATTTTTTACACATAAGGACTAAAGGTACCATCAAAACAAATGAGAACAAATGTGTCTATTTAAAAAGTAGAGAAATATTTTTATTGAAATACCCAATAAAAACAACAAACAAAAGAACAAACAAAGGAAAAGAGACATTTAATCAGTGAGCAAACTCTAAAGCATAGAATACAATTCCAACACACTATATCATTGTCTCTAGAAACATACAAAAACACATTTAAATTTTGGTCAACTATAGAAAAATAATTCACCAATGGACCAACCAAGATGGGTGAGGGGCTACCACAGAATGTAGAAAGGAGCACATCCCATAGAGTATGCCACATCATCGGGTGCCATCTGTAGTTGTTGAGGGCCACGGGTTGTGGCTTTAGCTGTTGTTCCTTCTGATGTATGGTATGAGCATAACACTCATCCAAGTTTGTGAGTATAATGGTGTGTTGCTTTTAATTCAATAAAAGGTGCAATAAATAATGTACTAAACCAGTGCTCTTTTTCTTGCTTTTTGCATAGTTCTGGATTCCCATATCTGAAGAGGCATGCAAAGTCTAGAAAGCATTGACTGACCTAGGAAGACACAAACCAATTGGATTACTATCTCTGCTGACCAAAATACCATTAACATCAACCACATCCACCATACCTGAGCACAGTGGTTTTTTTTTTGGTTTTTTTTAGCTACACAAACTGATGTATTCCATGCTTCAACAGCTGTAGGTATCAAAGAGGGGTTGTAAATGTTTAACCACAAGAAATCTGAACACATATGGATTTAACAACAAAATATACAATAATTCATAGCAGCCAATCAGCACTTTGAAGCCAGCAGACATTTGCAACATTTGCAAGTTAAGTTATGACTGGTTTCTATTGTCCATTGTACTATTATACCTATTATTTAAGCTTAAAAATCGTTTATATATTACCATACACTTGGCTTAGTAGGTAAAGGAATGGGGAAGTGTTTAGCTGATTTGTTAAGAGGGTATGGTAATCACAATAGGCTAGCAATTATGGGTTCTTCTGCAAACAGAAATGCAGTATTGTTCAGAGGTATATGCAAAACGAGCTTAAGAATTCCTTTATTCATAGCTCTTTCTCATCAACCATGTTGATTTCAACTGGCTTGTTAGCTATTATAAGCTCAACTGATTAACTGTAGGTAATTGCACGCTGCCCTACAAGGTCCTGCCAATAAATTACAGAGTGCATTTTTCACTTGCGTAGTGGCTAGTGAACTTTCGTTATGCAGCGGAGTTTCTCAAGAACGTATATGTAGGTTATGACAAAGAATATTGCAATTTCTATGGCTCATTTCTTTTCTCATAAAACGTACCAAAAGCCTTACTGACTATGAAAGAAGCAGGTGACATTGCCAATAATTTACAGAACATTCAGGTTATCTATTCCCAGTATATAAACTGCATAATCACACAATCCCCTTCATCTATGGCACCTACATACCATCATTTTTCCAGGAGCTCTTCAGGACTTATTTAAATTTTTAGTTATATATACAAAAATATAAAGTTTCATGACTGGTACAGAGAATAGATACTTACATCTTCTCTGAAAGCCCAGAATATTCCCAAAAGTCAAGAGAGAAAATGGTATAGTGGAAAGTAGCGCAGGTGAATTTTTTTAAGTTTCATGATAAGTTAAGAATTTCATAAATTCTGTACATAAATGCGAGTGACAAGAGATGAGTCCACTGGAAGGACTACGTGCAGAGTTACTACATTTAGCGATATTTAGTAAGGTTAGCTAGTCTTTTTAAACTTTGTACACTTTTCCAGAAACTGCATTTTAAATTTTTGGCCATACAATAAATTTAAATGAATAAATAAATAATATTCAGCATTCTTGCATTTACCAAGTGTGCCCTAAATAATCTCAATGTGTTACTCTCAATGAAAACTATTATTGTTGCATATTAGACATCATTATGTGAATCTCAAACATGTTATAGACCTTTGTTTATTAAAAAAAAAAAAAAACCTGTCTCAGACAGTTTATCACTACCAACAAGATTGATACCGGAAACTGGAAAATGACAGTTGGTGAGTGGAAGTTTGTATTGATTGGGTGCTATGAAATGTCTGACCCTGCTTTTCCTGCAAATCCACTTGCCGCCCGCCCACAGTAACTATCCATCATTATTTTAACATTAAATACCGGTGTTATAGCAGCAACTAGCTGCCATAATCCCAGTAGCATTATTTACTGTGGGCAATTCTCTACAAGACAAAAGTGGTCCTGGGGATAGAAAACTATCAGAAACTACCCAAATGACCCTGATCAAAAGTTTGCATACCCCAGTTCTTAATAACCTGTATTGCCCCCTTTAACATCAATGACAGCTTGAAGTCGTTTGTGGTATTTGTGGATGAGGCTCTTTATCTTCTCAGATGGTAAAGCAGCCAATTCTTCCTCACAAAAAGCCTCCAGTTCCTGTAAATTCTTGGGCTGTCTGGCATGAACTGCATGTTTTGAGATCTCCCCAGAGTGGCTCAATGATATTGAGGTCAGGAGACTGAGATGGCCACTCAAGAACCTTCACTTTATTCTGCTGTAGCCAATGGCAGGTCAACTTGGCCTTGTGTTTAGGATCATTGTCATGTTGGAATGTCCAAGTACTTCCAATGCGCAGCTTCTGGGCTGATGAATGCAAATTTTCCTCAAGTATTTTTTGATAACATACGGCATTCATCTTGTCATCAATTCTGACCAAATTTCCTGTGCCTTTGTAGCTCACACATTCCCAGAACATCACCTTTGTGTTTCACAGTAGGAATGGTGTACCATTCATCATAAGCCTTGTTGACTCCTCTCCAAATGTAGCTTTTATGATTGTGGCCAAAAAGCTCATTTTTGGTCTCATCACTCCAAATGACTTTGTGCCAGAAAGTTTGAGGCTTGTCTCTGTGCTGTTTGGCGTATTGTAAGTGGGATACTTTGTGGCATTTGCGTAGTAATGGCTTTCTTCTGGCGACTGGATCAAGCAGATTATCTTTCTTCAAGTGCCTCCTTATTGTACATCCTGAAACAGCTACACCACATGTTTTCAGAGAGTCCTGTATTTCTCCTGAAGTTATTTGTGGGTTTTTCTTTGCATCCCGAACAATTTTCCTGGCAGTTGTGGCTGAAATTTTAGTTGGTCTTCCTGACCGTGGTTTGGTTTCAACAGAACCCCTATTTTCCACTTTTTGAACACTGCTGATTGGCATTCCCAATTCTTTTGATATCTTTGTATATCCCTTTCCTGTTTTATACAGTTCAACTACCTATTCCCGCAGATCCTTTGACGATTCTTTTGCTTTCCCCGTGACTCAAAATCCAGGAACATCAGTGCAGCACTGGATGAAAGATGCAAGGGTCTGTCAGGAGTCCAGAAACTCATTGACCTTTTATACACACACTAATTACAAGCAAACAGATCACAGGTGAGGATGGTTACCTTTAATAGCCATTCAAACCCCTTTGTGTCAACTTGTGTGCATGTTATCAGGCCAAAATCACCAGGGTATGTAAACTTTTGATCAGGGTCATTTGTGTAGTTTCTGTTTTCATTATGATTTAAAAAGAGTAAACACAGTTGATTGATAATAAATGACTTCAGCCAAACACTAACCATGAGTGAAAGAAAAGTTTGTGCTATCATTCATATTCTTGGAAAAACGGTCAAGAAATCATAAATTCTGCAAGGGTATGTAAACTTATGAGTACAACTGTATAAATATATATAATGGTACATGCACCATATCCCAGATCTTTTCTTCTTGTGCTAGTTGACCTTGTCCATTTTCTTATAGTTGAATGGCAATGTTTATATATAGTGGGTCATGCGATATTGCACTAATTAAAATCTAGGATGTCTACTGTTCCACTCCCCTTATAAATCCTTATTTTGCTTTACGGTGTCATTGTAGGTTAAGTTACTGTCCAACCAACTTGACAGGCTTTACGTCAATTAAAGTGTATCTATAGCCATTTTTGGATAGAGGGATAGAGTAACAAATTATTATATACTTTGTCATGTTACTTATTGTTGTCTGTATCCCTGCTGGAGAGTTTTGTCCTGTCCATTTGTACTTGTGACCATTGTGACCAGAACAGAAACTGATGGATAATCCAAATAGTTTTTACCAAAACTGGGAGTGAGAGAAAATATTTCATTGGGGATACAGGTTCTGCTGACATCTATCTAAAAGGGATTTGCTCTAACTTTGGAGAGATTTCCTCTCACTTCCTGTTTCACCTCTAGGACAAGGGATGAAGGGAAATCTATTCGATAGGAAACATATCCTTCCCTATTCTATCCAAAACTTTAAAAAGTTTGGGCTATTGTGTGTGTTCAACAGTATTCATAAATATCTAACACCATAACTAGTGCTTCAACACTGTTGTTTTTTATTAATTTTTTTTTTTTTTACTATATACTTATTCTTTTTTTACAAATAAAGACTAATACATTTATTGCCAAAGGGTTCCCATAGCACGATGAGTTGTCTAAAGAGCCAGCAGAACAGCCCGCTTTTCAGCTCCCTTTGTTTGATAGAAATCGCAGACTCCAATATGGGATGGGTCTCTCTCTGCTCATCTAATTCCAGTTCTATAAACAATGGGCTGAAGAAAAAAAAAAAACATTCTAATGTTGTGAAAAGAAAAACTATATACATGACTTAAGCTGGCCATAGACAAAACAAATTTCATTCCTGCAACCATAGGTGGATCTCTTCCATAGAGCCATTGTATTTTCCCGGTGGAGGGAAGCCGTCCCCGTCGGTGGAACACAGTGATTATTGCTAGCGGTTATAACAGTCGCTAGCAATAATCACATGTAAAATCCGGTAGGCTGGTTGTACCCAAGTTAATCGATTGATGATCGACATTCAGCCTGCCCATACATGGTTCAAATCTCGGCCGGTCCTTGCTGAACTGGTGGAGATTCAAACTGTCTATGGTCGGCTTTATTCATTGACAAAAAATGTTTTCTTTTATTTTTCGTTCTGATTAAATTAAAATGTATTAAAAAATGAAAATATGTTATAATCCCCTATGCATTTTCTATAACAAAGCAGCTAATATAGAGTAACAGATTGCACAGTAAAGTTAAATGTCATATATTTCAGCTGCTGAGCAGGTGTGAGTATTGTTACATAAATGGAATTATAAATGTGAACGGTAGCTATCTAAATTTTTGGGGTACTTTTTTGGTGTTTGTTTTGTTTTTTAGGCTTCACAGGGCCATCATGGTACATACACCATTTTTAATACATTTTTATTTCAAGCAAGGCATTCACTTAATAATATTGCAATCATAGTCTCCCAGTTCATAATGGAAAGCGCACCTTTAAATATTAGGATTCGTGCCATAATGATAAATCTGGCCATGATTCTTGTTTGAGAACAAAGTCGTTTTTAATTTGAATGAAGTTAGTTTTCCATTATAAATTCCCTTTGAAGAGAAAAATCAGTTATGCTGCATGCAACACCCCGCATATTCCAGTGCACGTTATTGCTATTAATTTAAATAGAGACTCCAAGAGGTTATAAAATCACTTTTCAATGACACTTCAAAAATGATTAGATTACTCATCACCTTGAAACTGTTCTATTTTCCTATTTCTGATTTGATAAAACAATACATGAATAACATGAATAGGGAAAAGGCTTAAACATGGTTGGGGAATTAACAGCTGAAGAGTTTAATAGGCTTTCTTTCTAAAACCTTTAATTATTTTTTAATAAATGGTAGAATAATGGAAGAGTATTTGGGTGTATTAAAATTATTTTATACCTTTTATTCCTGGTTCCTATGATATTTTTGTAAGTCAGCGATATTTGTTAAGAATCCTTCTGATGATGGTAGCATGATCACATGGGAGTGCAGCATTTGTATAATAAAGGGCTCATGGCAAACATTGTTCATGTCAATGCCTCTTGTTTATATAAAAAAACATTTGTTGCTGATAGATTACAGAAATCTCAACTGATTCCTGCAAAAACATTGCGATTGAAGTTAGGGCTGCCAACAAATTAAAGCTTTAGGATAAGTCTGGTAAAATGGTATGATTCGCCCATAAACATAAGAATAAACATTGTGGTTTGTTATTAAGCATTTTTTAGTAGAATTACTGCTTCCCATTGGAAGTAAATTAACACATATAAGTGTAGAAGTTTTAAACACAATAAGAAAAGGCATTGACAGCACCAGAAGACAGCTGTAATTAAAGAAAAAAATCCAGGTATGAATATTTTTACATAGTCACATTGGTCCAGCTTGTACCAATTTAACTATGCATATACCATACCTGTGAGATCCCTCTAGACGAGGCTGTAAATTAATGTAGTGTAGTGCTATCCCCGTATTAGCCGCTGGTGAATAGGGATCCCTAACCCTGCACAGCCAGGCACACCAGATTTCCACAGCGGACTTGAGTCAGGAAACAGTCCAGCAACTCTTTGTTTATTTTGTTTATTAGGGGTATTAATCTTGGATTGGGATAGGGATATTATGGGGTGTCACTTGACTTTTCAGCAAAGAAACTCTTTAGGGACACAACTATATACAGTCCATATATGCACTCCTCCTCTGCCTCTTGCAAAAAACTTGCTTCTTGTTGCATAAACACTCAAGCCCAGCTGGAACACTGTTTGGGGGAACTGACAAGGCACTCAGCCAGATCCAGTAAAACCCCTTACAGGCAGGGATCGTGGGCCTGTTTGTTGTGTAGAAAAAGTCCAGTGCCCAACACCACCTCTTCAGGCACTGCCAGCCCACCTGGGTGTAGCTGCCCCTTTCTCTAGTCCTTCTGGCTAATCTTCCACAGTCCTCCCAAACTGACTCTACAACCATCTCAGACTGCTACCTTAGCCCCCCCCCAGGCTGTCTCTCAGTCCTCCCCGACTGTCTCACTCACAAGCCATCTGGCGGTCTTCTCCCTGGACACCTCCAGGACATGCTCACTGGCTACTGCTGTCCTCATACCTGCTCTTATGGCATTGAACGGGACCCCTCCTTGTGTTGTCAGAGGATCCCTCCTCCACCCCAACTCCGCACTGCCCCTGCTGGGCTGACCCTGAGTATATATATATATATATATATATATATATATATATATATATATATAAGGTGCCTGCTCCCTTCCAGTCCTTCTAGGGATGGGCTGGGGTCCTCATGAATGCTCCAGATAGCTCCTCCTAGACCTCTCCCAGTTGCTTCTGGAATCTTCTCCGAGTTTCCAGCAAGCAGGGGGAGCCACCAGAGATGCTGCTGCTGAGTAATCCAGCCTCCATAAGTCAGCTGCCAGCCAAGCCAAACAATTTACCACACTACCAAAAAACACTAGCAACTTTACACTAGCACACTAAGCTAGAGGGTGTTAAGTAGTATGCACCGCTAATACAGTGACCTTCATTTGCTTTGGGGTCCTATGCTGAGCAAACCTGCTGCATTGTGAACACAGGAGGTTGCCCACTCAGAACAGGCACCATTCAGAGTCCACTTTCCATTTTCTTAATGAATGCAAAGCCTTCTCTGATTGGATGAGGTAGAGAGGTGGGGCGGTGATGTCCCATTCTCTACCTCATCCAGTCAGATAACGCTTTGCATTTATATTGAGAATTAAAAGCATTCCCTGAATGGCACCCATGCCGAGCTGGCAGCCTCCTGTGGTCCGAATTCACAGGGCAGCCACTTGGCAGAGGATCTGGAAGCTTGTGGAGATCACTGTAGTAGCAGTGTCTACTATGATAATTTCCAGATTTCTGGGGGATCGGACAGGTGTGTAGATGCATAGTTAGATTGGTCCAAGCTGGACCAGTGTAAGTATGTAAAACGATTAATACCTAAAATTCTTGTTTAAGGTCAGGATTTAGCGAATACTTAAAAAACAGGCACACGGAATTCAGTGAGGGGACTGGGATATGGGGAGATAAGGCTAGAAATAAAAATTAAAGCTGCAGTGAAATTGCAGAAAGCAATAAAATACATTATATTACCAAATTCGCATTTGTGAGGTCAGGCACTGATGTTGGAGAGAAGGCCTGGCTCACAGTCTCCCCTCGAATTCATCCCAAAGGTGTTCTATCAGGATGTGGTCAGGAATCTGTGCAGGCCAGTCAAGTTCCCCCACCCCAAACTCGCTCATCTATGTCTTTATGGGCCTAACTTCATTCATGTTGGAACAGGAAGGGGCCATCCCCAAACTGTTCCCACAAAGTTAAGAACATTAAATTGTTGAAAATGTCTTGGTATGCTGACACCTTAAGAGTACCCTTCACTGGAACTAAGGGGCCAAACCCAACCCATGAAAAACAACCCCACACCTTAATCCCCCCTCCACCAAATGATTTGCACCATTGCACAAAGCAAGGACCATCAAGACATGGATGAGCGAGTTTGGGGTGGAGGAACTTTACAGTGTCCTGACCTCATCCTGAACACCTTTGGGATGAATTCGAGTTCAGACTGTGAGCCAGGCCTTCTCATCCACATCAGTGCCTGACCTCACAAATGGGCTTCTGGAAGAATGGTCAAACATTCCCAAAGACACCCTCCTTAACCTTGTGGGCAGCCTTCCCAGAAGAGTTAAAGCTGTTATAGCTGCAAAGGGTGGGCCAACTCAATATTGAACTCTACGGGTCATTTTAAAGGCAGGCGTCCCCATACTTTTGGTAATATAGTGTATGTTTAGAGCATGATGTTTACCATGCAATGGTGCTGGGCTAGAGATGGGCTCAGGCATGTTCGGGATCCCACCTTCCCGATTCTGCCAGGAAGCCGACACTGCACATGGCTAATCACAACAAGCAGAAAGACATTTCTGGAACTGTGCAGCTGCGGACAAGGAAATGTCTCACCAGGGGCGGCCCATCCATTAGGGGCGCAGGGGCGCCGCCCCCCCATCCATGCGTCCGGCCCCCTAATCTACATGCAGGGGCGCTGGACACATGGAGTTCAATGGGGATTTTTTTTTTTCTCTGAAGCACGTGATTAGAGCCAGAGGCTCTAATAGGCTTCAGAAAAGGGTGGGCTTGGGGCACAGAGCACTGCGTCCTAGCCCACCCATTTGTGTGACAATAGCGAATGAATATTCGCTATTATCACACTGACTTGCCCTCCAGCCAATCAGGACGTGAGACCGCTGATTGGCTAAAAGGAGACGTGATTTTACTGGCCATTGGCCAGGAAGAGGTCTCTGACCATCTCCTGTAGTATATGTGCAGTCTCTGACCGTCTCCTGTAGTATATGTGCAGTCTCTGACCGTCTCCTGTAGTATATGTGCAGTCTCTGACCGTCTCCTGTAGTATGTGTGCAGTCTCTGACCATCTCCTGTAGTATACGTGCAGTCTCTGACCGTCTCCTGTAGTATATGTGCAGTCTCTGACCATCTCCTGTAATATATCTGCAGTCTCTGACCATCTTCTGCAGTGTGTCCACAGTCTCTGACCATCTCCTATAGTATATGTGTAGTCCCTGACTGTCTCCTATAGTGTGTCTGCAGTCTCTGATCATCTCATGAAGTATGTCTTATGGGAGAGCTGCAACCCTGCACAGAGATGGCAGGGAAAATTTCTGACGGTGAGAGGAGACTGAGTGTGAGGAGATGGAGGCTACCTTTGAGGTAAAATAAGGGATGGAGGCTGCGCTTGAGGTGACAGATGCTGTCTATGAGGAGATGGGAGGCTCCTCAGAGGTGATATGGGGATGGAGGCACCTCAGAGGTGAAAGAGCTTTTTTAAGGCAGTGTGTCCTTCTCACAATGTCATCCCCTCTGAGGTGTGTGTGTGTCCTTCCTCACAAGATCCTCTGACTAACAGCAAAATTCTGGAAAACTTTTTAGAACACCGCAAGAACTCCTACTATGTCAGTAATGCACACAAAGCCTTCAAAATGTCCAACATCGGCTTGGGTGAGGACATTGGAATATCCCTGGACAGGTAAGTGTCTTTAAATTTAAAGTCAGCAGCTACAGTATTTGTAGCTGCTGGCTTTTAATTTTTGGGGGGGGGGGGGTAGCCTGGAGATCCTCTTTAAGTTGTATTACTGTACAGTGCTGTATATATCTCACCAGTATGACACTGTATATGAGACCAGTATATCATTGTACAGCATTGTATATGGAACAGGAACAGGTATATCAATGTACTACACTGTAAATTGCACCAGTATATCAGTGTACAGCACTGCATATGGGATCAGTATATGACTGTACAGCACTGTGTATGGGACCAGTATGCCACCATACATCACTGTATATTTCACTAGTATAACACTGTACATCACACACTGGTATGATGCTGTATATGAGACCAGCATATTACTGTACAGTACTGTGTATGAGACTAGTATATCTCTCTCATAGTATATCTCTCTCATTACTACTAGTATATTTCTCCTCATACATGTCTAATCTGTGTGCTCTCTTCATTGCATTGAAGGGGGCACAATGATCTCTGCATTGAAGGGGGCACGCTGGTCACTGTTTTGAAGGGGGCACGCTGGTCACTGTGCATTAAAAGGGGGCACGCTGGTCTCTCTGCATTGAAAGGGGGCACGCTGGTCTCTCTGCATTGAAAGGGGGCACGCTGTGGTCACTCTGCATTGAAAGGGAACACACTATACCTTTATTACTGAAGGCCCCTTTCACACTTTTGTGACCTCAAAGTCATGCAATTTTTTCCAGCATTTTTTGCCGCAAAGCAATTCCTATTACATTTTTCCGTTTGCGCCCCCCCCCCCCAGAAAAATTTTGAGCACCAGCCACCACTGTGTCTTACTGCCTGTGATTAGCTGTGTGCAGTGTCGGCTTCCTGCTGGGATTGGGCAGGTGGGATCCCGAACATGCCCGAGCCCATTCCTACCCATAAGTAGTGGTGAGAAAACAAATATGTAATTATGGTGAACTAGAAAATTGTAACTTTTTTAATTCACCTACATAAATGGTGATTTGTTCAATCTGCAGAGAATGCTACAATTCATGAATCACAGTTGTCCTGGTTGTTGAATAGTCTGATTCTAGCCAATCAGACAGACCTGCAGTGCGACCATTGAAGTGAATCATAAAACATAAACCATGAGCTTACCCTTTGTATATAAACTATTTTGTAAAGAAGTAATGAGCACTCACCGACACAAAGAAAGAAATGGTTTAGTTACTGTACAAGCTGTGAACCTGCTTATTAACATTATTTGGCTTCCGTCAATCTTATCTTCCCGACCCTCACCACAATTACATCTGAGCCTGCTTCCTACATTCCCCCACCTGAAGCTGTTAATTATAGCAAGGCAGCTAGGATTTCTCATGAATTGGTTTGCTGGTAAGCAAGATGAAAGTACAAAAAAGTAAATTATCCTGCTCTGTCTAAAAGAAAACCTAAAGAGGAAGTAAAGTCTGTAGGTAATTTTTTATTTTTACCTTGAAAGCAAAGGCATGATGTGCTAGTATGCATCGCATACTGGCACATTATGTGACACTTACCCCCAAACTAAGCCCTTGTCGTCCCCACTGGAGGTGGCATCCATCTTCACCCGTCTTCCTTCCGGGTCTGCAGACTCCAGCTGTGCTACTGACCGGAAAGCATGTGACATCACTCCTGCGCATGTGCGCGGGAGCCACCGGTCACGGCACAGGGCTCTGAAGAAACAGCACGGGCAGCTGTTCCTTTAGAGTGCATGCGCTGATGATGTCATTGGCGCAGTATACAGTAAATACCTCCTAAACGGTGCAAGTTTAGAAGATATTTACAGTACTTACAGGTAAGCCTTATTATAGACTTAACTGTTGTGAGAGGGAGGGGAAGAAAGAAAAAAAAAACATTAGAGGGTGTTTGTGAGTACACAGCTGCTCCTGGTCAAACAAATGCATGTATGGTGCTATAAATAGATGAGTTTGGAGTACGTCATCACGTCCTGATGAAGCGTACATGCGTACGCGAAATGTGTTGGCGTCAGCAGCTGAACATGGAGCCCTACATTCCAAGCATGCGTTCCACTGGACTTCCGGCCTTACGGATTATCATGTCACTTCTGGCTATGCACAGCGTCATCCATTAAAGGCTGAGAAGGAAAGTTAGAGGAGCCGGGAGCCACATTGAAGCCTTGATACTTCAACTTTCTGAGGGTGTGTGGACACTGGAGATGATACGGGTGGTCCCGAAGATGAACTAGGTGGTGAGCAAGTGTTGGATATACCCCAAATGCCACATTTATTACTCTGCATATATTGCCGGTGATCTGGTCTCATACCACATAGTGGAGATATACACTATCAAGTGTTTAATTTAGACTGCCATGCCGGAGAACTCTGCTGAGTCATGCTCTCATTGAGCACAGCTATGATATGCTACACAGAGAGTCGTCACTTTGGGACATATTCAGAACTGCCCTGCACTTGAATCTCCACATATGCCTAAACTTAGGCTCTTATTTTTGACCACCCAGTAAAAAGCTATCTTGACTTAGGTGGAGCCTACACCTTCAAAATTCACATTTGTCGTCAGACAAGCCTAGCCAGAAGCTCCACCAGCTGATTCCCCAAGTTCATTCCATTGGGGAATAGCTCCCTAGCCCTCCAAGAATTCTCCCCACTCCCCTTCCCCTCAAACCTTCATTGCCTCAGCCATGAGGTGAGGGACTTTAGCATGGGACTATTTCTACATGGAGGAATTATCTCCCTTTAACAATATAGACCCCAATTTATCGAGTCCCTCAATGAATTTCCAATGGATACGTATGCTGGTGTGAATGGGGCCCATGTGATCCTTTACCGTATTCAGCTGTTTGTATGTGTCTTTTATTATGGTGTCTGGGATTGGGTGTTTATATCCTGGTTTTACATGAGGTTCTATATATTTTTCATTAAATATTTTTAAATTTTGCAATATACACACTGCTGTGTTTTTTTTTCTTCCCCTCCCACTCACAACAGTTGAACCTAATGTAGTTGTGGAGATATCCAGTCTTTCACTGAATTAGTTAGCTATTCCTCATCTTTTTCCACTTCTTCTTTGTTAATTAAGGAGTGGTTGCCTGGTCCAGTATTTTTATCTATATATATATAGTCCTTATTATAGGCTACAAACATTACGGGGAGGGGGGGGGGTTCAAAAACCTCTTTAACAGTAAGCAAGAATATTCATATTTAACCCCTTACCACCTGAAATCTGTAAATAAACATATCCCAGCACAATGCCCAATGTCAAAAATATGCTTATAAATTCCCCTCCTTCAAGAGCAGTCACTAAAGCTTGAGTCCCTACTGACAATCAGGGATCAATCAGACTGGCTCCTCCTCCTAATCATGGGATATTAATGTCAGCTATGATATAGTAATCACGTGCAGGCTGATGGCATTGAAAAAAATAGAAGTCTTTAGCCTGCATAGGAACACTACAACCCTGAGGCTGCAATGGTATCTGCCCCCTGTTTTAATTGTTACTGCAATTTTCCATTAATACAAATAAATTATACAAGTTTAATTAAAAGTAGAAAAATGTAAAAAAAAATATTTTTAATGTTGGTGCAGTTGTCCACCTATAACTATATTTACATATGCAAATTAGTCAAAGAGTTATTGTCAAGTTAACCAATGCATGCTGATGCTACTAAATTAGTTTGCATTTTTTTTTTTTTGGGGGGGGGGGGGCTAAGTATAGAAAAATACCTGTTGATCCTTCCAGAAACCCAGTGTCTTTGTAACTTCCTGGGTAGTGGGACTGATATTTAAAAAATGTTATCAGCCTTACCAGCTATTTTCAGCCTTACCAGCTATTTTCTGTGAGCTACAGAACACTCCATCCATTTAACGTAGATGAGGACAGGGGGAGATGTTTGTAGTCCAAATCAGGAGAGCAGCCTAGCTTAACAATGATGCTTCTTTAAAAATACAGTACAGTGATTCATAATTGTCACCCCTGAAAAGGAAATGTGTTACAGATCGCCAAGTGAAATTTTAAGGGAAACAAAAGAGTGAAACAACGAAAATAATTCATCCACCATGTCTCTGGATGGTTAAGCTGCAGTAAAGCCACGTTTTTGGGTTAGATAAGCTTGAACCACTTCAATACAGGGCACTTTTACCCCCTTCCTGCCCTGACCAATTTTCAGCTTTCAGCACTCTCACACCTTGAATGACAATTACTCAGTCAGACAACACTGTACCTAAACAAAATGTTTATCATTTTTTTTCAAACCACTGGGTCTTTTATTTTTTGCAATATAAGTGAAAAAAAGAGCAAAAATTTTGGGGGGAAAAAAAACACTTTTTTTTTTTAGCTTCTATTGTACAATTTTGCAAATAAGTCGTTTTTGTTCATAAATTTGGGCCAAAATGTATACTGTTACATTTCTTTGGTAAAAAATAACCCAAATAAGAGAATATTACTTAGTCTGTGTAAAAGTTATAGAGTCTACAAGCTATGGTTCCAATCATTGAAAAGTGATTACACCTAATCGCACCTGATGTACTGACAGGTACAGAAAGAAAAGAAAGAAAAAAAAGTACTATTAGTAATATATTATACTAAATCCCCCTCTGTGCTCAGTCACAATAAAAAAAAAAATAAAAAATCAATGAATCAAAATAAATGTTAATATACTAAAATAAATAAAAAAAAAAAATAAACAAACACATCCCTAAGGGCTCTTTCACACGGTCCGCCTCCGTAGGCGGATCCGTGTTGCTCAGCGGGGATCGATCCGCGATCCCCGCTGAGCCGGCGGATGACAGCTCCATCTCCGCTTGCAGAGCGGAGAGGGAGGTGTCTCAGCCCCCGCTGCCCTCTATGGGGGATCGGATGAGAGCGGACCGCCTGTCCGCTCTCATTAGATCCGATCCGCTCCGATTACTGAACGGATGGAAAAATAGGGTTTCCATCCGTCCAGATTTCATGGACAGGATCGGATGCGGATGGCAGCGGGTGTCAGCGGAGGTGTCTCCGCTGACACCCGCTGCCCCATAGAGCTGCATGGAGGATCCGATCAGATCCTCCCAAAAAACTGACAGGCGGATCTGATCGGATCGCCCGTGTGAAAGAGCCCTTAGTGTGCTGCAATAATTCCCCTAAAAATAAGAAAACCTAAAAGTCAATCAGAATTCTCAATGCAGTGCTTCACCTCGATAATCCAAAGGTCTATACGAAGTGTTGATGTGATTAATTACTTCAGTATGGTTACTTTTATCCCCTTCCTGTCCAGGCGAATTTTCCACTTTCAGCGTTGTTACACTTTGAATGACAATTGCGCGGTCATGCAACACTGTTATGCAATTTTGCAAATAAAAAATCTTTCTTCATAAATTTAGGCCAAAATGTATTCTGCTACATTTCTTTGGTGAAAATAACCCAAATCAGTATTATATTATTTAGTCTGTAGGAAAGGTATATAGTCCAAAAACTATGATGTGTGTATATATATATATATATATATACCTGAAAATAGATCAATCCTGATGTACAAACGTCCTATCTCATTTCTTGAGCCCCAAAAATGCTAGAACAGTACAAATACCCCCAAATTACCCCATTTTAAAAAGTAGACAGTGCAAGGTATTTAGAAAGAGGCATAGTGAACTTTTTGAAATTGTATTTTTTCCCACAATTCTTGGAAAAATGAAGAAATTATAATTTTTTTTGTTTTTTTACACAAAATTGTCATAATAACAAGTTATTTCTCACACAAAGTATATGCATACTTGCAATCACACCCAAAAATGCATTCTGGCACTCCTCCTGAGTATGGCGATACCACATGTGTTTATTTTTACACAGCCTAGTCACATAGAGAGGTCCAACATGCAAGGAGCACCGTCAGGCGTTCTAGGAGCATAAATTACACATATAATTTCCTGACGACCTATCAAATTTTTGAAGGCCCTGGAGCACCAGGACAATTAAATTAACCACAAAATGACCCCATTTTGGAAAGCAAACACCCCAAGATATATTCTATGAGGCATTATGAGTCTTTTGAACATGTCATTTTTTTCCACAAAGTATTTTTTTTTTTTACACTAAGTTGTCAATGTATAAGATTTTTCTAACACATAGCATGGACATAGCAAAAATGACACCCCAAAATACATTCTACCACTCCTCCAGAGTATGGCGATATCACATGTGTGAGACTTTTACACAGCCTGGCCACATAGAGAGGCCAAACATCCAAGTTGCACTGTCACGCGTTCTAGGAGCATAATTACACATGCAGTTTCATTACAACCTACTGTATCACACTTTTGAAGGCCCTAGAGCACCAGGACAATGGAAACGCTCCCACAAAATGACCCCATTTTGGAAAGCAAACACCCCAATGTATATTCTATGAAGCAGGGGCTGCAGATAGGTACTGAGGTACTCTAAAGGGCTGCAGATAGGTACTCAGGTACTCTGATGGGCTGGAGACAGGTACTTGGGTACTCTGATGGGCTGCAGATAGGTACTTTGGTATTCTGACGGGCTGGAGACAGGTACTTGGGCCCTCTAATGGGCTGGAGACAGATACTCGGGTCCTCTGATGGGCTGCAGATAGGTACTTGGGTACTCTGATGGGCTGCAGATAGGTACTTGGGTATTCTGGGCTGGAGACAGGTACTCAGGTACTCTAATGGTCTGCAGATAGGAACTCAGGTACTTTGGGCTGGAGACAGGTACTTGGGTACTCTGATGGATTGAAGACAGGTACTCGGGTACTCTGGGCTGTAGACAGGTACTCATGTACTCTGATGGTCTGCAGATAGGTACTTGGGTACTCTGATGGGCTGCAGATAGGTACTCAGGTACTCTGAGCTGGAGACAGGTACTCGATACTCTGGGCTGGTGACAGGTACTCGGGTACTCTGATGGGCTGCAGATAGATACTCGGGTACTCTGGGCTGGAGACAAGTACTCAGGTACTCTGATGGGCTGGAGACAGGTTCTCGGGTACTATGGGCTGGAGACAGGTACTCGGGTACTCTGGGCTGGAGACAGGTTCTCGGATACTCTGGGCTGGAGACAGGTACTCGGATACTCTGATGGGCTGTAATAGGTACTCTGACGGGCTGGTGACAGGTCCTCTTTATTACTGGGGGCAATCTGTGTATGTTTTATTGTGCACTGTAATTAGTAACTGCCTGTTACTGTGATTAGGAGGAGATCCCGTTAACAGGCAGTTACCGGGTTTGTTGACATTTGTGACCTGCTGTGATTGGACACAGCTGGTCACGTGGTAAAGAGCCAATTTCATTGGCTCTTTACCCTGATCGGGGTTGGGCTGTATCAGAGTGACACGCCTCATCCCTAATTGACACGTGCACGAGCAGCGAGATCGAGCACAGCACATGTGATTGGCTGTGATTGGACACAGCCGGTCATGTGGTAAAGAGCCATTTTCATTGGTTCTTTACCCTTTATCCCCGGGGGCACGCAGGAGCCGCAAGAACAGGCGGACATCATATGACGTCTGCCTGGAAGGAGGGAATGTTCCTGCCGGTGTCATTTTACAATGCGCCAGTAGGGAAGGGGTTAAAGTGTCACTAAACTTTTTTTTCTGTTTTTTTAGGATGGCAAGGCATTAGGAGGCCTTACAGTTTTTATTTCTGTATGTGCCTGCATTAGGGAGATTCACGATCTGTCACCTGTCGTGTCCACCGCACATGGCAGACAACAGACCGGCCTGCTGCCGGTACCATGTCATCGCTGTGGCCAATCACAGCAGCTTACATGACATTTGTACACGATAGGTTTTGTTACATGCCTTTAATTGTGTACTATCGTGAGGAGCTGTGTAATAGGTCATCTAATCACAATAGTAAACACTAAATGGGTAGTTTTCATTTAAAAAAAAAATGATTGCCTATAGAGTAACTGTAAAATGCAGTTATAAGCAAACACAGTGTGTAAAAAAAAAAGTAGAATCCTGATTACCTCCCCAGAGTTGTACAGTGGTACTATGGTAACGTTGTATTGCTCTGGTCACTGTACCTAAGTGTCAGTGTCACTGATAATTGCCACACCAGATATATGATGACGCTGCACTAATGACAGTATGTAAAGAATTTTGAAAAATTGAAAAACTTTAAAAAACTTGCCAAGCCTCTTGAAAATACATTGGACTGTCTACTTTCCAAAAAGGGGTCATTTGGGGGTATTTGTACTGTTCTGGCATTTTTGGGGCTCACGAAATGAGATAGGGCGTCGGTACACCAGGACTGATCTATTTTCAGGTATATATGTATATATATATATACAGTATATATATATATATATATATATATATACACACATCATAGTTTGTGGACTCTATACCTTTCCTACAGACTAAATAATATATACTGATTTTGGTTATTTTCCCCAAAGAAATGTAGCAGAATACATTTTGGCCTAAATTTATGATGAAAGATTATTTATTGGCAAAATTGCATAACAGTGTTGCATGGCCGCGCAATTGTCATTCAAAGTGTAACAACGCTGAAAGTGGAAAATTTGCCTGGGCAGGAAGGGGGTAAAAGTATCCATACTGAAGTAATTAATCATATCAACACTTTATATAGACCTTTGGATTATCGAGGTGAAGCACTGCATTGAAAATTCTGATTGACTCTATTGACTTTATTTATTTCTGTATATTAACATTTATTTTGATTCATTTATTTATTTATTTTTTTTATTGTGACTGAGCACAGAGGGGGATTCAGTATAATATATTACTAAGGGCTCTTTCACACGGGCGTTCCGTTTTTATCTTCAGTTCCGTCACTTTTTTTTTGTTATGAAACGGACACTGATGACAATTTTTACATCAGTTTGACATCCGCGGACGTCCGTTTTTCCATCCGCCGACGTCCGTTTTTTGTCCGCCGACGTCCGTTTTTTGTCCGCCGATGTCCGTTTTTTGTCCGCCGACGTCCGTTTTACATCCGCTGACATGCTTTTTTTTATCATTTTTCTATACATTTTCCATCCGTTTTACATCAGTTTCATATCAGTTTTTCATCCTTTTTTTTTATGACTCATAATTTCCCATGTCACTTTGCTCTTAACCCAGCATGCATTGGGTTTCCCATGCTGCTTTGTGGTCCCAGTGTGCATACAGTGTGTCTGCCTGTGTGTTCCTGTGTCTCATTTCTTGTGATTTATATCAAAGCGAGCAATGGCCCCTTCCCGATTTTGGGATGATGTCACATGTCTTATGCTACTGTATTATGTGAGGGGAGTAGAGAGCCGGAGGAGGAAGACTGTTCAGCGAAAACGTCGCACCTATTGGGTTCATCCGATGATGCTAAAGAGGCCCTCTGAGGGATTTCTGTCCCTACACTATGCGGATTTAAGACGGTATCCGGTTAAATTTTTCAATTTCACCAGAATGAACGTAACGACATTTGATTTTGTCTTGGAGAAATTGTTACCACGTCTTCAGCGGATGGACACCAATATGAGACGCAGTGTGCCGCCAGCGGAGCGTCTGCTAGTGACTCTCAGGTAAGTCAGCTGCTGTTGTCATGCTTTATATGCTGTTGTCATGCTATATGTCATGCTATATGCTAGGGGCAAATGTCAGATAACATGAAATTACCAACTAAAATGTACTTTTCCGTTAATTCTTGTCTAATTTCCTTATGCCTAGGTTTCTTGCATCCGGGCAGACATTTACGTGTCTGAACCATTATTTTCTATTGGGGATCTCTACAATATCAATGATCGTTCATGACACCTGCAAGGCCATATGGGAGGAGCTAACACCGATTGCAATGCCTGTCCCTGATGAAAATGTGTGGTTGCAAATAGCTGAGGGATTCCTGATGAAGACCCAATTTCCCAACTGCCTTGGTGCCCTTGACGGGAAACATATGCGGATTAGAATGCCTCCTGGATCAGGCTCCAGTTATTTCAATTACAAAAATTTTTTTTCATTGGTGCTGATGGCTATCTGTGATAGCAACTATAAATTTATTATGGTGGACATTGGTGCATATGGTAGCTCTGCTGACTCCCGTGTCTTCAGGACATCCGCTATGGGTAGAAGGCTGTTAGATGGACGTCTAAACCTACCTGCTGACAAGCCACTGCCAGGAACAAATGGACCAGCTATACCTCACGTTTTAGTGGCTGATGAAGCATTTGCCCTCTCACGTCACCTTTTAAGGCCATACGCCAAACATAATCTAACAAGCCAAAAAAGGATTTTTAACTACAGACTGAGTAGAGCAAGAAGGTTCGTTGAGTGCACATTTGGAATCTTAACAAACAAGTGGCGCATTTTCCATAGTGCCATTCAACTTAAAGTGGATAATGCCGAAGAAGTGATCAAAGCATGTTGTGTGTTGCACAATATCGTACGTGATAAAGAAGGCTTGAGCATGGATGATGAAGATGAAACACATTTGCCCTCTGTGCAATATGGTGGACTGCGCCCGAACCATTCAGCTCTTGCTCTACGAGATAAATTTGCAGATTATTTCATGACCCCTGAAGGAGAGGTTCCATGGCAGTATGCCCATATGTAATCTTTTTAAAGATTGTAACTGCACTTATTTTCCTTTTGTTCATTAATATAATAGTTTCCATTTGTTCAATAAAAGAATAAAAACAAATTCTTTGTCAGAAATTTTTTTTTATTTAAACAGCATCACACATAACAACCTCTGTGATTTTAATATGAAATAAAAGACAATTCAAAATCCAAAGTCAACCTTATAAGTCCTGATAATAGGGACTTGGAGCATTCCCGAAATGCGTTGATGAGGAAGATGCAGACGTTTGGGACATGTAGGAGTCCTGAGAGCTTGACGTTTGCTGGCTGCTGGTGGGCTTTGACTGGGTAAATGGTGGTGCATGGGATGGGGGTCCACATGGTGGGAGGGTATGGGTTGGCATCCTATTATATGGCAGGGTTGGGTTAGGGGGGTAGGATGGATTATAACCATAATGGCCAGGTGATGTACTTGGCATCATTGGATGCTGGACTGGCCTTTGATACAAATGATATTCTGGTATGGGTTCCCCAGCTATTGCAGCTTTTATACATGTGATGGTTACATGAGATATCTGCATTTGTACCTCCATTTTTTTATTATTAGGGGTCTGGACCAAATGATGATATAGGCTGCGGAGGAATGCAGCATCATAATTGTTTGAGTCTAGAAAGGGGTCCATGGATTCAGACCTACGCATGGCCCTCATATCCTCCATGAACTTCATCATGGCAGTGTCCATTGGTGTTGGTGCAGCACCTCTTCTTTGTGACCCTCTAGAAGCTCTGGGAACCTGTACAGTAGGGAAATTTGTTAGAACATTTGTCTTTATTAATGTTTACAATAGGGGCTTAGGTTTGGTAAAATTTACTTACATGTTGTCTTGGCGTGCGGACTTGAGCATGTTGAGGAGACACCTGTGCAGAAGTTTGAGGCTGTGATTCGTGGTCACTTGTGTCAGCCTCTGCTTCGGTGACCTCTTCCCCCTCCTCTTCTGTTTCTGTAATGTTGGAGCTGGTGCTGTAATACAATACATTGATAAATTATTTGTCCTACTTTTCAAATTGATTAAATTTTACGTAGAATGACAGCTTTGTACTCACGGTCTTAAGTCCATAACATTACGCAGGAATGACAGCATTTCAAAAAAAGGACTTCTCCTCCTCTGGCTGACTCCTGCCCCACTTCTGCTCTCCTCAGCCTCATCGTTCAGTTCCCTCCTGTAGCGGTCCCTTTGTGACCTCCATCTCGTGATGATTTTTTTGCCTATGAAAAATGGATAATATGAACTTAATTACATGACAGATGTCACAATTAGGTGGACCACAAGTCTCAGCAAGCGAACAGTGAAAGATACGGTAATATAACTTTACATTTCACCTATCTGTCTCTTTTAGCATGCTGAGACTTGTAGTCCACCCATATGTCACAATTAGGTGGACCACAAGTCTCAGCAAGCAAACAGTGAAAGATACGGTAATATAACTTTACATTTCACCTATCTGTCTCTTTTAGCATGCTGAGACTTGTAGTCCACCCATATGTCACAATTAGGTGGACCACAAGTCTCAGCAAGCAAACAGTGAAAGATACGGTAATATAACTTTACATTTCACCTATCTGTCTCTTTTAGCATGCTGAGACTTGTAGTCCACCCATATGTCACAATTAGGTGGACCACAAGTCTCAGCAAGCGAACAGTGAAAGATACGGTAATATAACTTTACATTTCACCTATCTGTCTCTTTTAGCATGCTGAGACTTGTAGTCCACCCATATGTCACAATTAGGTGGACCACAAGTCTCAGCAAGCGAACAGTGAAAGATACGGTAATATAACTTTACATTTCACCTATCTGTCTCTTTTAGCATGCTGAGACTTGTAGTCCACCCATATGTCACAATTAGGTGGACCACAAGTCTCAGCATGACAACCCCACCCTCACATCCCCCTAAAAGATACACTTACCACGTATGCGACGTTGCCTATCACTCAAGGAGGTCCAGTTGGGGGTCACGTCCTTGAAAATTTCCTCCCACAGCCTGGATTTGGTGATCCGGTCACTATACTCGGTACAATGTTTGTCCCAAATGCCAGGCCTGGCATGTACTAGCTGGATCAGACGTTCGTGGGACACATCACGGGCCATGACTGCTGCTTGTATTGGGTGTGGTACTTGGGGTGTGGTAACTGGTGATTGTTGTCACTTCCTAGACCACTAGACCACTACCTGGGTCAAAGTTTACATATTATACTGTATTTTATTGGAAAAAAAAAAAAAAAAGGATATGATCGGAGCGGATGTCAGCGCTAACATCCGTTTTGTGTCCGTTCCGTTTTTTTTACGGAGGAAAAATAGGGTTCTCTTCAGTCCAAAAAAAAGGACATGAGCGGACCGGACGATAAACGGATGTTAGCGGATGTACATCCGCCGACATCCGCAATCCCATTGACTTGCATTATGTCCGTTTTTCATCCGCAATCGGAAGGGATGAAAAACGGACATACGGAACGCCCGTGTGAAAGAGCCCTAATAGTATTTTTTTTCTTTTAGCCAAACAAAAACAGCCTTTAGGATCCCCTTAAGCCACTTAACTTGACCTAAGCCTAACAATCTACATTGAAGCAGAGATAAGTAGCAGAAGCAAATAACTAAGCTACACCTGTCATGAGAGATATTTAGTCTGCCAATAATTCTTTCGCTGCATGACCAGTTTTTCATGTTTCACAAAATGCTAAAATAAACATATTGGCCTGAAAATGATGTTATATGTATATATATATATATATATATATATATATATATATATATATATATATTGATAGATAGATCTATATATATATATATATATATATATATATATATAGAGAGAGAGAGAGAGATATATATATATATACACACATTTTTATTTTAGCTAATGCAAGCACAATATAATGTCCAATTTTTTGTGTAAAATATAAAAGAGGAAAAGAGGAGACTAAGTTAAATAAAAAGATACCACCCAGGATCACATATCACCATCCTGTAGAAGTGATGAAGCAGCTTTATAGCTACCCAATTACTCCTCCATACAAGTGCTGAACCCGCTGAACAATTTTAAAACTAACTTACAGCCATGAGTTTGCTTTACCTATTGAGTGCCATGACAGGCAGTCAAAGGGTTAATGATCTTCTGTTAAAAATGCTAGTTGTCTGGCTGTGTCTGACTTCATTCGCTGTTACAGAAAACAAATATACAATAAACAAAAGTTATTTTTATCTCTAAACTTATTTTCAGTTAGTGACTCGGAAAATATTGAAGCTGAAGAATGACAGCCAAGCAACTCACAAAGGTCAGTAAGGATGAGCAGACTGACTTTGGCAAAATTAATCTCAACACTTAACAACTGATTTCCCCTTCCCTGAAATGTTGTCAGGCCAATCACTCATGACAATGCACGCGTTTCCAATATCTCCTCTCACTTTCTATCTCCTCCAAATGACAATAAAGGAAGCAAGATCTGTTTTTCTTTACTATATAGTTTGTTTTATATTTTTCTCTGTGGGCCTCCCCCCGTAGCTCCCTTGCCTTTGCTGATAGCCACCTTTAGGTAAAACCTGCATAAATAAATTAATATGTTTAAGAAGCTCACTTTATTATTAATAACAGAGCAGGTAAGAAACCGTGATGATCCCGTGATGATAGTTAAAGAGAACCTATCTGGGAGGAGCATTTTTAGGAATCTGAAACACAACTTAAAATATGTTAAATAAATTGCAATATTACTCCTCAAGTATAGGACTGTGTGCTGTTGTTTACTTTTATTCTCTTCAGAACAGAACAGAACTGTCAGTCCCTTACCAAGTTGTAAGGCTCCCAGGCTGGCACACCTCTGCCAATCGTCTGGGGGATAATTTACTAAAACAGGAACAGATAGAATCCGAAGCAGCTGTGCACAGTAAGCAATCAGCATCTATTTTCAGCTGGTTCAGTTACGCTTTAAAAATAAAAGCTAGAAGTTGATTGGTTGCAATGCACAGCTGCTCCAGATTCAGTGGGATCAGCTCTCATACTGTATCTCCTCTTTAGGTTTAAATCATTCTAAAATCACCTTTATTTTATGGATTTTTATTTTTATTTTTTTTGTCTTTCATCATAACTGAGGCGGGCAGGAGATCATAGGGCATTACAGGCTGACAATAATCCTGATGCGTCTGCTCTGCCAGGAAGTGAAAACTCCAATATGTTAGAAGTAAGGCTACATTAAAAGTTTAAAAGTAGGAGTTAAAGTATAACTAAAGGCAAAACTTTATTTGTCTTGTGTACCGTTATCATCAAAAGTAAAAGTAAAGAAAATCCCAAATTTTGGGTTGTCTCCAGAAAAGTAGTAGATGGGAAATCTACTAGTAGTAGAAAGGGGACACTAGTTCTGGTGACCTGGGGGTCCCCAAGGAATTCCCCAAATTTGCAAGGATTTCCTCCTACTTCCTGTTTGGCTATGGGACAGGACGTGACAGGAAATCTCCAAAATGCGACAAAGATGGCAAAAATAAACTTTACAGGGGTTATATCCCTCCCTTACTCTATCCAATTTTTTTTTTAAAAAGTTCTGTCTATACTTCTACTTTAAGCTTATGGGTGGTCCTTTTATGGAATTTTTAATGTGTTTCATCATCACTAAGTCAGGCAAGTGATAATATGGCATTACAGACTGACAATAATCCTGATGCTTCTGTTCTGGCAGGAATAAAACAATTCCAATATGTTAGAAGTAAGGTTTCATTAAAAGTTCAAAAGTAGAGGTTAAAGTATAACTAAAGGCAGAGGGATTAGAACCCCTGTCAATTTGTATTGCTGTCTGTGTCCCCGTTAAAGAAATTCACCCTCTCTATTTGTCCTGTTTACTGTTATCATTGAAAGTGAAAGTAAGGCTTCTATCACATGGGTTTTCCTATCAGGTCTGCCTGTCAGTTTTTCAGGTGTGATCGGACCCTTCATTCACCACTATGGAACGGCGGATATCACCGCTGATCCTGTCCATGAAATCCAGACGAATGGAAACCCTATTTTCCATCCATCTGGAGGATCAGACCGGATAGGAGGAAAACGGACAGGCGGTCCGTTTTCATCCGATCTCCCATAGAGGAGAGCTGGGATCTGACAGGTCTGTCTCTGCAAAGTAAGTTGAGATGAACCTTTCATCCACCTGCTCAGCGAGCATCGGCGGATCGATCCCGCTGAGCAAAACGGAGTCGGCTGGGTGGAATGCCTGTGTGAAAGGACCTTAAAGAAAATCCTAAATTATGGGTTGTCTCCAGAAAAGTAATAGTGGGGAAATCTTCCAACGGGAACACTAGTTCAGGTTACCTGGGGGTCCCCAAATAATTCCCTTATTTTGCAGGGATTTCCTCTCATTTCCTGTTTGGCTATGGGACAGGTAGTGACGGGAAATCTCCAAAATGGGACAAAGATGGCAAAAATAAACCATACAGGGGTTATAATCCTCCCTTACTCTATCCAAAATTTGAAAAACAAGTTTTGCCAATAGTTCTACTTTAAGCTTACGGGTGGTCCTTGGTGACCAACTGTTTGTCATTTTAAAACAGGATTCAAGCCAAAATACAATTTTAAAATGTTTATTTACAAACAGTAAATAAAAAAAAACCTAAGGGAAGAGAATAAATGCATTAATAAAAAAAAATTACAGGTGAAGTTTAGTAAATTTCTGTGCAGGGATGACCCATCCTCTTCCTGATGCTGAGATTCTGAAACTGCAGGGGTTAAAAAGCTGTCTTTTATGAAGCTGCGGTAAACAAGCTCCAGACAGGGACCCACCCACTCTTATCTCTGACTCCATTGGGAAAATTTGTTTCATAGTGTACACTGTATGTAACACGAACTTTGAATGGGAGAGAGGCTTGTGAATCACAGGATTCTCCCCCTCATTCAGAGATAATGTTACATGCAGTGTACACTATAAAAGATTTTTCCCAATGGAGTAGGAGGGAGGAGGGTACAGGACTCTCATCGGGAGCTTGTTCACTGAAGACTTGGATCTGTTACCAGCGCCAGAAGTTTAGCAGCAGGAAAAGGATGAGCACCCTGCACAGAAGATTTCTATGCGTACCAGCTGCTTGCACAATGTTATCCTATGTGTCCATGCACACATAGGCTCTTATCAGCAGTTTTTGGCAGGGGCATTTTCTGGCTGGAAAAAAAACCCCTCAGAACTAGCGGGTTTTGAGAGGAGTTTTTCAGCTGTAAAAACGCTCTAGCTCAAATAAAAGCTTTAAAACACTAAAAAATGCCAACAAAAACGCTGAAAAACATGGTTATTTGGAGTTTATTTACGTTTTTGAGCCATAAGCTTTTGTGGGAGTATAGTTTTGCTAGAAAAAGCTAAAAAAAACTTTGAAAAATACTGCTGAGAAAAGCTCAAAAAGAAAAGCTCAGAAAAAAAAAACCTTCTTCTACAGCTACAGCTTTCTACTGAAAGCTGTATGTGTATGAGGCTTTAGGGTTAACTACAAATCTTAGGTTTAAAAGTTAGCTACAAGTTTAATTCTGCAAATTATCCCTTTCATGGAAGCACTAAAATCATGTTTCTTTTTTTTAATTTAGAGCTACAAACACCAAGAAACACAAGCCTGGAAAGTTTACATATAAAACTATACAAAAAAATCAGCAAAAAGAAAGGGAAGACGGGAATTAAGGAGTTATTAAAAACTGAGAGGCTTAATTATGTTTTCTAAAAAGTTTTTTGTTGATATATGTTTTTTTATTTTTACACAGAAATTTACAGTTTGCATACCCTGGCAGAAATCAAAAAAATTTGATATTGAAAATATGACTGACCATGCTAAAAAAAACTGTCTTTAGTGCGCATGCGCGCGGCGCCGGGTCAGGACATGCACTGACCGAGCTCCGCACAACCCGCCGTCTTCACAGCTAATAATAGGCGGTTAGACCGGAGGATAAAGTCACCGAACGGCAGCAGATTACGGGGGAAGGGAGGATGCACAGGAGGAACACCGGAGCGGGCAAGAAAAAGTATTCTACGCCGGCACAGCCCTCCAACAAGCAGCGCCTGTCCTCTCCTCGCCTGCCACAGCACACACAGCAGCCCAAGATGGCCGCGACCCGCGGCTCGGCGGCACGAGGCGGCCCGCTCCAAGCCAAGAACAACATCACTAAACCACCAGCCTCACCAACATTGGGGACAGTCACTTCATCGCCCCACAGCACAGGACACCCTTCGCCAGCAGTCTCCAGGACGGAGGAGGTAGGAGATCCCTTCACATCCCAGTCCCAAGGGGCCAGCACCCGGTCCCCACTGGCTGCATCCCATGGCTTCTCCCCATATCAGGCCTCACTAGATGGGGAAGTGGAGGGGGCATCATCTCCATCATCCTCTATGGACAGGCAAATGGCGTATATTGCAGAATTAGCCTTGAGCCAAGGCAGCTCCGCAGCTCTCCCTCCCCCCCCAGCCCCCATATTCAGGGGACTCTGTGCTCATAGCCAGATTCTCGGCCCTGCTGCAGCAGGAACTCTCTAAGGCCTGTGCCACCATTGCTGCAGGCATGAAGGGGGACTTCCAAGAAATTGGAGACAGACTTGATTCCATCGAATCTAAAATGGATGGGACCGTTCAGAGAGTCAACCAAAATCACAGGCTGATAGTCACGCTCCAGGATCAATTAGTCGATGCCCAGGCTAAAATTGAGGATCTTGAAAACAAATCTCGCAGATATAACTTTCGAATCAGAGGACTTCCTGAGTCGGTTACTGATCTATAACCAGCTATCCATACACTGATGACTGACCTCATCCCTGAAATTTCCCCACACCACCTGTAGCTTGATCACTTCCATCGGGCCCTGACAGCACCGCGCTCGGATGGGTTACCACGGGATATCATTGTGAAACCCCATTTCTACAGGATCAAGGAAAAGGTCATGGCAGCCGCCCGCTACCGCAATGATGTCACCCTATTAGATCATCCAGTGCAGTTATTCGCCGACATATCCCAGGCGACTATACAAAAAAGGCGCACTCTGAAACCGCTACTGACTCATCTGATAAATCGCCAGATCAAATACCGCTGGTCTTACCCGTTCAGACTGTCTTTCTCATTTAAGGGTAGATCCTACTCATTCTCCAATTTTCACGAAGGCGAAGATGTCCTTCTGGAGCTGGGCATTATTTCACGAGAGGCCCCCCCAGCCAGGTCCCGCGGGGATCCCCGGAAGAGCCCTCCCGACCATTGTCACCTTTGTGGTCACAGCCGGCCAAGAGGGGTAACGCTAAACCACGCACCCCGCCGTGAGACTCTGCGGCCTACCTGCTCCACTCCATTCTACTTCTCTTTTGAGGGGGGGCCAACCTGTTTTGTTCGTTCATGCCTCCACTTGCATTTTACATTTTGTTTTTTGGCCGAACTCTGTCTGTAGACTGTGCTAAGCGGACACTGGTCTGCCAGCCCCCACTACACCAAAGAAATTCTTGATGCAAGCCCTCGCTGAGAACTCAGATTTCCCGAACTCGAGGGTTTCTACTGTTTATGTCAGCCATTCCAGGTTCATTATGCTGTCTCTTGTTGATCGCACTTCAGTGGTCTCCGGACACTGCTGTTAAGTCACAGACGCTATTGCCTCCCCACCCTGGGGGATACAAAGTTACAATACCTGCTGGGATGGGAATGTTGGGGGGGTTTTTCCCTCTATCTGCCGGTTGGTCATGTTGCGGTCGGCCGGTGGCGGAGGGTTATCAGGGGACCTGTGGGTCTCCCATTGGACTTGACCTGTGATTTAGGAAGTTATGGTTCCACTGTGTTTTCTCTTACAGTTACATGGTTCTATGGCATGGATTGAAGCGAGTCGGGTTTTTCCGCATGCCACTTTCTGCGACCTTGCTCGCTGCTATGCGCAGTGAACAACCTCGCGAATACACATGGGGAGCTGGAACCCACAACCAGCTTACACTGCATAAATTGTTGGTACTACAAGCATACCCTCCGCCCCCCCCCCTCCCGCCACATGGGCGGCGGGGGGGAAGGCGGGGGACCTTTTGTTCTTTTGAGTTCTTTTTTCTACTATACTGTCTTTCATCTAACCCCTCTCTCTTTTTCACTTCTGACATCACGGCTACTCGACATCCAGGCCCCTTCAGCTCAATCCCGGAGGCGGGGAGGAGAGGCGGATCGTCCATCATGACATTCAGGCGAGTACAACCTACCGAACCACAATGACGAGCCCCTTGCCAAGTAACTTTAAAATTCTGACACATAATGTCCAGGGCCTTAACGCACCGGTGAAGCGAACGAAAGCCTTTCAATTTTACCACAAACAGGGAATTGATGTCCTCCTCTTACAGGAGACCCACTTCTCTCGCACTTCCGCACCCAAAAGGCTTAGCGCCAAATTTCCCATCTGTTATATGTCCAATAGCGAAGATAAGAAACGAGGGGTGGCGGTCTGTATAGCTAAGAGGGTCCCGTTCACGCCTAAAGAGGTGATCAGAGACAGGGAGGGAAGGTACCTAATGGTCCAGGGCAAAATAAGTGAGCACGACGTAACCTTTGTCTCCTACTATGCTCCGAACGTGGGGCAAATTCAATTTTTCCAGGATATGCTGAGCGTGGTGATGCCGCGTGCGACGGGACACGTAGTGTTTTGGGGTGACAGTAATGTCCCCTTGGACCAGGTCATGGATAGGTCGGACGCCTTGCATGCCTCTCTGAAACATGCCCCGCGTCTGGGGGTTAAATTGGCTCGATTATTGCACTCCACAGGCTTGGTGGAGGTGTGGAGGAATGATCATCCCACGATGCGCGACTTCACCCACTACTCTCATGCGCATAAGACGTATGCCCGTATAGACCACCTCTTTGCATTGTCGGCTCTCCTTCCGTTTGTATTAAAGACACGAATCATTCCCACCCCGTGGTCTGACCACTCCCCAGTAGTGATGACCGTCTCTGACTTGTGGACTAAACCTAAATTTTCCTCCTGGAGGCTCAATGCTTCCCTGCTGAATGACCCCCTCATACTTAAGGAAGTAACCGATTGCTTACATCAATATTTTCTTGACAACCCAACAGCTGACACTTCCCCAGCCATAGTATGGGCAGCGCATAAAGCGACGATCAGAGGTAAGCTTATCCAGATTGCCTCCCGGAAAAAGAGGGAACGCGACGGGGAGATAATGCGTCAGGATGTAGAGCTGAGGGACCTCCTAAGGGAGCAGAAGAGGAATCCGGGGGTGGATATCAGGCACAAAATTGACGCTGCACGGGTGGCCCTTAATTTTAGCTTGACCACTAAAGCGGAAAATTCCGTTCGCTGGTCGAGAAATCGCTATTACACACTAGGCGACAAACCGCACACACTTTTGGCTCGCAAGCTAGCCCTGAGACTCTATTCCCCGGCGCTGCCAAAACTGAGGCTTCGGTCTGGTCTCCGGTCACAGGACCCCCAATTGGTGGTCAACGAATTTTATCACTTTTATACAAAGCTCTATTCCCAACCGCAACCGCTCAGACAGTCTGCGGTAACGGCCTTTTTTTTAGGACATCTCCCTCCCTAGACTTTCCTCCCCCCATATGGAGATTATGGACAGGGAGTTCTCTACCACAGAAATATTGGCAGCAATCAAATCCATCAACCCTAATAAAGCGCCGGGTCCGGACGGTTTCTCTGGCCATTATTATAAAAAGTTTCACGAGACCCTGACCCCCCATCTCTGCTCCTACTTTAATTCTATTAGAACGGGAACCCCCATCCCGACATATGAAAATAACGCGTATATCCATGTGCTGCCGAAACCGGGCAAAGATCATGGGGACTGTCTCAATTACAGGCCGATATCGCTCATCAATGTCGATCTTAAAATTATGGCGAAGGTGCTGGCAACTAGGCTCAACACTTTTTTGGCGGAATATATACACCCTGACCAGGCCGGCTTTGTGCAGGGCCGACAGGCGCCCGACCAGACCCGACGTGCAATAGACGTGATCTCAGCCCTCCAATCTAATTGGGATAACGTAGGCCCCAGAAAGGGCATGCTACTATCCCTTGATCTTCACAAGGCCTTTGACTCCCTGTCCTGGGAATATCTTTTGCAGACACTGGAGCGCTTCGGCTTTGGACAACATTTTTTATCTCTCGTCCGTACGTTATACAGTGACCCAGTTGCGAAACTGTCTATTAAGGGTTACGGATCCCCTTTCCTGAGCATTAGGAGGGGTACTAGACAGGGGTGCCCTTTATCCCCGCTCTTATTTATTTTAGCCCTGGAACCTTTGGCCATTAAATTGCGATCCAACCCGGACATTAAGGGCATACAATGTGGGGGGGTGGAGCATAAGTGCGCCCTATTTGCGGACGACATCTTGATGTACATTTCGGCCCCACGGATTTCTATCCCCAATTTACTTAAGGACATGGCAGAGTTTGCGTCCATCTCAGGTCTCCAAATAAACCCCTCCAAATCCCGGGCTCTGAACCTGACACTGGATAATACTACCCTGTCTGCCCTCAGAGACAACTTTCCATTCGCCTGGCAAGAAAGGTCACTGCCATACCTTGGGATTCATCTCACGGCATCAATAACTACCCTTTATGCATTTTACTACCCACCTTTATACAAAAAATTACGGGAAGATCTTGCAACTTGGTCTGCTAATCCCCCGTCGTGGTTCAGTAGGTTGGATTCTGTAAAAATGAACATAGTGCCTAGATTGTTGTATCTGTTTCGCACTTTACCCATAATGCTTAACATGACTGATTTTAAAGATTTTCAGGGGTCGGTCATCCGGTTTATTTGGGGGGACAAAAGGCCCAGAGTCAATAGACGGACCCTTTTTACCCCTAAACTCAGAGGGGGACTGGGGGTCCCGGAACTGGGCAAATATTACCACGCAGCTCAATTGGCCCAACTGGTACGCTTCCACTCCCAGGACCCTCTCCCGATTTGGATGCACATGGAGGCGGCCCACTTGGGGGTTCCGGTCCACCACGTGTTGTGGTTAAGAGCCAGGGACAGACCGGGAGTGCTCTGTCCTGCCCTCTCCCTCTCCCTGGGGGTTTGGGATAGGCTGTCGGGCAGGCACTCCTTTAAGTCCCTCCATGCTCCGCTAGCACCCCTACTGGGCAACCCTTTGTTTCCTGCCGGGTCTAACCCCGGCGATATTTGATTGGTGGACAAACAAGGGGCTTCTCAGGTTGGCAGATTTATGCGACCACCGGGGACTACTTGCCAGGTCCGAACTGCAGGAGAAGTATTCCCTCCCTGAGGGGGAGTACTTTCGCTACGCCCAGATCTCCCATTTTGCAGCCTCCCTTAGGCGTAAGAGCGATATCACCACCTCCACACCAATGGAGTATCTTTGCCGCACACTAGATAAACAAAAAAGCTACATATCTGCAATTTATAATATACTCCACGGAGATGACAGTAAACTACCATATATGTTACGCTGGGAGGAGGACCTGGGAGAGTCTCTGGACCGGGCGGAATGGAACACTTTAGCACAGTTTAACTCTAGATCCATACTCAATACTTCCTTGATAGAAGCAAACTTTAAGGTGTTTTTGCGTTGGTACATGGTTCCGGTCAGGCTGGCAGCGGCGGTGAGCACTGCATCCCCCAATTGTTTTCGGGGATGTGACCAGGCGGGCACGGTGCTCCACAGGTGGTGGACTTGCCCGAAAGTCCGCCGCTTTTGGATCCGAGTCTACAATTTTGTTTACTCCTTGACTCAAGTCAACTTGAAGAAGGATCCCCAAAATGCCCTTTTGGGTAAACCAGTGGAGGGGGCAACTAAACCGGCTAAGCGCCTTATTGCCTTCGTGTTCACGGCCGCTAAAATAGCCATAGCCCGCTCGTGGCGAACCCCAGTGGTGCCATTTGAGCTCTTGAAAGCCAAACTGACCTGGATCATGATAAATGAACGGATGGTGGCATTATTGAATGATAGGATGCGAATGTTTGATAAAACTTGGGACCCCTGGATAAGGTACCTGGCAGGCCCCTCATAGGGGTGGTCGGGCGCCTTGGTAGCCTTGGACGTGATGTTGGGGGAATTTCCCCCTGTGGGGCGAACGGGACCTAGGTGTCGACCCTCTATTTCCTCACCAGCCGTTGATGTTTTTTTTCTTTCTTCTCACTCTCCCATTCCTGCTACCCTCCCCCGCTGTTTCCTCCTTTTCCCCCAGTCTGGTCCTTTTCCCTCTATTTCTTCTCTTCTTTCTTATCTTCTGGTATTCACTGACAGTGCACAAATGACAGGCTGCGCCCCCCACTAGTGGAGGGCTTGATATTGGGGTCGGGGGTTGGGGGTCGTCCCCTCCCGAAGGGCGCAGTGAGTTCCCGTAGGGGCGCCGTTGGGGGGTCGGTCCCGGACCGTCGGTCCTTTAGGGTGTAATGGCGGGGGCGCTGTCTGTCTATGTGTCGCAATGCTTTCACACTATTGGATGGATGCCTAACTTGAGTTTACGATTTAATTTACTGCTTTATTGACTACTCATTTTGATTTTGTGTTTTTCTGCTTTGGCACCATTGTATTTCGTGTTTTCTGTGTTTTTTAATGTATTCATAAGATGTAATTGAGCCATGTTGGCTCCTTGTGCACTGTTGAATCTTTCTTTCCAAAAAATTCAATAAAAACATTGAAACATAAAAAAAACTGTCTTTTATTTAAGGATAGTAATCATATGAAGCCATTTATTAAAATAGAGTTGATTGATAATTATAAAAGAAATTATCCAAATCACCCTGTTCAAAATTGTACATACCCTGGAATGTTTGGCCTTTGTACAGACACACAAGGTGACACACACAAGTTAAAATGGCCGGTAAAGGTTAATTTCCCACATCTGTGGCTTTTTAAATTTGCAATTAGTCTCTGTGTATATTAGTCAATTTGTTTTTTAGCTCTCGCATTGATGCACTGAGCAGGATAGAGCCATGGGGAACTATAAAGAATTGTCAAAAGACCTGCATAACAAGGCAATGGAACTTTATAAAAAGGGAAAAGGATATAAAAAGCCTTGAATATGCTAGTCAGTACTGTTCAATCACTTATTAACCACTTACCGCAAAGTGACATACCCCTACGTCGGCTGACTTTGCGTGGTTATACCTAGCTAGGGGCATCATCCTGTTACCGTTTTTTGGAGCCGGCAGTTGGCTTTCCGGCCGTAACGACCGATGTGGCTCGGGAGCTGCTCGATCGTTACCCCGGCGAACGGGAGGGGACAACCCCCCCCTCCCGCTGCCTTCCGTGGCTCTGCCCAGGTCTCCCATCCCACCGAGAGACCCGAGCAACCAGCCAGCACGTCAGCCGGCTGGATGGAGTCCCGACCTAAGCCGGATGCGGCTTCGATCGGGTCTCCAATGACGTAACCCGGAGGCGGCGTCCATGACGTTACGTCCGGGTTACTCTGCTGCTAAAGGCGGCAGATTCAAAAAGTGAATGTATTCAAAAATGACGTTTTCCGCGTTTTGAATACATGGAAGTGTAATGGAGGGGTCTAGGGTATTTTAGACCCTCGATCCCTCCATAAAGAGTACCTGTCACTGCCTATTGCTGTCACAAGGGATGTTTACATTGCTTGTGACAGCAATAAAAGTGATCAGATTTTTTTTTTTAAATAAAATAAAATAAATAGGAAAAAAAAAAATTTAGCCGCCCCTGTCGCCGTTAGCTCATGCAAGAAAGAAAATGTATATGGAAGTCCAGCCGCGAATGAAATCGCTGTTCAAACCACATGTGAGGTATCGCCACGATCGCCAGAGCGTGAGCAATAATTTAAAAAAAAGAGCTACACGCTGGTAACCGTTAAAAATGTTTAAAGTGTCGCCTATGGAGATTTCTATTGATCGTAGTTTGTCGCCATTCCACAGGTGTGCGCAATTTTAAACTGTAACATGTTGGGTATCTATTTACTCAGTGTGACGTCATCTTTCACAATATACAAAAAAATGGGATAACTTTACTGTTTAGTTTTTTTTAAATGCAGTGCCATTTTTCGTAATTTTTCCAAAAATATGGCGTTTGAAAGACCGCTGCACAAATACCGCGTGACAAAAAATATTGCAATGACCGCCATTTTATTCTTCAGAGTCTTTGCTAAAAAATATATATATATAATGTTTGGGGTTTCTAAGTAATTTTCTAGCAAACAATACTGATTTTAACTTGTAAACAAAAAGTGTCAGAAATAGGCCTGGGGCTTAAGTGGTTAAGAAGTGGAAAATTCGGGGATCTCTTTACTCCAAGCCAAGGTCAGGTAGACCAAGAAAGATTAAAATAAAACAAAAGCAATTTCCAAGCTCATTTTACCCACCGGCCTGTGACTAACCAAATTGACCTGTCCCACAGTATGCATTAAAAACAGGGGTTTAGTCTGCACACATTTTCAAATACATGCAAAAGCTACAGGCCCGTCAAGGCATCCTATTTTCTGTAGTCCCTAACTCTAACTTCTAACAGTCTCCACAGTGGAAGCCCATGCATTTTATTGGATAGGCAAAGGGCAGGTGAGCTGGAGGGAGTCCATCTCTTCTTAAAGGCCCAGTGACATACATTGCCCTTCCAGTGCTCCTTGCTGCAAAGGGCAGTTATAGATGGGGCAGTGGCCATTTGTTTGCAGACCAAGAAAGAGTGGAGCATTGTTGGGGAAACAAAAAACCCCACAGATAAACTCAGGAAAAATAAAGACTGCTCTGGAAAAAGACAGTGTGGTTGTTTCAAGGAGCACAATACGATGATACTTGAACGAAAATGGGCTGCATGATTGAGTTGCCAAAAAGAAGCCTTTACTGCACCAATGCTACAAAAAATCCCTGTTACAATATGCCTGACAACACCTTGGCATGCCTCACAGCTTCCGTCACACTGTAATCTGGAGTGATGAGACCAAAATAGAAAGGAATAAATAGAATGGAATACCCTCCGCACTGTGAATCGTGGTGGTGGCTCACTCATGTGGGGGGGGGGGGGGGTGAGCTCTAAAGGCATGGAGAATCTTGTAAAAATGAATGGCAAGAAGAATGCAGCATATTATCAGAAAACACTGTCAGATAATTTGCATTCTTCTGCATTAAAGTTGCGCCTGGGATGCCCTTGGACTTTCCAGCATGACGGTGACCCTAAGCATAAGGCCAAATTGACCCTCCAGTGGTTAAAGTAGAAAAAGGTGAAGGTTCTGAAGTGGTCATCACAGTCTCCTGACCCTAATATTATCAAGTCACTCTGGAGAGATCTCAAACGTGCGATTCATACAAGACGCCATTTTGCCAAGACAAACGGGCAAGCTATACCACCTGTGAGAATTCAGGACCTCATAGACAACTATTACAAAAGACTGCACACTGTCATTGCTGCATAAGGGGGCAATACCCAATATCAAAAACTAAGGGTATGCAGACTTTTGAACAGGGTTTTTTTTTTTGTTTTTTTTGTTTACTTGTTGCCCTGTTTTGTTTTATGATTGTGCCATTTTGTTGGGACCTACAGTTGAATATGAATTCCATGAGAAATAAAAGAAATGTTTTTGCCTGTTCATTCATGTTTTCTTTAAAAATGAAACCAAGAATCATATATTCGCTTAGTATCTGAAAAAATAATATAAAGTTCAATGAATTGAAGGCTGCAAGTATGATTGTAACCCACAGAAAAAACTATAAAAAAAGGGGTGCAGCACCAAAATAATAGATATATCAAATAAACTCAGTCCAATAAAGAAATGTTTGTGAAGGAAACAGAAATGATCCCCACACCAAATGTCGAGATTTCTGAAAGTACACTTCACCACTGTGTCTGGAGGAAAAACATGCTTACCAGAGGACATTTACCCCCAAATTATAGAGTGGTCAAATAGATATGTGGAAGCCTCATTGGTTTTTAATCGCATAGGTTCTCAACCGCATCAAGACCAGATAATAAGGCTAGCAGACATTACACTCTTCTCCAGTATCAGGCAGGCGAACCCCAGCAGATGATCAGGCCAACCTTCCTGTTTGATCAAAGAATCAACATTTGTGATCAGAACCAGTTTGAATCAGTAACTGTCATTCTTTAACCACTTGCCGACCGCCGCACGACTATTTACTGCGGCGGTCAGCCCCTCACAGGCAAAGCGACGTAGGACTATGTCGCTAGCCTGTGAGGCTCTAGGCCCCCGGAGGCACGCTCCCGCTCGCTCATGGACCCCCCGCGCTTGTGTCCGCCGGGCACTCGCGATTGTCCGTTACAGCGGGAGAAAGGTAGGCGGCTAATGTAAACATAGCCGCCTGTCATTCTTCCCTGTGTAAGAATGAAGATCATACGGTTCTGCTATGTAGGACCGTTGATCTCTGTTCTTACACCAGTAGCCACATCCAATCACAGTTAGAAGCACGCCCCTAGGGACACACTTAACCCCTCCCTCTCAAAAAAGTTAACCCCTTCACTGCCAGTGTCATTTTTACAGTAACAGTGCATATGTATAGCACTGATTACTGTAGTAATGTCACTGGTAACCCCAAAAGTGTCAAAAATGTCAGTCAAGGGTCCGATCTGTCCGCCGCAATGTCGCAGTCCCGCAAAAAAATTGCAGATCGCCGCCATTACTCGTTAAAAAAAAAAGAAATGACAAAAATCTTTCCCTTAGTTAGTAAACGCAATAACTTTTGTGCAAACCAATCAAAATACGCTTTTTGCGATTTTTTTTACCAAACAAATGTAGCATAAAACAAATTGGCCTAAAATGTTAAAAAATTTAGATTTTTACATTTTCTTTTGGAATTTCATATAAAAAAATGTGAAAAATATTGTTACTTTTGCAAAATTGACGCTCTTTTTATGTTTATAGCGCATGATCAAAAAATCACACAGGTGATCAAATACCACCAAAAGAAAGCTCTGTTTGTGGGAAAAAAAGGACATCAAATTCGTTTAGGTACAGCGTCGCACGACCGCGCAATTATCCGTTAAAGTCACGTAGTGCCGAATCGCAAAATAGGCCCTTGTCAGGAAGGGGGTAAAATCTTCCGGGGCTTAAGTGGTTAAAAATGGTACATACTATATATATTCTCCAAGCATATGTAAAATTTTGAGCACATCTGTATAAATAAAAACTACAATAGTAGTGTTTATTCATAAGTTAATGCAGAGCAGAACTTAAACTGTCAAACTGACAGCTCAGTCCTGAAGATCACACGGTAATCAACTATGACAGTTGGGTCCTGTGCTGTATTTACCAGGAGTGCACAGAGCACTGGATTTGAAGCAGGAGCCTATTAACAAGCCAAGTTACCACATTGTCGGAAATCCTCTCTACTCCCTTTTTCTTGACAATTGTCTTTTTTTCACTGCCATTGGTCACCAAGACAAACTACTAGCTCCTTATCTGCTGTTTCTACTGCAGCCGATAAGTTCCTAAATATAATATAAGGTAGGTGTGTATACATGTTCTTATCTATTTATTATTTGCAGGCTATCTATCTGATTAGTTAGCAAAATATGAATGTAGCACCCTCCAACGTAGGTGCTAGGTAAAGTTATAGTGGGGCCTTGCCTGCTTATCAGCAGAGCCATATGATTCAGCTTGGCTGACATGTGCTCCCAGGTATGCCTGTTGTGCTGGGGAGTCTCCCCACTGTATCCCAATAAGGGCTCTCATTGGGCAGTGGAGGAAACCTTTCCAATAGCACACCAGGGCTTGTATCCATCCTGGAAGGGCAGATTCTGCCGCACAGCATTCTGGGAAGGGGTATAAGTCTGTGGGCACGCATGTCAGATGGTCTTTGGCGGGAAGCAGGGTCCCGGGAGGGAGGTGACGGCTGTCTCTCCTCCTGTCAGAAGAATCGGTGCCCCAGGCGGCTTGCCTGAGGGGATACCAGGCTGAGCTGAGCTGCAGAGAAGGGTCCAGGGTGCTGAGGACCAGTGGAGCTGTTGGGGAAGAGTTTCAGGAAAACATTCTGAGTCGTGAGTACTGCAAACTACCCCTGGGGTCTGCCTAGGAGAGGGGACCACTCCGGAGAAGGTCAGAGGGATCCAGGAGCTAGCTAACCGGTGTGGAAGTATAGTAAAGGGGGTGCCAGCGGTTGGGCCCTGAAGTTTTAAAGTGTTAAGAGTTGCAGCAGTAACTACAAGTGGCTACCTCAGTCAGGGAGGACTGGAGGAAGCAGTGCAAAGGACTTTTGAGCTAACAGAAGTGTCAGACGTCAGTTTCAGTTCAGTGACAGCAAGTCAGTGTTCACAAGCGCCAGTAAGCGTTGGTCGGCATTCAACCGGCGCCAAGTCAGCGCTAGAAGGCATTTTTTCTCAAGTTTCCCATTTTTGTAACTAGTTGAGCCAGAGGAGTATCCCACTCATTCCCTTCTCCCATCCCCATATCAAATAAACAAAAAAAAACAAAGATGCCGGACTGTTCATTGTCTCACACTTGGGCAACAAGCTTAAATGTGCTGTTGGTGTTAGTGGTAACCCTGGCAGACCCACAGAAACCAATGCTGGAAATTCTGCCACATGAATATTATGCATTCCTTTATCCAAAGAGGACAGCTTAATAGTTCTATAATAGAATGGAATAACAGTGGAAAAAAATGGCATCAATCACAACCTGAGCTTAACTGCATAAAAAAGAAGAATTTCCTCATATCTGGTGAATCTATAAGAGGATGGTAAGCAACTTTCAAATGGCACTTGTTGGAAGTCTGCGGACCTTCTGGTAATATAGGTGGGTCAGCAGTTCAAAATGTGGTGAAGGGACATGTTCTGAAAAGAAAGTAGGTTAAAGGCCTTTGGATATGAAAGAAAACTTTACTGACACTATACTACGCATTTAGCTAATAATCATTTCCTCAGTTACATTTTAGAATCCATGTAGAAAAGATAACCGCGAAAAAGAATCCCAGTTAGAACGAGTGGTTACTTATGGAAACTATGCGACATTGAGACCAATTATAGTTAAAATGTATCTGTACTTTTATTCCATACGAGAATAAAAACTATATCCAATGTCAAGTATCAAAAAATGGAAAAATAACACAATCAATACCCCTCACTACAACCAATTAAGACTACATTGTCTCTCAACACACAAACACAATAAATAGTAATGTAGCATAGCTGCCTCAGTGTATAGAGGCTTGCAATGATGTGAGGTTCAATATATAATTAATTGCTCGCTGCCCCACAATCACAGAGGTGCTCTGTAAAAAATATGTAGATATTCCCCTGGAATGAAAAGTGTAAACACAGCTGATATGGAAGATAGATCTCCCAGAAGGGATAGTCTTTTTGCACCGCTGGTTCAGCAGAATAAGCACAGGTAGTCAGGAATGCTTGGCAGGTCCTGAAACAGGCTCAAAGCGATAATGCAAACTGCCAATGACAGGTTATTGATTCCGAAATGTATAGATAGGCCTAGGGATTCCAATGTCCTTAATTGTATAATATTACCACTATGTTAGTTTGATCAATCTGATCCCTCCAATTGCCTAAATTAGGCTGGTTGCCTCCACATGTTGCATTCTCTGTGCCGTGTATTCTGAGTCTATATCTAGCAGCGATAATCAGGTATTATTAAATCGCTGCCTATATCTAGCAGCGATAATCAGGTATTATTTAATTAAACGAATGTTATCTGTGTGCCGAACGAGAGAGTCCCCGTACAGCCCTTCCCTCCCCCCCCCCCCCCGTGGTTGACCCCACCCTTTTGGGCTTCCTAAGGAGTGGTGCTTCCTGGTGAAGGCTTATTTTGGACGGGGCCTCGGGAGATACAGGCATCTGGCGGCAGGACCTCTGTATGTATTTCCCTTGTCAATGTATGGGCACCGTGTCTGAGAATGCGGTGTTGATGCTGTAAGAGGATAAGCAGTGAGCCCTTTAGAGCTTTCCTGTGTGTTTAACCTTATTTAATTGGTTTCTAATAGACCTGCTTGTATGTGGCTTACCATCTCTGTTGTACAGATGTGCTGTGAATCCCATTTGGATTGATCAACAAAAAACTTCTTTAAAGTATCTAACTTCACTCTGGAACCCTGACAATATACTTGACATGTTGTCTCCCCTTAGCTGGAACATATTCAATCTACAGTTGCTATAGCAGGTAATTTTTACTCTTTGTTTTTTTTTTTCAATCCCTCCCCCCCTTTCTTTACATCCCCCCCCCCCTCCCAGACACACACACACAATCATTTATATACCCCTGGTGCTATGAGATGTAATGGCTATTATGTGTTTAGTGTCTTTTTTCTTTTGTTCTTTTCATAGCTAATGGACATCTGTGAAGCTTGATGAGGACAAACTAATTGCTTTGAAGAAGCAGTTCTAATATATTAGGGGAGAGTGGGGGGGGGGGGATTCTCTTTAGGTATCCTAATTGTACAATTGAATGTCAAGGCACTATCCCTGAATTTATATCCAGAGAGTAGAAACCCCCACCCTATCTCCCAAATGGGGAACAGAGGCCAGGGGGAAAAGGGGATTAAATTGTGCCAGGCATGAATACACAAATATATAAAATCCAAAAAGTTTTTATTAATATATCAAATATTTAAAATAGAAACAGACATAACAGTGTACGTTTGTCTGAAAGGTATATCAAATTTAACACAGTCAGGTAAGTGCGATGTGGGTAATTGGGGATCAACACGTTTCGCCCTACGCGAGGGCTTCTTCAGGATCCAAATATGTAGAATTAACACCACTACAGATACAAAAGTAAATTTTAACAAGACAATAGACTATTACAAAAGACACAGTTTGACATACATATCTATAAATATTAGAGATCGACCGATTATCGGGGGCCGATATGCACTTTCCCCAATATATCTGTATCGGCCTTTGGATTTACCGATATTGCAGATATTTTCGTGACATCATCGCGTACAACCGGGTGACCCCCAAGCCAGCCACCCACCACAGTGTTCCAGCAAGCAAGCCACCCACAACAGGGTGACACCAAGCCAGCCAGCCACCACAGTGTTCCTGCAAGCCAGCCACCCATAACAGGGTGACAACAAGCCAGCCAGCCATCCACCACAGACTGTTCCTGCAGGCCAGTCACCCATAACAGGGTGAACACCAAGCCAGCCAGCCACCCACCACAGACTTTTCCTGCAAGCCAGCCACCCATAACAGGGTGACACCAAGCCAGCCAGCCACCAAAGTGTTCCTGCAAGCCAGCCACCCATAACAGGGTGACACCAAGCCAGCCAGCCACCACAGTGTTCCTGCAAGCCAGCCACCCATAACAGGGTGACACCAAGCCAGCCAGCAGGCCACCACAGTGTTCCTGCAAGCCTCCCACCCATAATAGGGTGACACTAAGCAAGCCAGCCACCACAGTGTTCCTGCAAGCCAGCTATTCCTGTTTGCCTGTTACCCTGACCTTTGGCCTGTCCCTTGGTTACCCTTGTCTGCCTGTTACCTCGACCTCCGCTTACCCATCACCATTCCGTGTGTCTTGAGTAGCTGCTTCCCTTCTCTCCCTATGGAGCGTGACCAGGGGAACCCCAGGGGCCGTGACCTGGGCCCAGCTGCAGCCAAGTCCATCCTCACCACTAAAGGCTCTGGTGAACACCTGCTGGGTCTTAGACTCCGCGCCCTGGGGAATCTTGGGCTCACATTCCGGTCCATCCGCAGCAGTCTGCTATCGGGTTCACTACCTTGTGCTGCGCCCCTGCCTCCGACAGGGTGCAGTTGTCACCTGGCCACAGGTGACCTGACACTCCTGAGCATGTTTTTGAAGTGGCAGCATTGTATGAACAAAACAGAAGACCTTTAACAGGTGACCATGCTGAAATGTTCTGCTTTCTGCATTATGATATTGTTGTACTTAACTGGGAGTATTGAAAAGAGTAGTGTCCACTCAATTCCACTGTGTAGATGTTGCCTACCTTTTTTTCTAGCAGTTTTGCACTGACTGCAGTACATCACTGCAGTGAGTGCACTACTGCAGCAGTAGTCCCCTGACTCCAGTCCAACTCCAATCCACTGTCTTGCTGTTGTAAAGCTTTTTTTTCTAGCAGTTTAGCACTGACTGCAGTAGTTGCAGTGAGTGCTCTACTGCAGAGGTAGTCCACTGAGTGACTCCAATCCAATCCACTGTCTAGCTGTTGCCTAGCTTTTTTTCTAGCTGTTTTGCACTGACTGATGTAGTTGCAGTGAGTGCTCTACTGCTAAGAGTCCAATCCAATCCAATGTCTAGCTGTGCTCCGGGCCCAGCTGAAGCCTGATAAGGAGAAACGCGTTCGGGTGAATAGCCATGCCGTCGCGCCACACCACGTGTTCCGCACTGCAGGTGATCACGTTCGGTACACTTGGAACCATTGTTTATGCCCAGTTCCTTCCATTTGCCATGTAAGTGTGTTTCTTTTTTAATAAAGTTTTTTTTTAAAGGATAATGCACTATTGGCACTCTATATATATATATATTATTATGGGAGAGCTACATTAGAGTACAGTGAGTACAGTATCGCCAGCCACATCTGTGAGTTGGATATAGTGGAGTGGAGAAAAATTCAGCCCACGCATTGAAGCCGCCATTGGATACCCTCTATCTGGTGCATCCGTATAAACAACAGTGGTTTATGCCTACCCTCTACATACTTCTGGTAAGAAGTTTGCACTACCACCGAGGTGTCACCTCACTTGATTTCATTTGTTCACGTGTGGAAAGTGCCTATTCACCAATAAGGCTCACTGTTTAGTGTTATCTGGTAAGAGGCTATTTCTTCTATTTCACCCTCACATATCGGTCTAAGATTAGCAAGATTGAAGATCCACTATTGATGGAAGCCTGATCTTTGGCTATTTGAGATTATCTGGATCAATTGGAGGACTTTATATATATTTTTTCACGATTGTTATAAATTATATGTATTTGCATAAAGAATTTTCACATATGGTTTTTCACACTGTATGAAGATCACCATAATATTTGGGTCATCCCAGATGTCATATGTTTAATATTTATTATAGTGTTGAGCGCACTATACCTTTTTTCACATTTATTTTCCCCCATTTCAGTGCTGCCGCATAATTGTATGGTTAGCGCACCCTATTTTCTTTCACAATGTCTAGCTGTCGCCTAGCTTTTTTTTCTAGCAGTTTTGCACTGAGTGCTGTAGTTGTAGTGAGTGCCCTACTGCAGAGGTAGTCCACTGACTCCAGTCCAATCCACTGTGTAGCTGTGGATTGTACCCTATTTTCTTTCACAATGTCTAGCTGTTGCCTATTTTTTTTTCTAGCAGTTTTGCACTGACTGCTGTAGTTGCAATGAGTGCCTTACTGCAGAGGTAGTCCTCCACTGACTCCAGTCCAATGATCCACTGTGACATGTGTAGCTGTGTAACGCTCCTGCGTTTCATGTATGGTGTGGATTTTCAGCTGCAGAAATATTCCACTTCAGTAGTCATGTAAGAGAGATGCTGAGATACCATTCCCAACCTCAATGACTCATCATGTGTGGAAGGTCTTAATTCAGCTAGTAAATACACACACTCAACAAGCTGGTTCCTAGAGTGACTTTATGTATGTAGTAACACAGTGATGAAGATTTAAGAGACAGGTTGAGTGGAGGTGGTAGGTGACAGACACTTGAAGGTAAGACAGTAGCAGATGGATGCAGGTAGGTTTTAGCAATCATGTATGGTAGCAGATGACAGAGTAGCAGGTGGACATACAAGAGAGATCAACCCAGTGCAGGAATAAGTAGCAGTAGTCTTAAGAGCTAGCAATCTAGATATGCAGATGTGATAAATAGTCTTTACTATGCAGAGCTAGATAGTGTAAGCTTAGTATAAGTTTATAGAGGGTTCCCCTGCGGGGTACTTAGCACTAATAGCAATACAGCCGAAGGTTGGTTCAGGAGGAGCGGATGATCCGGAAGCGGAATGCAGGGATCAGCGCAGCAAGGTTCCGTCAGCGAGGTATGCTTGCAAGCACGAAAGCTTCAAGCCAAGTTAGCATCCAGGTAAGGGTGTTTGAACGAACACATGTGAGTGAGAGCCGGTGATCTAAATAGCCATCCAGTCCGGCGCTGAGTGATGACAGCATCAGTCTTAAAGGGAAACACACCTATATGTGTTTCTTCTATCTAGGTAGATGGAAATCACCCGGAAATAATGTGATAGGAGGCACTGAGAGTGCCAGAACCTTACAAGCTGTTGCCTTGCTCTTTTTCTAGCAGTTTTGCACTGACTGCTGTAGTTGCAATGAGTGCCTTTACTGCAGAGGTAGTCCTCCACTGACTCCAGTCCAATGATCCACTGTGACATGTGTAGCTGTTGCCTTGCTCTTTTTCTAGCAGTTTTGCACTGACTGTTGTAGTTGCAGTGAGTGCCCTACTGCAGAGGTAGTCCACTGAGTGACTCCAATCCACTGTCTAGCTGTTGCCTAGCTTTTTTCTAGCAGTTTTGCACTGACTGCTGTAGTTGCAGTGAGTGCCTTACTACAGAGGTAGTCCTCCACTGACTCTAGTCCAATGATCGACTGTGACACATTTGTGTAGCTGTTGCCTTGCTCTTTTTTTAGCAGTTTTGCACTGACTGCAGTAGTTGCAGTTAGTGCCTTACTGCAGAGGTAGTCCTCCACTGACTCCAGTCCAATCCACTGTGACATTTGTAGCTGTTGCCTTGCTCTTTTTCTAGCAGTTCTGCACTGACTGCACTGCAGTAGTTGCAGTGAGTGCCATACTGCAGAGGTAGTCCTCCACTGACTCCAGTCCAATCCACTGTGTATGTATGTGTATTGTGTAGCTGTTGTTGTTGCCTAGCTTTTTTTCTAGCAGTTTTGCACTGACTGCTGCAGTTGCAGGGAGTGCCATACTGCAGAGGCAGTCCACTGACTCCAGCCCAATCCACTGTGTGTGTAGCTGTTGCCTAGCTTTTTTTCTAGCAGTTGTGCACTGACTGCACTGCAGTAGTGAATTAAAAATATTGCAGTGAGTGAGTTCACTACTGCAGCACTTTATTATGCATAATGCCCAATCAGATGACGTGAAATGCAAATGTCCCTGCAAGCGCAGTTTTCCTATCAGTTTTCATGCAGTTAAGGTGTGAAGAATGTTAAAAATGTTAATAAATAAAGATTAACATGTTTATTAAGAGATTTGTGTCGAAATTGGGGTATTTTTTGCAAACTTTTACATGTGTTAAAATATCGGCCAATATCGGCAGATGTGAAAAATAGCCATAGGGGTTAAGGCTACCTACAGCACTTGCTAATTACTAAATATTCTTGATTGCTATGTGCAGTTGATTAAAATATATATTAATGAATAAATATGTGCAAAAAATCAATATATATAACAGCAAAAAACATAAATAAAATTGTGCAATGGGCAGGTAGAAATCAATATATATCACAACAAATACATAATTAAATTGTGCAATAGAGAAATACAATATTCCAAAATAATAAATAAATTGTGCAAATTTGCGTGGTAATATAAAAATAAATAAGTGTGGATTATTCCGAGTCCATCAATAAATAAATATAATGACTGTAGTTATCAAAGCCCAAATGTTTTCCTTTGTGCAAAAAATCTTCAAGTCTATTCAAAAGTGCAGGTGCTCAGTGTAAAACTTTATCCAATTCGGCTTTGTGACTTGGTGGCATAGGTTCCTTTTCCACAGTGATAATGTAAAGATGGATGACTTACCATATGTAATGGGTTTTATGTACCATACGGCACTAAGACCAATCACGCTTGTAGGCCCTCATGGTCAAGGTAGGTTTCCTTTGTGCCGCTCCTGCAATGGGGTAATGGTGGATTCCTCCTTCCCTTTCCTCACATCAGTATGGGGCCAGGGTATGAAAAGAAAAATTGCTCCAATAGTGTAGTATGTTAAAGAGATTTATTTCCCTTCCATGGGTAGATAAAAGCAAGAAATAAACAGGGTTCGTGACAGTTTCCAATGCAATGCAAAGCTACATGCAGAGTGGCGAGCGGAGAGTTCCGGCTTGCGCTCCACCTGCGAGCTGCAGTCACGCCGTGTGCAACAAGAGGGAATCCTACCTTGGCCCTGAGAGCCTACAAGCGTGATTGGTCTTAGTGCCGAATGGTACATAAGACCCATTACTGACATAACATATACAAAAGTGAAAATATATCAGCGCATACACCTCTACTAAAGACAAAAAGCAGCTGACACTCAAAGTTAATCTAAATAACCAAAAAAAACAATGATAGGAAAGTAGTGCAGCGCTAAAGCTAAAATGAATCAATTGAATAGGAAATATAGTCCATGCAAAGGAGGAAGGGCCCCGTTTGGATAAAGATGCACTCAGAGCAAATGCCGTGGTCTTGAAACTACAAATCCACCACCAGATAGAATGGCCTCTCACCTCAAAGCACTGACCACAAAGGGTCAAATCACCAGGACAGATTCCACTTGCAACTGAACACTGACGATAACACCTTTGGCAGAATGGATGGATGGGATGATCCCAGTTGCTCCAAATACCTCCAGGGTATATCGATTAGACAATCCAAAGGCTTGCTCTCTTAGTGGTGTGACTCAAAGAAAGGCAAGGGATTGCACATAGTGAAGTATGTCTAACACATTTATTGATTAAAACATAAGAAAGCCTCTTACTTAATAACAGCAGGCACATCACATCCTCTCTTGCTGAACAGTCATACACTTCCTCGAGTGACTCTATGAGACAGCGGGTGATTTCACGGCTCCTCCCTTCCGCACGCATGACGTCCCATAAGGGAAGGGACTTCCTCAGCGGCTTGTGTCACACAAGCCGCTGAGGAAGTCCCTTCCCTTATGGGACGTCACGCGTGCGGAAGGGAGGAGCCGTGAAATCACCCGCTGTCTCACAGAGTCACTCGAGGAAGTGTATGACTGTTCAGCAAGAGAGGATGTGATGTGCCTGCTGTTATTAAGTAAGAGGCTTTCTTATGTTTTAATCAATAAATGTGTTAGACATACTTCACTATGTGCAATCCCTTGCCTTTCTTTGAGTCACACCACTAAGAGAGCAAGCCTTTGGATTGTCTAATCGATATACCCTGGAGGTATTTGGAGCAACTGGGATCATCCCATCCATCCATTCTGCCAAAGGTGTTATCGTCAGTGTTCAGTTGCAAGTGGAATCTGTCCTGGTGATTTGACCCTTTGTGGTCAGTGCTTTGAGGTGAGAGGCCATTCTATCTGGTGGTGGATTTGTAGTTTCAAGACCACGGCATTTGCTCTGAGTGCATCGTTATCCACACGGGGCCCTTCCTCCTTTGCATGGACTGACATAACATATGTCTGACAAACAGTTTAATTCTTCTGTATTTGTATACAATAATTAATGCAATGCTTGTAGTTACTGTATCTTTGGCTTAGTTGTATTTCTTGAATTGTTGGCAACTCTTTGTTAAGGTTCCTATACCTTTTACTTATAATAAACTTTGATTGCAAAAAAAAGACCCATTACATCTGGTAAGTCACCCATCTTTACATTATCATTGTAAAAAAAAGGAACCTATGCTACCTTTAAGCCACAAAGCCGAATTGGATAAAGTTTTACACTGAGCACCTGCACTTTTGAATAGACTTGTAGATTTTTTGCACAAAGGAAATACATTTGGACTCCGATAACTATAGTCACTATATTTATTTATTGATGGACTAGGAATAATCCGCACGTATTTATTTTTATATTACCACGCAATTTTGCACAATTTATTTATTATTTTGGAATATTTTTTTTCTCTATTGCACAATTTAATTATGTATTTATTGTGATATATATTGATTTCAACCTGCCCATTGCACAATTTTATTTATATTTTTTGCTGTGATATATATGGATTTTTTGCATATATTTATTCATTAATAAATATTTTAATCAACTGCACATAGCAATCAAGAATATTTAGTAATTAGCAAGCGCTGTAGGTAGCCTTAACCCCTAAGGCTATTTTTGACATATTACCATTATTTCTATAGCTGCTGCTTTTCTCACTTTGACATACATCCCAATATTGTATACCATTAGTTGTGGGGGATACACCACAGGTGTTATCTTTTTTCCATATTTTCAATATCGGCCAATACCGATATGCGATTGGCAAAATATCGGTATCGGTATTGCCAACGAAAAAACGATATCGGTCAATCACTAATAAATATCATAATTAGTAATCCATAACATCTACATACATAAATTGCTAGCATAAAAAGCATGAGACAAAAGTAGGGATGAGCAAAAAAAAATGATTAAATAAACTAAAAAATGAAAATAAAAATAAAATGTTGGGAACAGTGAAGGGAAATCTGGGGAGCCAGAGTATCTCCCCCAGTCTCTGATATATTTTCTGGGTTTCCCTTCTCTGTTCCCAATGTTTTATTTTTATTTTCATTTTTTTAATTATTTAATTTGTTTTTTTTTTTTGTTTTTTTTGCTCATCCCTCATTTTGTCTCTTGCTATTTATGCTAGCAATTTATGTATGTAGGTGTTATGGATTACTAATTATGATATTTGTAGATATGTATGTCAAATTGTGTCTTTTGTAATAGTCTATTGTCTTGTTAAAAATTACTTTTGTATCTGTAGCGGTGTTAATTCTACATATTTGGATCTTGAACAAGCCCTTGCATAGGGCGAAACGTGTTGATTCCGAATTACCCACATCGCACATACCTGACTGTATTAAATTGGATATACCTTTCAGACAAACGTACACTGTTATGTCTGTTTCTGTTGTTAATATTTGATATATTAATAAAAACTTTTTGGAATTTATATATTTGTGTATTTATGCCTGGCACAATTTAATCCCCTTTTATCCCCTGCCTCTGTGCCCCATGAGGGGGATAGGGTGGGGGGTTTCTACTTTTCGATTCTAATATACCGTGAAACATGTTAACAACTATCTAGTGGTGATACCTATGTGTATAAGGATAATACTTTTTTCCCTGTCTCCATATATGTATTTTTTATGTTTGAGGACTTTTTCTCTGCCCCAGCTATGATGTATATGTATTTTTGAATGGATTTTTGTAATAAATATTGATATGACTTTTTTAAATATGTATTATTGTGTGGTTATTTGGGAGTCACCATTTAAAAGCCCATATTTTATTGCCCCCTACGGGATAATACTTCTCTTTTTTCTATTCTTAGTCCTGCTGTGCAGAAGATTACAGGAAACTATCATAAACAAAGATTTAGGTAATTATACTAGTTGCATTTTTAAATATATATGCCATATTTGTAAAGAATACATAAGTGATAAATTTATGACCTCTTAAATTTGTCGGATGATCAGATTTAAGGTGTGTTTTCCACAAGTTACATTCATTTACTGCCCTAATACTTTTCTTAAGAGTACCAAGCTGATTTGGTTTGTAAATGCGGAAAACATGTTGTGATATATTGCCTGTTTTATAAATATTCTTAGGTATCCATTACCATACAAAGTGTGTAGTTTTGAATATAAAGGAACACAAGTAACAAAAGGAAAATAACAATTGGATAAGGATGATTCATGTACAGAACTGAACTAAGGGTCACATATTCATAAAGAAATAATTTAAAGTGAATTCAACAAAACCTTTGCTGTGTAAGTGTCATGCCATGATAAATGTCTTAAACAAGGAGTGCACATTTAATTAATGCAAGGTAAAATGCAGAACATGTAGCACAATGATACTAAATTTCTAAAATTTTACAAGATGGAAAAATATTATAAATATAAAATTATACTTCAGTGAAGACAGAAAAAACAATTTGAGATGTGTACAGGCAAGGCTGTTAGAAATAATGAGGCCCCCTACAGCCTACCTGACAGGGCACTCCCCCACCCCCCTTAAAAGAAAAAATAATTAAATTACATTTAGCTAAATGCCATGGCCTTGATGCTATGCAGACATGGTAGAAATAATACCCTCATTGATCAAGACCCATTCGATTGAATAACACTGCTCTACAAGCACCCCGCAACTACATGCAAGGCATGCGGTTGCAGTGAGCTAGTGCGGAGTTAGAGCAGAAGATGAGGAGGCAATTTGCCTCCTTACTGCCTGCCAAATGCTCTCTGAAGAATTATCCAATTGCTGACTGCTCTTCATGAAGCAAACCACATTTAAACAAGTCCTTCATTTTTTTTTTTTTTTAATACTTTTTTGATTTTTTTTTTATATATTTGTTTAGAATTTTTATTTAATTTTATTTTATATATTTTTTGAACTGCCCTGTTAGGAAGTCTTTGGTGAAATATCAGTGGTCTAAACAGACCAATAATGTCTCAAATTTGAGAAAGGGACTGAGGACATGTATTTATCATTCACTTTCTCTGCATCCTTAGCTGCACTGGACAATGAATGAATGGGAAATGCTCTGAGACTTCTTGCTCATTCACAATCTGAAGCATAGTAAACACGGAAAGAGTATTAGAAGCCAGCAGTGTTGCAGGGGGATCTATAAGAGTCACACGTGTCAGCAATAAGGCAGTAAAGCCGGCCCTCCTGCTCAACAGGTGTCTGGGCCCCCCTTTTGAACTGATGGGGCCTGGGCATGATACAGGAGGACTGGCTGCAATGCCTTATCAGCGGCAATGTGTACAGGAAGCACAACCTACCTTCCCAGTGCTGCAGTTTATTATACAGATATTTCTACAGGCGGTCCCCGAGTTACGAACACAATAGGGACTGTAGGTTTGTTCTTAAGTTGAATTTGTTTGTAAGTCAGAACATGTACATTTATAAGTGTAACTCCAGCCAAAAAAATTCATGAGAATACAGACAGCAGTACAAACCTCATACAGTACTGACCAACTTCAGTATAACAATAAAAAATGGTTTCAAAGCACACACAATTCAATGGGAGGTCCACATGAGTTCATGCTGGGTCACAGGGATAATACTGTGCTGTAACACAGCCCTGCTACAGTATCATAGAAGTACAAGTACAGGGCATGCTCCCAATACAGTGGTACAGGGCACAGAGTAGTACTGTAATCTCACCAGTTCCACAGGTTCCAGACAGTAGTGGGATGTGAGTGAGATGTATGTGGGGCATACAGTACATGTAGTACTGCAGCGTGAATTGTGTCTCTGGCACAGGAGGGAGAGGAAGAAACCGGAAGAAGCCTGCAGTGACGTCACATGGCCCCCGTTCGTAAGTAGGAGTGGTTTGCAACTCGGATGTTCGTAAGTCAGGGACCGCATGTATAGTTCACAAGTCCACCTCACACCCTTATATTGGTAATGAGGTGGCCTGATGCAGTCAGGAGTTGCCAAATAGAGATGAGCTGAACAGCCACATCCCTACTTGAAAATTTGTAGGAGCTGAACCTGTCAAATCAAAATTGCCCATTTTCCGGGCTGTTAGGCAAAGGGTTGTAAAAAATATATGACATGGGGGGGGGGCACTGTCCCAGGAAATGTGAGTATCAGGCAAAAAAAGTGATTTTTTTAAAGCACAGACATTTAAAGAGGAAAAGAAAATGGTTTTAAATTGCTGGCAAATTACTTTTCCCTTCTGGCTTCTTTAAAAAACAATTGCACACAGACCCCCTCCAAAGGACCCCCAAAATATTTATGAAAAATAAATGTGCAATGACATGGATCACATATTACTGGCATGGCACTGCATCCATAAACATATCAAAAGAGCAAAAAATGGAGAGCAAAAAAAGACTTTAAGGTATCACACATAACTCCTGAAAAGTGAATACTTGACTGATCCAAATTGAAAACAGTTTTTATTAAGAACATAATTCCTTAAGTTTCTACATCCATAAAAACATTTAATACAGTTTCAGTTTGCATTTAAGAGGCTCCCGAAAAGGGTGCACATTTTGCTAAGCCATGACTTCTGAATATTCATACATATATAGAGAGTAATATTCAATATATAATGAATGTATCAGGCCAATGAAATGGCATTTGCTGGTAACTTAAACTGTATCAATTTGCTATAGCACATACTACAGCTTAGTAGTAGTCTTAGGCCCCTTTCACACTGTCCGTCCGTCGGATGGATTCAGTTTTTCTCAGCGGGTGATCGAGCCGTCGATCCCCTGCTGAACAAGAAGATGACAGCTGTGTCTCCGCGCTGAGTGCCGAGACACAGCTGTCAGTTCCCCATGCATCTCTATGGGGGAAATCGGATGGGAACGGACCGTCGGATCAGTAGCACCCTCTTCATCACATGGTGGATTCTTCTAATTCTAGAGGATCTCCACATTTAACTTTTATAGACTTTTTTTGTTAGAACACTGTCTAGAACTGTCTAGAACTTTTGGGAGATTTTATTTTCATTTGAACTTATTGTACTCTATAAGCGCTGCACTTTCATTTATTTTCCATATACAAAGCTTGTAGTGTCACCTTGCGTGCCAGCTGCTGTGACCTTCAAATGCTCACATATTGCCCTTTTTTGACATCTACTAAAACATTTGAAGCTGGCTATGGTTAATCTTCCTAAGATGTGAGTACACCCCAAGCATATTTAACCACCTCACGACCAGTCAATGTAATTAAGCAGTCAGGCGGGGGGCTGCCTGTTCTAGGTGGATGTTCTTAAACAGAGCTTTTTTTCTCAGAGAATAGGTGCAGGAACTTCCCCCGTCTGAGTCAGTCTTTGTTTCTGCTCCCTACCCACCTCTGAGCACCATCCCTTGGTTATACCTCCCAGTACCACCCCTTTTAAAAAATACAGAACAAGTATCACTACTGATTTGCACGAAATAAGAAAGACAGTAAAATAGATCCCCACCAGTAAGCAACAATAAATATCACCCCAGCAACAGTAGACCTCCCCCCCCCACAATTGATAGACCCCACCCCAGCAACAATATATCCCCCACACAACAATAGACCCCCCCCCAGCAAAAATTGTCCCCACCCACAACAAAATACCACCCCAGCAACAATAAACCCCCAGCTACAAACACCAGATCTCCAAGCAGCCAGCATCCATAGACTTTCCATGAGCCACCATCAACAGACCTCTCCCTCAACAGTAGATCCCTCCCAGCAACAATTGACCCCCTCCCCCCAGCAAGATAAGACCCCCCACCAGCAACAACAGACCTCCCTAGAAACAGACCTCCACACAAAATAGATCCCCGCCAGCGAAAATAGATTCTTCAGCAGCCAGCATCAATAGACCCTCTAGCACATCACAGCACTCCTAGCCCTTACATACAGTCATTGCTGGAGGTGCGGGAACTGCATTCCCCCACGTTCCCACTGAAAAAAAGCCCTGTTCTTAAACATCCTTTTATCCTGTGCCCACACAGTGCCTGTGCTTGCACTTTCACTGAACAGCACAGATCACAGACAAAAGGTACCGAGCCAGCGAGAATGGCTCTCTACCCCGCAGTTTCTGTGACAAATTTCAGTAGTCACAAGTGTAAACAAAAGCTGAGATCAGCAGCCAGCACTCTCCTTCATGTAGATCTGACTAGAAGGTGAAGGTAGAGGAGGTTCTGCAGCAGCTGCAACTCAGTGACTGACAGATGATGGTAGATGAGATTCTGCAACAGCTGTTTGACTGACAGGTGAAGGCAAAGGAAGTTCTGCAGCAGCTGTGATTCTTTTACTGCAGCTAAACAGCACAAAAAGTTTCTCGTATGTGGTATACTCAGGAGCAGCAAAATGTGTTTTGGAGTGTAATTCTAAGTATGACATTGCTGTGTGTGACAGCTTTGTGTGGAAAAATATTTTCTTTCTTCATTTTCCAAAAAGGAAGGGCAAAAAAAATGTAAGTTTCAAATAACCTAACTTTCCTCTTAGCAAATACAGTACCATAGGCACTCTACTTACTCTACAATATGTTGTCATTTTTTGTGTGTGTGTGTTTTTACTATACTGGCATGTGAGGGCCTCCAAAAAATGAGAAAGGTAGTCAAGAAATCAGATGTTTAATTTATGCCCATTGAAAGCCTGAAGGCTTGCTCCTTGGATTTTGAGACCCTGTATATGGATAGACCATAAAAAAAAGTTTCACAGTGTGGTATCCCTATACTCAGGAGGAGTAGCAGATATAGTAGTAGAATTACAGTGTTATATAGTTAGTGAGGTTGAAAAAAGACACCAGTTCAACCTACGATGAGTGTGTGAGTGTGCTCGTATACCCCTGTATGTTGTGGTTGTTGAGGTGCCCATCTAATAGTTTTTTGAAACTATTGATGCTCCCTGCTGACACTACTGCTTGTAGAAGAGAATTCCACATCCTTACCGCACTGGCAGTAAAGAACCCTTTATTCAGTTTAAAGTTAAACCGCTTCTCTTCTAATTTTAGTGAATGGCCGCATGTCTTTTTAAATTCCCTTTCGCTAAAATGTTTGTTCTCAATGCTAGGGTCGCCAGTACCTTATTTGTACATTGATAATATATCCCCTATCAAGCGTCTCCTCCCCAGTAAGAGTAAGTCATCCATTCCCTTTATTAGCTTTGTTGCCCTTCTCTGGACTCTTTCTAGCACATCCTTCCTGAGGATCGGTCCCGAGAACTGGAGTGCATACTCTAGATGCAGCTGGTCCAGAGTCTTGTAGAATGTGAGAATTATCATTTTATCTCTGGAGTGAATCCCCTTTTTAATACATGCCATTATTCTATTGGCTTTGCTTGCAGCAGCTTGGCATTGCATGCCATTGCTGAGCTTGTCGTCTACTAGGACCCCCAGGTCCTTTAACATCTTAGATTCCCCCAAAGGCTCTCCCCCTAGTGAGTACCTTGCGTTTGTATTTCTGGCACCCAAATGCATTACCTTACATTTTCCAACACTAATTTGCCATATAGATGCCCACCCCATTATTTTGTTAAAGTCTTCTTGTAAGGTTTCCACATCCTGCAAAGATGTTATTGCCCTGCCTAATTTAGTATTGTCCACGAATACTGAGATTGAGTTGTTTATCCCATCCTCTAAGTTGTTTATGAATAAATTAAACAAGATTGGTCCCAGGACAGATCCTTGGGAGACCCCACTTTCCACACCAGACCATTTTGTGTACTCCCCATTTATCAACACCATCTGGACTCGCCCCTGAAGCCAGTTTTCAATCCAGGTATTCACCCTATGGTCCATACCGACATAGCTTAGTTTGTACAGCAAACGTTTGTGGGGAACTGTATCAATTGCCTTTGCAAAACCAGATGCACCTCATCCACAAGCCTTCCTTTATCTAGATGGCAGCTCACTTCTTCATAGAAGGTTAATAGATTGGTCTGGCAAGAGCAATTTTTCATGAACCCATGCTGATTACTATTAATGGTACAGTTTTCAATAATAAAATCGTCCTTTATTATCCCCTCCAATAGCTTGCAGATTATTGATGTTAGGCTAACTGGGCTGTAGTTCCCAGGTATATATCTTGGTCCTTTCTTAAATATCGGTACCACATTGGCTTTTCTCCAATCAGCTAGTACATCCCATCATTAAACTAGCCATAAAAATTAGGAACAATGGTCTGGCTATCACCTGGTTGAGTTCCTTAAGGACCCTTGGGTGTAAGTCATCTGGTCCAGGTGACTTATTTATGTTAAGTTTTTCAAGTCTAGTTTTGAGTCTGTCTTCTGTCAACCATGAGGGTGCTCCAGTGACCTGTGATTAACTTTAACATTACAGTCTAGGTTACTGTATCCCCCCAATTCTTTTGTGTAGACTAAGGAGAAGAATTTATTTAGAACCTTCTCCCTGTCCTCTATAACCAGATTCCCTTTGTCGTCCTTTATGGGGCCACTATGTTCTAGCCTCACTTTCTTACTATTTATATATTTAAAGAATTTCTTGTTTTTTTTTTTACTCTTTTCCACTAGGAGCCTTTCGTGTTCTATCTTAGCCTCCTTGATTGCGCTCTTACGTTTCTTTTTGCATTCTTTGTAAAGGTGAAATGCTGCCAATGACCCCTCAGCCTTGTATTTTTTGAAGGCCTTTTCTTTAGTTTTTATATGCATTTTTACGTTGGAGTTTAGCCATCCAAGATTTATTTTAGCTCTTTTAAACTTATTCCCTGTTGAAATGCACTGGCCAATACCTTTATTTAGTATGTTCTTAAAGTATTCCCATTTTTCCTCAGTGTTCTTTGTTCCTAGGATTCTATCCCATTATTTATTGTCTAGCAAAGAGCGCAGTTTGGGGGAAGTTTGCTCTTTTGAAATTCAGTGTCCTTGTATTACCCTTTTGTTTCCTATTTCTGTGGTATATACTGAAACTAATTGACCTATGGTCACTGTTTCCTAAGTTGCCCCATATTTCTACATCTGCGATCAGGTCTGTATCTTTAGTAATCAGTAGGTCTAGTAACACATTTTACTTGTTGGTGCGTTCACTATCTGACCCATGAAATTGTCCTGGAAACCATTTAGCAAATGGCAAGCCTTAGATGAATGCGCGGTTACTTCTGCCCAGTCTATATCTGGATAATGAAAATCCACCATTATAATGACATTTCCCATGTGTTTCTGGGTGTAGTTGTAAGTATTCCCATGCTGTGTGTGAGGAATAACTTATTAAAATGAACGTTTTTAGAAAAAAAACAAAAAACATTTTCATTTTCTTTCTTTATTTTCCAAAAACTTGTAGCAAAAAAATGTTTATCTTGCAAAAGACTCACTATGACTTTTAGCAAATATCTTAGGGTGTCTAATTTAAAAAAAGTGGTAATTTTGAGGATGTCCTGGCATTTTAGGGCCTCAAGAAATGAGCTAGGAAGTTAGAACAGGTTGTAGACTTTATAAATTTCACTGTGACTAAATAATATACACTTTTTTTGTTTTTTAGGGTTTTTTTAAGAAATATAGCGGAATACTATTTGGTCTAAATGTACAAAGAGCAAATATGTATTTGATATGTTTTATAACAAAAATACAGTATAACAACATTTTTTATCTTTTTTCCTTTTCATAGTAAAAAATAAAAAAACTGTGGTTATTAAATACAACCAGAACAAAGTATAATGATTTACTAAAATTGTTGCACACTGAATCTTGTGCATCTGTACATAGTCAACAAGTAGCGTTTAACTGCAGCTTTTTCAATTAAGCGTTAACAATACAACCTAGAGGCTGATTGGTTACTATGCACACCTGCACCAGATTTTGTGATCTTCAATTTGAGTAACCCCACCACCACCACCTGGCTCAAAAAATGATTTAAAATTATTTTGGGTGCAATATTGCATGACCAGGTAATAGTCAATCAAACGATCCTAAGACTGCAAGTGCAAAATAGTCAGGAAAGGAAGGGGGTTTAACATGCTAAGGTGGGTAACATAGTGCAGCCCTCGAAATTTCCAGTCGCCTGCTCACTTTAGGCGAGTGGAAATTAACTAAGAGGAGTGTGGAGCAGGGGCCGACTGGGCCAGGGGGCAGGGAGGCAATTGCCTCCCCGGGCCGCTCTGATGCCCTGTAAAAAAAAGGCTGCACCCCTTCTGCCATAAGCGATCAGCCAGGGAACTGTCGCGAGGAGAGCCGGCCAGATCACACAGAAAGAGGATCTCCCACTGTGAAACTGAAAAATGGGAAATTGAATCAGTGTGCTGCCTATCATAGAAGGTGGTCAAGGAAGCAGGACATTGTTTGACAGCGCCTGGTGTTTCAGATCCAAGCTGTGTCACAGCGAGAGATTCTCTCTGTGTGATACGGCCGACTCTCCTCCTGATTCCTCCCTGTGATCCCCATGCACTTGTGAAGCTGCACGGGGGGGCAATAGTGAGGCTGCACTGATGGGCACAAATAGGCTGAATTGATGGGCACTGATAAGGCTGCACTGATAGGCACTGATGAGGCTGCATCGATGGGAACTGATGAGGCTGCACTGATGGGCACTGATATGCTTAATGGTAATAAGTTGATATTGATATTTATTTTTGTAACTTAATTCTGCATAAAACATTTAACAGTGTAATTTCATGAGATTATTTACAAGGGTGTGTTTAGGGGAAAATTAGGGACAGGGTAGGGGTTGGGTGTGAAAATGGTGGCAAGTAACTCTTAAGTCCTGGCTAGTAGCTCAGGACTTGAAACTTTGAGCCTGACATAGGGGCACAAATATTGTCTGTATTACCTGATGAAAACCACACTGAGAATGCTTGAGTATCACAATCAACCTTAGTGAATAACTCCTAAATCAATACTGCAACGTTCATCTTTCAGACATATGTACTCAGTACTCATTCTGTAAAGAACCTCAATTTTTGTGTACAGAAACATTTACTTCAGCATTGAAGGACCTGAATGGAAATAATGCCCCTGCTGAGTTTTACCACTGTGAAGAGATATTATTGATTTTAACTGTAGTTTAGACCTTGTATGAACTCAATATGAATAGCGATTATAGTTAAATGGTATATAACTATAGGGAACACTTCTCATAGAAATGTGGTGCCCAACTATTCATATTATAAAAGAGATTAAAGTGTTTGCAGTTTAAGGCTCTGTTTCCACTAGCGCGACTTGTCATGTGACTTTGGATACATAAAGTCGCATGACAAGTCACAGCCCATTGATTTCAATGGCAACCATTCCAATCTATGTGAATTAAAGTTGCAGTGACTTTGAAAAGGTGCCTGCACTACTTTGATGTGACTTTTGATGCGACTTTAAGTCAGAGAGTGTAAAGTCAGATCAAAATTGCACTGCAAAGTAGCAATCTAAATCGGGCGACTTAGGCGTCGCACTATTAGAAACTTAGCCTAAAATATACTTTATAACTGCAAAAAGTTGCATTTTTTAATCTTAAATGAAAGCTAAGTATAGCAATTCGTCATTTGTTATGGTCATTCTATCTAATATAAATGTTATTGAATAGGAATTGCAGCTTTCTATTTTTACAGCTCCTGTTTCTAGTAAGTTTGATTTACAAAAGATATAACCTAAATTCACTTTCAACATTTTTGCTTGCACATAATTGGATGAAGTCAGCACAGCTTTACCTCATTCACAAAGCTAAGGGAATTTTCTCTTTTGCAAAGTGAGTTTTCACTTAGCTTAGGGAATGAGCAGAAGTTGTGTTGACTAAATGTGATTGTAAAGGCATATTTTTTTTAATAACAAACATGTCATACTTACCTGCTCTGTGCAATGGTTTTGCACAGAGCAGCCCCAATGCTCCTTTTTGGGGACCCCCACTTGCGCTCCTTGCTCCTCCCCCACCAAAGCAATGCTTGCTCTGGGGGCACTCCTTTGGGCTTGCTCCTGAGTATCTATTCTAATTGAGTATCTTGTCTATTGGGCTGATTGGGCAGCAGTCCATACCAATATGTTATGAATCCCTTAGAAGTCAAAAACATTCTGCTAAATAAGCTAATTTCTGAACAGCTATATACAGGATATGCATGATAGCAAACATACAAGCCTGCATTGGAGCATAGCAGATAGAAAATCTGTGATCATCTCCCAGCAGCCCCTAACAACCCCCCACACTAAATACTTACCTGTGCCCAGTGTTGTGGCTGAAAGCAGCATCACTGCTCTCTCTTTCCCTCCTAATAGGACAAAGGGGCAGCAGTGGGGGCTCTAAGACTGAGAACCGAGCAATCAAACTCCATGAGCAGAGAGCTTGTGACTTTCAGTCACCACTGTCTGCTCTGTCCCCCCCTCCCCCGGGCTCACTGGAGTGCTGGGCTATGGAGGGGACGGCAGTGGCTGGCTCAGACTCTTAGAGGCTCACTGAGAGGCTGAGGCAGGTGCGGGTTCAGGGTTCTGGGGGGATCCCGATCAAATGGTCTCAATCTTTCCCCAGTTTGGACCAGCTCTGTGGCACCAGCCAAAAGCAAGCCCCAGCTCACAGTCTGCTGAAAACAAGCTGCACTCCTGCAATCTATAAAAAAACAGTACAGCCAAACTAGCTTTGGCTGTACTTGTTCTTTAATATTCTGGAAGGGGAAGGCAAATGCTTGTTTCCTCTCCCTTTCCTAGGTTCCAGTATGGATTTCGGTGGACCCCTCACTCTATTTTTTTGTTTGTTTGCATGGGGCCCCCCCAGGGCCGGCCCTACCATGGGTCCTGGTGGGACCATGGGACCCAGGCGGCACTTAGAGAGGGGCGCTCCTGGCCGCCTCTTCTCTTCTTCGGCTAGCTAAAAAAAAAAAAAAAAAAGGTCCGCGGCCGGCCTGACATGCACACTGCGCATGCGCCGCTGCTCAGAAAAGCCCGTAAACATTTAGCTATTTCTGGGAATAGCCGACCATGTACGGACTTTACCGAGCGGCGGCACATGCGCAGTGTGCATGTCAGGCCGGCAGCGGACCTTTCTTTTTTGGTCGCCGGGCGGCGCCATTTTTAAATCCTAAGGCGCCCTTTAGTAACAGGTAAGTGAGACTGCTCCACACACAGCCACACTACCTGCCATTATGCGGGGCTGCAGGCATACTACAGAAGATGCAGTTCTGCGGGCATGGTACATGCCCACAGCACTGCATCTCCTGTAGTATGCCCGCAGACCCGCATTCTCCTCTACCATGCCCGCAGCACTGCATTCTCTTGCACCATGCCCACAGCCCCGCATTCTCCTGCACCATGCCCACAGCCCTGCATTCTCATGCACCATGCCCGCACCCTGCATTTTCCTGTACCATGCCCGCAGCCCCTGCATTCTCCTGTACCATGCCCGCAGCCCTGCATTCTCCTGTACCATGCCCACAGCCCTGTTTTCTCCTGTACCATGCCTACAGCCTGGCATTCTTCTGTATTATGCCTGCAGCACTGCATTCTCCTGTACCATGCCCGCAGCCCTACATTCTCCTGTACAATGCCCACAGCCCCGCATTCTCCTGTACTATGCCCGAATCCCTGCATTCCCCTGTACCATGTCCGCAGCCCCACATTCTCCTGTACCATGTCCGCATCCCTGCATTCTCCTGTACCATGTCTGCAGCCATGCATTCTCCTGTACCATGTCAGCAGCCCTTCATTCTCCTGTACCATGCCCGCAGCCCTGCATTCTCCTGTACCATGCCCACAGCCCTGTTTTCTCCTGTACCATGCCTACATTCCTGCATTCTTCTATATTATGCCCGTAGCACTGCATTCTCCTGTACCATGCCCGCAGCCCTACATTCTCCTGTACCATGCCCGCAGCCCTACATTCTCCTATACCATGTCCGCAGCACTGCATTCTCCTGTACCATGCCCGCAGCCCTACATTCTCCTGTACCATGTCCGCAGCACTGCATTCTCCTGTACCATGCTCGCAGCCCTACATTCTCCTGTACCTGTCCGCAGCACTGCATTCTCCTGTACCATGCTCGCAGCCCTGCAGGGCACTGTGGCACTATAAACAGTAGAAAGCCTGGTGCGCTCATCTGCCCAGTGTCTACTGCTCCGTCCTGCTCTTGCTTTCACTCCATACACACTCACACTCCTCTGACTGCTTTCATAGTCCTATAGAATGTGGGGGCCTCTTGGAGGGCGTGAATTATTTTTTTGGCGGGGGGGGGGCAGCATTTCATTCTCGGACCCAGGCAGCACAATGTCTTGGACCAGCCCTGGGCCCCCCTAAAAGTCATACCTGACCAGTATCTAGGATAAGGCTAGATAAGACTGCGTCTGGCTTTGTAGCAACCAATGTCATTGGTTGATAGAACACAGGAGGTCATCCCATAGAGCATTCTTTTTTGTTAGGACATAGGCAGCCATCTAGCAACCATTGAGGGGGGGGGGAGATGCAGGGCTAATCAAAAAGATGTCACAATTTAGTGGCAGTGGTAATGCCACCACTAAATATATGACTTTCTGCAGCAACCAGAGCTTCGCTTCAGCAGGCAAGTGAACATGTTATTTAGTTCTTCCATTGGGCAAACAGCAAAGAGCCAAAATATTTGTGTTGCTGCTCACTCGAAACTCATCCCTGGTAGCTGAAATTTAAAATGCAAAATATTTATATGCGCTTATTTCATATATTAGCTCACCAAAAACAAACATTTTTTTTTTTCAACTTTAGGATACATGCAGTAGTCCCACTCGGTCTTAGTTTATAAAATTTCAAAGAAAGGGTGGCTACTGCTTATACTACTTTTTTTATTTTTTTCTGCAGTGGTGCAAAACCTACAAAAAAAAAAAAAAATTGAGTGAGTAAAAAAAAAGGTGCATGTAAAACACACACAAAAAAGTGCACTTAAGGGTGTGCTTTAGTCCACCCCCCGAAGGGATAGGACATCTACCCTGATCCCCGGGGCACGAGGCTCCTGACAGAGATTAAGGTTTCATAGCCAGAAGGCCTGGCAGATCCCGTTCTTCAGGCCAGCCGAAGCTGACCCCAAATACTAGGTCAGGGGGATCTTCTGAAGAGAGACCCCGCAGAGGCAGGGTAATGAAGGAACCTAATGGCCACACATCCTCCCCCTAGACGTCAGGGTAAGCCCAAGGACTCACACCCTTCATCCGTGAAAACACACACAAAAGTGAAAGTGACAAACAGTGAGGAAAATAAATAAAAAATAATAAAGTGGCTGTGCCAAATGTGCACTGGCCGGGCCCTTAGGCCTGGTAAGCAATAATTGCCCCAGACTTTAGCCAGAAGGCCCAGCCCATGAGGGCATCAGTGCAGAAAGGAAAGCATAGTTTAGTGCTGTGAGCTTCTGCCTGTTCACACTGTGGGGTCTCACACCCATGTGTTATTAAGAGCACCACAGAACTTCTGCCCTCCCAGTCCCTGGCCAGACAAGGTAGACCATTCAAATCAGAAGGTAATGGACCCTTCCAGCTTTCTCTGGGAGAATTTACTCCCGGCCCTCAATTATGTTTGTGTCCTCCAGTTTTAATTCCTGCCAAAACTAACCTTCCAGGTCCTCATCACTCCAGCAGGTTTGCATAGCCGCCACCCAACCTTGGTCAGGTCAGATGACAGCACAGTGCCCCCACTGGATCACTGATAAGAACAGATACTACACTTGAGCTTAGAAAAAAGGCCGAGAAGCGAAACTACTGCCTATATTAAAACAGAGCTGTTATTTATTTTATTTTTTTTAACAAAAACCTAAGGGAAAAGTTCAATCATGGTAAATGTATTCATACAGACAACATGAAGAGAGACTCGTTGCCTAAGACCACCTTTACTGATGTGTTTTACCTACAAGGATGGGCTTACTCATAGAAGTACAATGGATTTTTATAGCATCACATTAATACAATGCAAAAAAATATATTTTTATTTTATCTGCAAGTAATCCTAGTGTTTTCAAAAATCAAATATTAAAGTGTCTATCAGCACCCAATCTTCCTTCAGCTTCAAGCACTGGACTAACCCCCATTTGTCCTAGTTATTTCGCTGTCATCCAGACTGGTAGTGTTGAGAAATCCAAACATTTTAGGGCAGTGGTTCTTAACCTGGGTTCGATCGAACCCCAGGGGTTCGGTGAGTCAGTCTCATGGGTTCGGCGGGGGGGGAGGGGCAACGGGGCAATTGCTCCCACCGAGAAAATATTACTGATTGTGAGGCCAAGCGCACCCCGGGAAATCAGAGCTGCGGTTTGGACAACTCACAGCCATTACACATAGTCAACTTGACGCTCCGTCCCCTGTACCTCCCCCAGCAGGTTTCCAGCCTATCTCCTGCAGGCTGCTTTCTGCTTGAGTGGGCGGGATGGGGATGTACCTGACCACGGAGATCGCGCCCACCTGGCAGAGGGAAGTGTGAGCAGCTGAGCAGAGGGACCTGAGTGAATGTTCCTGGAGGTAGGCTCAGCTAGCTGTACATGGTGGATTAGTTTACAAGCACCTCTATGCTAAGTCTGCTGAGTTACTGCAGCTTAGCATAGAGGTGCTGTTAGCTGACAAATGGAAATGCATGTCCTTTTCATTTAGCTCAATAAAGCATTGTGAATGCCCCCTGGGGTGTGCCCTCCTGATACCCCATGGTATGCCCTCCCAACACCTCCCCCCCGCCGTGTGTGCCCTCCTGACACCCCATGGTATGGCCTCCCAACACCTCCCTCCAGTGTGTTCCCTCCTGACACCCCATGGAATGTCCTCCCAACCCCCCCCCCCCCCCCCAGTGTGTGCCCTCCTGATACCCCATGGTATGCCCTCCCAACACCTCCCCTCCAGTGTGTGCCCTCCTGACACCCCATGTTTTAATGGTTTTGTTCTTGGTTCTTAATGGTTTTGTTCTTTAATGGTTTTGTTCATTTGGTGCACCTATGTATAAATATATACCTAAATATATACCTATGTTTTGAATTTGAAAAATCATATTTTATTTTTCCAATTAAGAAGGGTTCGGTGAATGCGCATATGAAACTGGTGGGGTTCAGTACCTCCAACAAGGTTAAGAACCACTGTTTTAGGGTCTAGTTTAATCAGAAATAGAGGGTAACTCTTTCAGGAACACGTGTTGCTGTGACAGCTTTCTAACAGTGGATTACCCTCTCTTTTTTCACTTCCTGTTGGGTTTGTAAGAATGGAAATAAAGGTAAATATCCCAAATGGGACACAGACAGCACATAAATGTCTTTCCCACTTTATTCAAAACTAAAAAAAAATGTTTCAGCTTCATATTTATTACCCTCAATGTGTGAAACTAGGCATTGTAAAGAATGCCTAGGAAATCTATTGAATACGGAAAATGGAATGTCAAGGTACAAAACGCTTAAGATTTTACACATTTCCTAGGCAATCCATATAACGCCAAAGGCAAACCAGCAAAGTAGAGCATACTACTCTTCCTTTTGCAACAAGTAGGTCAGTACTGGTCTTTTTCTCTTGTTTTTTTTTTCAGTAAGAAAGTCCTGTACTTTACTTTGTATTTCTTCTTTTATTTTCACATATGTCTATTTTTCAGTAAAAGCCCTTTCATTACTCTCTTTTCATAATTTGCATAAATAGTACTTGTCATTCTATATAATGCCTAAGTTTTATATACAATGCCTAGGGAAAGTATATAGCATATTAAAGTAACACAAAGATTTCATGTTTTACCTAAAAACATCATGCATTTTATAGATTGCCTAGCATTTTATACAATGCCTGCTTTTCACACATTGCCGGTAGCATACATATATACATTATTATACTGTATTTTGCACCTATTAACAATGGCAACTCAGATGCTGGTAATAATGGTAAATGTATTTGCTTATTTCATGTTTAACTTATGCTGACCATGACCTGCTGCACACATCTTCCCAATTGGACTGAAGAGTAGTGTCCGTGCAGGGAAAGCTTAATTTTTTTTTTCTGTAGTAAAAGGAGCAAATGACTATCAATCACAAAGAGATTTTTTAAGGTGTTGGAAAAATTCATTTTGCAGTAATGATTACTTCAGATGTTTGAAAGTACTTGCTAGCATGCCACTACACAGCTTAACTGTCACAAGTAAAACTTAAACAGTTGCATCATTTGCTTTTATTGGACCGCCTTTGATGTCTTCCATGTAATCCACGTATAGATTTCCACCATCTCTCACATAAACACTTAGGTGATGTACAGTAATATTTAGCAGATATAAATTCCAGCATGGAGATATTTGCATTTTATTAGGAAATAAAACTTAAATTAAACTTTATTGCTAATTCCCTGATATCCTTACAATAAAAATGACACTTAATTTGCATATGCATAATCTTCTAAAATACAATATTTCTCAATAAATGTTAATTAACTGATGGTATAAATGTTAGAAGTTTTGCAGATTTTGCAAGAACACAAGAAGATAAATTAAGCAGGGAAATGCATATGTCCCCATTTCAAAATGTGATATTAAAAAAATTAAAAGAGGAGTGAGAAAGCCATGTACTGTATCAAAAAATGGAAACTGAAGTAATGATTTTAAAAAATTGCTAGAAAAGGATACAACAGTTACTGACCTTTTACTAAGCTTGGTTTTGAAGTCTATTAAAAACACCTCTGCAAGTAATGTATCGTGTGCAGTGCTAATGTCATAAAGACACGTTTACAGCTTAATCCAAATGCTGAATATTTTTTTTTTTCATTAGCCAGGTTGTTTTACTTCTTCCATACCAGTAAAATGTTCTAACAAAAGAAACTGCTTTTGTCAACAGCACCTGTTTTTATCTTTGAATTCAAAGGCTTTATATAAGTTGATAATAGCTAAAATATGATTTGTAGTCTATAATTCTACTTGTCTGTTTTACATGCAGAATTTATGGCAAACAGCTAAATGTACAGTATATATATGTGTACTATTTACAGTTCTGCTCAGCTAGTCTTATGCTTCACACGCCCCCCACAAACTACACTATATTGTCAAAAGTATTGGGCCTTTACATGGACATGAACTTTAATGGCATCCCAGTCTTAGTCCGTAGGGTTCAATATTGAGTTGAATAGAAAAGAATGTTGCGCAGCCAGTACAGCAGCACAGTACGGGCGCAACACAATTTAGAAAATAATGTGCCACATCCTTAATTGATATATCGAATCGTGGAAAGGAGCTGAATGGACTTTATAGGCACAAATAGGGGTAAAATATAAACTTTTTTATTGATTGACATATAAAAACAGAAACCCCTAACACAAGGGGAATACTTGATTAACATGCACAGTATACACAAGATGAATAAGACATGTATATATAACAGTAGTAAAGCAATGAATAGTTACATAATACATGAGACATGGTGGTATCAAAGTAATATACATTACATCCTACAGAACTCAGAGGTAGTGCCAGAATGATGACACTATATGGGTCCTCGAGTGTGGTTGATGCAGCCCTGAGATAAGGGATAGTTCATGTAGCCAGATGCCCTACATGTTTCGCTTCAGGAATCAAGCTTCTTCTGGAGCTACTGGTATACAGACTCCCTAATACAGGCGAATGGTAGTTTACAGTGGCCGATGTGCTTAGGTGCAGAAACAATGTATAAATCATAGAAAAAATATATTAATAACGGGGGAGGTCGGCTGTGATGAGTCTGTCAGCTGATGTCACTATACGCAAAGCACACAAAGTGTGTGTATGCTCAAGAAAAGTATCGATGATTATGACCAATTGGGAGCAAACAGCCAAGGTAAATATGGCACAGCTGTGTCCAAAACTGTAAGAAATCCCTCAAAGAGGGAGGTATCGTTATATCAGACTCAGACCGCCAGCCGATTCCCCCGGATGGGGAAGGAACACCATTGCTGGAGTTCTGTAGGATGTAATGTATATTACTTTGATACCACCATGTCTCATGTATTATGTAACTAATCATTGCTTTACTACTGTTATATATACATGTCTTATTGATCTTGTGTATACTGTCCATGTTAATCAAGTATTGCCCTTGTGTTAGGGGTTTCTGTTTTTATGTGTCAATCAATAAAAACGTTTTTATTTCACCCCTATTTGTGCCTATAAAGTCCATTCAGCTCCTTTCCACGATTCAATATATCAATATTGAGTTGGCCCACCCTTTGCAGCTATAACAGCTTTAACTCTTCTGGGAAGGCTGTCCACAAGGTTTAGGAGTGTGTCTATGGGAATGTTTGACCATTCTTCCAGAAGCGCATTTGTAAAGGTCAGGCACTGATGTTGGATGAGAAGGCCTGGCTTGCAGTCTGCACTGTAATTCATCCCAACGGTGTTCTATCGGATTGAGATTAGGACTCTGTGCAAGCCAGTCAAATTCCTCCACCCCAAACTCGCTCATCCATCTCTTTATATAGCTTGCTTTGTGCACTGATCCAAATCATTTGGTGGAGGGTTGTTGTTCAGGGGTTGGGCTTGACCCCTTAATTGCAGTGAAGGGAACTCTTAAGGCATCAGAATTCCAAGACATTTAGGACAAACTTTGTGGGAACAGTTTGGGAATGGCCCTTTCCTGTTCCAATATGTGCATCAGTGCACAAACTGTCGACTCGGAATCGAGCAGCGGCGTGACGTCAGCACTAAAATATCCACCCCCAGCACTTTTCATCCAATGGGACATTATGGATTGGAAGAATCGCGTCGGATAGAGATTTTGGCACTGACATCACGCCACTGCTCGGTTCCGTGTCACCAGCAGCTTTCAGATGTGAGTTTATTGATTCACTGTCCTTTACCTGCATGTTTTTAACAATAAATACTACACTACTGGAACTTTCTCTCTAGGTTCCTGGTGAGCTTCATTCATCCGTAGTTAGAGGCTTTCTAAAAGAGAGGTCTTAGGAATTCCTATGCTGCAATCTTCCTTGCTAGATCAACATTTGTGGGCATTTTTGCTGCTGTTATGGCAGCTACTCCCTTTGGTTAGTTTGAAATTCCCCTGTTGGTGGTGGGAGATCACTGAAGCACTTCTAAGAAGAATTGCTGCATTAACACTGGTGTTATTGTTTGATATTTGTCACTATACTGGACACCACATTGGAATTTCAGCTTTATTATTTGAACTTTATTGCATTATTCGTTTATGCTTTATGTTTTTTGCTTTTTATGCTTTTTGAGGTGCTTCACTATTTTTTGAATACTATGGAAGCTGCAGAGAGATTGTTTGCAGAGAACTTCAGCAGCAGAACAATATAGGGCAGACACAAGAAGAGGATCACCAAGATCCTCTTTGCAGGCTTGAAAGAAAAGCCCAGAGTTGCGATTTGCCTTTCTCCCAAATTAACTCAGGAGCTGAGGCCTAGTTTATTGTACACCCATCCTGAGTATAAGAGCAGCCACCCAAGAAGGGATTTCACCTGGAAGGACAGTACCAAGAGACTGGAGTGATGCAAGGCCAATTGGCTAACTCAGTGTGTTTACCTGTTTTTTGTCTGCTATTTTTTGATACGTTGAAGAGTTTTGCCAAAAAGGGGACTGGAACACTTAATACAGTGGCCCCAATGCTGGCAGGGCTGTAGCTGTATATCCCAGTTGCCAGTGGTCTAGCCAGGGCTTTTTAAATTCTAACTAGACCTTACAGTTATCTCTGCATGGGTTATTGCTATGATTTTGTTGTAAGTGCAGTTATTTGCACCACCATTTTTGATATTACCTTGCACTGTTTACAGGTCAGTGTCCTTCTCATAAGCCAGCATAGTGTGCTCTGGGCTAGTTACTGTTCAGGCAATTGTGGGGAATGAATAGTGGTGTCTGTGACACAAGTCAACCTGTATTTGCACTGCTGTTATACAACTGTCTAACCCACCCTACCTTTTATGGGCTTTTGCCTGTTTAATGAAGTCAATTTCAACAGTTCCAGTTGTGTCAGTATTATTCGGACCAGGTACTAGGTGGGTCTTCACTGGAGGAGAGCAGGAGGACCCAAACATATCCAGTGGTTCCTCCCAGAGAAGCACTAATTAAACTTTATTATACTGACAGATATTGTCCCTTTACTCTCTGTTACGCTGAAGCTTTTTTAAAGCGGAATATTACACATAACAACTTGATAAAAAATAATGTTGTTTAGCAAGGAACATACCAAATTAATAATTATGCTACCAAAATTAGTGTGTGCTGTAAATTGCCTCCAGCATTGTTCCTGGTTCTACTTGCTGGAGGCTGCCATTTTGCTAAAGCCCAGAGCCCCTGAGCAGAAGTAAATCATAAAGCTGAACTAAACCCATCGATTTAACGGTTTAAAAAAATTTACATTCCTGGAATACCGGAATTGCTAACTGTCACATATGCTTGTTTCCTCAACCAAACAGTCAAACCATCAAATGGCGGGTGTCATAACTGTTCACATGTGCAGCATCATGACAGTTGCAGATCAAACAGAAGCAGCTTCATTGGCTGTAAAGGATAGGAGGGTTTAATTTCACTTTAAGGCTGTCAGCAGATTGGCCTCTACAAACTGGTCAGCACCTAAAAGTGCTTAAAAATGGAAAGCAACTGAGCATGTACTCAGAAGGGTGACACAGTATATTACTTGGTTTTAAACAGTATAGTCACTTATTTTTAATGTTTTACATAGCTATACCTGCAAAAGGGGCCAGTCTGAAGTGATCTAGCAGGAATGAAATTTTCAGACTAAAGTTACATTTTAACATATCAGCTCAGATGCTGGTAATAATGTATTTACTTGTTTCGTTTTTAAACTACTGTATGCTAGCCTTGACCTGCTGCAATCTTTATCCCAATCAGACTGAAGAGTGGTGCTTATGACTTTCTAATGTGTTAGATACATTTTTTGTACAATGATTACTTCAGATGTTTGGAAGTTTTTGTTAGCATGCCACTACACAGCTTAGTAGTCACAAGTGAACCTCAAAACAGTTGCATCATCTGCTTTTATTGGACCATCTTTGACTACCCTCTCCACTTAATCCAAGTATAGATTTTGACCATTTATTGCTGTGCTCTCACACAAAAACATAGGTGATGCACAGTCATTTCTAGCAGATCTTTAAAAGATACATTCCAGCACGGAGAAATTTGCACTTTATGAGGATATGAAGCCTAAATTACATTATACTATTAATTCTCTGATATCCTCATAATAAAAAGACACATCATTTGCGTATGCATAATCTTCTAAAATACAATATTTCCCAATACATTTCAATTCACTGATGATATAAGTGTAAGACGTTTTGCAGATATGCAAGAACACTAGATGATAAATGAAGTAAGGAAAATCATATGTCCCCATTTCTAAGATACAAAGAAAAAATAAAAAAAATGGAAACTGAAGTAATTATTAAAAAATTAGGTAGCAGAGGATACAACAGTTACTTACTTTTTACTAAACTTGGCTTTTGAAAGCTAATAAAAACTGCATGCAATGTACAGTAAGCAGTGCTGTTGTCATAAAGACACATTTACAGCTTAATCCAAGTGATGATTATTAATTTATATATTTATTTATGTTTTACTTTTTATGTTTGCACAAGCCAGATCTCATTACTTCTGCCATACCTCCGATTTCTAACCAAAGAAATTGCTTTCATTAACACCTGTTTGTAATAGGGGAAATCAAATGCTGCATATACAATATGTTAATGTTAATAGCAGGTCTTTATTCCATAATTCTACTGCTTTGTTTATTAGCAGAACCCATAGCAACCTGCTAAATGTGCAGCATATACATGTAAACTTTTTATAATTCAATACAGATAGTCTTTTGATTCAAACACCCTTGCCACACTATATAGTCCAGCAGGCAACAACATTTCCTGGTTTCGTTTTTCCCTGTGCCACCTCTATGCAGTGTGGCAGTACTTTGTGAATCACATGCACCGCTGAACAGAACTACATACCTTTTTTGCTGTTCACATATACTGTAGGCTTTTCAATTTTGTTTTATACTTAACCTGATGTTACGCTTTAGGATTGTGTAGGAGTTTTTATGTAAAAGTGTTTGCCACAAAATAGAAATGTGTACCTAAAAGAGGAGAGCTATGTAAAACATATTGATTTCTAGGGGGAAAAAAAAACTGTTTGGAAATCAGGCAAGATTTGCACAGACTGCAGAGAATCATACAATGAAATGATCATGACTTCCTGGATTTCTAAAATTCTTGATGTGAGCGCAGTGGTGAAAGGTGGGGGCAGTCACAGTATATATACTTCCTGGCTCTGCTTCATGCCATCAAGACTGTGGGTCAACTCCTCCCCCCTTGACCCCTATAGGACATTCCTGAATAGAAGCATAAAAGGCAGGCAGTACCTGGTGCATGTGTTCTTATTTTGTCCTTGCTCCGGATGTTCCTGCTGTTTTTTCTGTATGTCTCTGCCGGTGGTCCCGCAGTGGAAGTTCCTCTTGTTAGGGGTAGTTCCCCCAAAGATTGGACACCCCTGGTGTCGGAGTATGGCAGTGGCATAACATGTTAAAAGTCATTTTTTATTATATATACAATGGCGGCGATCCTGGGCTCTCTCTCTCTCTCTCTCTCACCCCCCCCCCTCTCTGCTTTCAGTGGGCATGATTATGGCAGAAGGACATACTTTTCTCGGTAGTTAGAGGCCTCCCATCTGACATCTAGCTCCCATTGGTGGAGCGGGCTGACTGGGCGGCACTCTCCTCTTCTCCTTTTGGGTTATGCGGCTCTCCTTCGTTTCACCAGGGGTGATATGAGGCGATGATGTAATTGCTTGGCTTCTGATTGGTTGATTCCTAGGAATCATATTGGCTGCGGAGCGGTGGGTTCTCATTAGAGGAGGGATGGGTGCTTCCTTTTAAAATGCCAGTAATGCTTTCTATGCTGTTTCTGCTGCCTTGGCTGTCATCTGGTCCCGTGCCGGTGAGTTTTTATCAGCCTGGGTGCCTGTGAGCCAGGTGTAGCCTCTGCCTTACTTCCTCCACTCCTTTCTTCAAGCATTTCTGTGACTATCAGTGTGGCTGCCTTGGACTAATCGCCAACCCTATTCTGCTGCCTGGAGCGCTTCCACCTGTGTTCCCTGTGTTCTGATGAGTGCTTGGAGAGCTCTGTTTCCTTATGTTTTCCAGGTATGTTAAATCTTCTTGGTTCTTGTTCTTCCTCTTAGCCCAGGATGAACTCACCGGCTCCTGAGGATGGGGCACTGAAGTCTATGGAAAAGTAGGGACCGCCTCGTGCATTCCTATGATGGTGCTTGCTTTCTGATTGGTATTGAGCAGCCCTTCGCACAGAGGCTGCAAGAGGGTGATATCTTGGTCTAGTGGGCATCCTTCCCCTTCTCCACGTCCCTCTTATTCCAAGGGGTAGTTCAAGCGACGCAGTATGCGCCAGGAATCCTTTTCTGCCTCGCCCCGCCTGTGTTCCAGGCATCGTCAGATGGACTCCTTCATTAATCAGAGGCCGGTAGCTCCTAAGGGCTCAGTGGCCAATATTTGCGAGGCATGTAAAGGCGTGTCTATGCCGTCCAAAAGACTTTGTGAGTCATGCTTCAGGGAGGCCTCTCAAAGCACCCGGGCAGTGAATGAGGATATCAAGCTATAAATTAAGGAAGCTGTACAGGAAAGTGTGAAGAATCTCCTGCCTACTTCTTCCAGAAAGGATAGGCTCTCGCACCAGGGGGCACAGGAAGAAGAGTTCACGAAGAACCAGGAGCAATCATCAGAGGTTCAAAAGCAGAGTCTGTAGCAGCGGAAGATGAGATGGAGTTGTTTTCTTTTGATTTGTCCTTGGTTCCCGCTTTTATTTCTGCAGTCAAGCAGGCTATTCAGTGGGAGGAGGATACTTCTGTATCTAAGGACCATAGGAAATACTACCCTAACTTGAATAGGGATCTTCCTAAATTTCCTTTTAAGGAGGAAATAAAGGAACTGATGAAGGAGGAAAAAAATTAGCGATTCAGAATAGGGTCAATAGGCTTTATCCATTCCAGCCATCTGATGTGATATCCTGGAACACGCCTCTGAAGGTGGACCCATCTCTGCAGCATCTGGCAAGGCATATTACTCTGCCACTGGAGGAGACAGTATCGTTCAAACATTCCATGGAGAGAAGGGCTGATTTGGACCTCAAGAAGGTGTTCACCACAGCAGGAGCAGCCTGTAGGCCAGCTATGGCCCTGACTTCTATCGCAAGAGCCCTTAGGATGTGGTCTTCGAATATGGAGTCAGCCTTAAACTCGTATCTGATTGAAAAGGCGATGTATTCTAGTCTTAAGGGTTTCAAGTTGTCTGCAGAATTCATGGCAGAAGTTGCTTTAGATACAGTATGGTTTAGAATAACTTCACGCATTATGGCACATTCTGTCACTGCCAGACGGGCCCTCTGGTTGAAGAGCTGGTCCACGGACTCTGCCTCGAAGCAGGGCCTATGTTCTATCTCATTTACAGGGGGGACACTATCTGGAAAAACTCTGAAGGATGCCATCAGTCGGTGACTGGAGGGAAACCTGGCCTTCTTCCCCAGTATTGGAGGCGTCGGACGCAGTCCTTTCACGCAAATAGGAGGTCTCGAGAACAGTTCAATGACGCAAGATCCTATTGTCCGGGTAGAGAGTTTAACTGATTTGCATGGCGTTCACGCAACTCCTTTATGGATCGGACCAAGTCCAAGGCCTCTCAACCCTACAAAACAGCAACCAAGTCCTTCTGAAGGGTTGCCTGCCCAGGTGTTGCCGGTGGGGGTAAGACTAGCCCATTTTGGGCAGAAATAGTATCAGATGCATGGGTTCTGAAAGTGGTTCGCAAAGGGCTTTGCTTTCACTTTGAAAGTCCACCTCCAACAAGTTTCTTTGTCTCAACGAGAATCCCTATATCTTCGGAAAAGCGAACATTGCTTAAAACATACATTTAAGAATTGATAAGTCTGCAGGCCATTATTCCGGTCCCAAAGTCCAAAGAGAGCGAGGAAATGTATTCCCCTTTGTTTCTCATTCATAAATCATCAGGCAAGTGGCTCCCCATTTTGGAACTCAAATACCTGAACTCTATTCTCAAGCAGGAAACCTTTCGCATAGAATCGATCAGAACCATATCCTCAGTGGTGCAGAGTGGCGATTGGATGATATCCATAGATCTCGAGAATGACTATTTTCACATTCCGGTGACCAAGGCTCATCAACCGTTCCTCAGGTTTCACTGTAAAGGCAACCATTTCTAGTTCAGATGTCTACCCTTTGGTCTCAGTTTTGCCCCAAGAACCTTTTTGAAGGTCCTAGTGATTGCCTTTCTTCGTGAGAAGGGCATTCCCATATTTCATTATTTGGACAATGTCCTTGTTTTGGCGCAGTCCAAGAATCTTCTCATGAATCACCGGGACCAAGTCTTACAAGCCCTGACAGAGTTCGGTTGGATGATAAACATGGGAAAAATCCATCTCATCCCATCCCAGAATCTCACTTACCTGGGTATGGCTTTTGACACAATCCAGTACAAGGTTTTCGTTCAAGGGGACAAGGTCGATGAAGTCTGTGCCGAGGACGTAGAAATAATGTCTTCAACTGTGGTCACAGTTTGTCGGGGCATGAGTTTCTTGGGACTCCTGACAGCTTGTATCCCGACGGTGCCTTGGGAAAAGTGGCACATGGGAAGATTTCAGTTCTGCCTCCTGAGCCTGTGGCATCATGGTTCTCTGAACCAGGAGCTCCAGATTCCTCACTTCATTCCCAAAAACCTTCTGTGGGGGACCAGGAAAAGCAACCTCTCTCTGGGCAGGCCCATCAACCCTGGAGACTGGATCACGATTACTTTGGACGCCAGGCTCCAGAGTTGGGGGCTCATTGTCTGGATCTAAAAGCACAGGGGACATGAGATCATCATTTGCAGTGCTCCTCGAATCTCCTGGAGCTGAAGGCAGCCAAAGAGGCGCTCAAGACTTTTCTGTCTGTAATCTAGGGCAGGAGAGTCAAGCTTCTTATGGAAAACATAACGGCTGTTTCGTACATTGTGAAGCAGGAGGGCATGAGGAGTCTGCAGCTTCTCCAGATTACAGCAGAAATATTCTCATTTGCTGAAGCCCACTTGCTGGACCTATCTGCATCGTATCTTCCAGGCCCTCAGAATACAGTGGCAGACCAACTGAGCAGAAAGTTCTCGAGCCACACAGAGTAGATGCTCAATCTAAAATATCTAGTTGAGATTTTCGCTCAGTGGGGGGTACCCGAGGTGGATTTAATGGCGGCGCCATTAAACTTTCAAGTACCTCAATTTTTCTTCCGCTTCTTCTATCCACAAGCTCTAGCCCAGAATGCTCTCTCTCAAAAATGGCGCCTCAATCAAGTTTACCTATTTCCGCTAATTGTTCTGATTCTGAAGTCATTACTAAAGATCATGAAAGAAGGAGTGCCAGCTATTATAATAGCTCCATTCTGGCTGAAGAGGCCATGGTTTCCCCTTCTTTGTCACCTGGTGGCATGTCCTCTAATCAGACTGCCTCGAGCCAGAGACCTTTGCAACGACCACACTCACCCCAACCCGGCACATCTGGCCTTGACTGGGTGGAATTTGAAAAGGCTAAACTGCCAGGCCTAAACCTCTCTGTAATCTCCACCCTTCTATCAGCCAGGAAGAATTCTACCAAAAAACGCTTATTACTGGGTTTGGCAGAGATTCAAAGCTTTTTAAGTTCAACAGGGGTTTTCTTTCTTTTCCCCCACAGTGGCTAATATATTGGACTTCCTACAGTCCGGCCCCGACACAGGATTAAGCTACAACACCCTTAAAGTTCAGGTGTCAGCACTCCCAGCCCTTACTGATACACCATGATCAAAAGAGTCTGGTTCCTCCGGGCAGCAATCAAGATGTGCCCGCCTATTCACCCTATCTTTCAAAAATGGGATTTGCCATTGGTTCTGAGTGGGTTAATGAAGTCACCCTTCTTCCCAGATTCACACAGTCCATTATGGTACCTCAGTTTAAAGACAGTATTTTTAACAACCTTAACCTTGGCTAGACGAGTCTCGGACATTGCTGCCTTCTGCTGCAAAGAGCCATACTGCACCTTTTTTCCCGGATAGTGTGGTGTTGCGGCCTTCCCTGAGTTTCCTTCCTAAAGTCTCATCAGAATTCTATTTTAATTGGGAATCAGTCCTTCCAGGCTTTTCACCTTCTCCACCAGACTTGGAAGAGCCTAGATGATCTAGTCTGGACGTAAAATCTCTGTTTCAAACATATTTGGCCAGGGCTGAGCCGTTCCGGAAGACAAATGCTCTCTATGTATTCCCAAAGGGACCTAGCATGGGCATGCTTCCCTCCAAGAGTCATCTCTACGTGGATAGTAAAGCATACTTCCTGGAAGGCCTCTCTCCCCCTCAGGAGATCCGGGCACACTCCACAAGAGCAGTCTCATCCTCGTAAGCAGCTTGGTCCAAGGTATCTGCGGATGTGGTCTGTAAAGCAGCGAGTTGGAAGTCCCCTATAACCTTCATAAAGCACTATAAGCTGGATGTGGTCTCGTCCCAAAATGCTCAGATGGGGGCTTCTGTGTTGTTTATGGCCCTGCCAAGATATTAAAATGTTTCTGTAGCAGCACCTGGTGTCTATGTCTTTGTCTGTTCCCTCCCTGAGTTTCACTAGTTAAGTCCCGCAGTCTTGATGGCATGATGCAGAACCAGGAAAATGGAAAATTGTCACCAATATTTACCGTAATTTTCCTTTCCTGGCTCTGCGTCATGCCAGCACATCCCCTCCCGGGTCCGTCGCAAGCTCTTTAGAGAACACCTGCACCAGGTACTGCCTTTTATGTTTCTAATCAGGAGTGTCCTATAGGGGTCAAACAAAGGGGCAGAGTTGACCCGCAGTCTTGATGGCATGACGCAGAGCCAGGGAAGGAAAATTACAGTAAGTATTGGTAACAATTTTCCATTTTATATATATATATATATATATATATATATATGACAGTTTATTTGGTCAAATTTTTAATCTATGAGAGTCTCAGCCAATATTTTTTTTCTTTTTTTGTTTGGTAGCTGTGGGAACACAATCATTTGGCTTGCTGCCACCCTATCATTAGAAACACAGAAGTTAAAGGAGCGCGGGATAACACACACTGGTTTGATGCTCAATTTGTGCTAAGGGGCCCAAAGTGTGCCAAGAAGATATCCTCCACACTGTTACAACACCACCAACAGCCTGAACCATTGATACAAGGCAGAATGTATCCATGCTTTCATCTTGTTTATGCCAAATTCTGACCCTACCATCTGAATGTCACAGTTGAAATCGAGACTCATCAGACCAGACATTTTTCCAATCGTCTTTTGTCCAATTTTGGTGAGCCTGTGCGAATTGTAGCCTCAGTTTCCTGTTCTTAGCTGACAGGAGTAGCACCTGGTGTGGTCTTCTGCTGCTGTAGCCCTTCTGCTTCAAGGTTCGATGTGTTGTGCATTCAGAGATGGTATTCTGCATGCTTTGGTTGTAACGAGTGGTTATTTGAGTTACTGTTGCCTTTCTATCATTTCGAACCAGCCTGCCCACTCTCCTCTGACAACAACAAGGCATTTTCGTCCAGACAACTGCTACTCAATGGATGTTTTCTTTTTTTTCTGACCATTCTCTGTAAACTCTAGAGATTGTTGTGCATGAAAATCCCAGTAGATCAGCATTTTTTTACATACTCAGACCAGCCCGTCTGGCACCAACAACCATGCCACATTCAAAGCCACTTAAATCCCCTTTTTTCCCCATTCTAAAGCTCAGTTTGAACTTCAGCAAGTCATCTTCACTATATCTAGAAACCTAAATGCATTAAGTTGTTGCCATGTAATTGATTATTAATTTGTGTTATCAAGCAATTGAACAGGTGTACCTAATAAACTGGCTAGTGAGTGTATATACCGTATTTTTCGCCGTATAAGATGCACTTTTTCTTCCCCAAAACTGGGGGGGAAAAGTTGGTGCGTCTTATACGGCAAATGAACATTTTTCCTGCTGCCTGTGCTGAGTCCTGACGTCCAATGGGGGCGGTGCCGGTGCGTGCATCAGTCACGCACCGTCACCGCTTGATCTCCTTCCCGCCGGACCGAGAGAGCCGCCAAGAGAGCTGCCGTCAAAGAACGAAGACAGAAGAGGACGAGAGGAGCAGCGCCGTGGATGGTTCCAGGAATCCCGCCGCCGTCAGAAGAAGAGGATGAGAGGAGCAGCGCAGGCAGCCCAGGAGAGCAGGTAAGTGAGCCAACCTGTGCCATGCCTGTACCACCACCTGTGCCATGCCTAAACCACCACCTGTGCCATGCTTAAACCACCACCTGTGCCATGCCTAAACTACCACCTGTGCCATGCCTAAACCACCATCTGTGCCATGCTTAAACCACCACCTGTGCCATGCCTAAACCACCACCTGTGCCATGCCTAAACCACCACCTATGCCAAGCCTAAACCACCACCTGTGCCAAGCCTAAACCACCACCTGTCCCATCCCTAAACCACCACCTGTGCCATGCCTAAACCACCACCTGTGCCATGCCTAAACCACAACCTGTGCCATGCCTAAACCACCACCTGTGCCATGCCTAAACCACCACCTGTGCCAAGCCTAAACCACCACCTGTGCCAAGCCTAAACCACCACCTGTGCCATGCCTAAACCACCACCTGTGCCATGTCTATACCCTCACCTGTGCCATGCCTATACCCTCACCTGTGCCATGCCTGTACCCTCACCTGTGCCATGCCTGTACCCACACCTGTGCCATGCCTGTACCATGCCTATGCCATGCCTATACCATCACCTGTTGATATAAAATATTTTACTGCAGTATTTGGTTCAGAATCTTTTTTTTCTAGATTTTCCTCCTTTAAAATTGGGTGCGTCTTATATGCCGGTGCGTCTTATACGGCGAAAAATACGGTAATATCTTACAAAGCAGTAACCCATGAAACCTGTACGAGTTTGACCTCTGTTACTTTCAGTGTTTTTTTGTTAACTTTCATTATATCAGTATACATTTCACAAGATATTGTTACTGCATAATAATCAAATGTGAAGTAGATAAAAGATATATAGGCGTGAAAACATCAGCGCAAATCCAATTTTTATTGCAAGTATGTCACAACCTAACTGGTGTAAATGTGGATGCTGGGGTGTGTGCTGCTTCAGGAGCCACATTTGTTAGCAAATAAGTTATATGTACACAGTTAAACTCATGCACCTATCATTCAGCATGTATTTTATCTTTTTCATGCTACTGCAAGTACAGAACAATACCTAAGGATTCGGTCAGAAATCCAGTGAGGTCCTATTTTTCTTTTTTCTCTGCTGCACTAACATCCCAAGCAGTGTTTCCAGTCCTGCCTAAAGTCTCCTCTGCCAGACTACAGAACTATGCTTTTTCTACCTTTCTCTCCTTATCTACATGTATTTCTGCCCTCCATAAAAATCTGTGGATGTGAGAAGCTGTCAATTAAAATAGGGTGGTTGGCTGACAACACGATGGGTTTCATATGCTGTGTTTTCTCCAAAGTAGATAACAACCCACCTCGATTGCCTGCATTTTGTTTCTCCCACTGCCACGCCGGCATCTCTAGTGGTTAGTTGCTAGGACCTCTTGGTGCCCTGGCAACCAAAAACATGATTACCCCAGCTTCCACCCTGCTGCCTGCCACCAAAAATTGATCCTACTATAAGGAGGGGGGGGGGGGGTTGACTCTGGGGACACTGATGTAAGAGAGGGGCTCTGGGGACCCTAATGTAAGGGGGAGACAATGGGCACCCAGATGTAAGCGAGGGTTTCTGGGAACCCTGATCAAGGGGGAGATTCTAGGGACCCTGATGTAAGGAAAGGGGCATTGATTTAGAAGGGGAAGGACTCTAAGGACCCAGATGTAAGGGGGACTCCTGATTTAAGGGGGGATTCTAGGGACCCCGATGTAAGGAGAGAAGACCCTGATGGGAAGAGGGGACTCTGGAGACCCTGATGTAAGGAGGAAACTCTGGGGGCCCTAATGTAGGGGGGGGGAATTTGGGGACCCTGATGTAAGGGAGGAACTCGGGGGAACCTGATGTAAGAGGAGGGGGGACTCTGTTGATCATGATGTAAGGGGGGAACTCTGAGGACCCTAATGTAAGAGGGAATTCTGATGACCCTGATGTAAGGAGGGGGAACTCTGAAAACGTTGATGTAAGAGGGGTTTTCTGGGTACTCTAATATAAAGGGGGGCTCTGGGGACCCTGATGTAAGAAGGGAGACTCTGCGGAGGGAGCTCCAGCTTATTGACAGCCTCAGCTTTGTTCCTGTGTGCTGTGTGAAAGGGAGTGTGTCCCTTTCCTCCAATCAGCTCTCAGAGTTCTCCTCACTGAGCTCTGCAGAGTGTTACTTCAGCTCTCCTTCCCCTTTTTTATCTGACAGCTCAGACAAGCTTTATAAGTTCTGGACTTTGAACAGCTGCAGAGCAGAGAAGACTGCAGATAAACAGGTAAGACGTATACAGGAGGATTTTTTCAATCTCTGTGTATCACCCGAGGCCAATCACTTCACTGGGTATATATAAGGGTTTACAATCACTTTAAGGTAAGCTCAGACATACAAAGTGATATCTTTCTGTGTGCAGAAAAACATATCCAAGGGAAACCTTTACATTTTTTAAAACAATTGTTTGTTCTAAAGGTTTGTGTGTATCTGAGAGACTGTCACTTGTGACATAGTAAGTTTGAGTATTTTGTGGGTACAAGGACTGTGGTATACGTATGTGTGCACTTTTGCAGTTTATACAGTGACTAGGCACAGATTCCATTTAATCATCCCCTTTTAAGATCCTCCCACTGCTAGATGAAATCTGGCTTATCCCATAGTTCACTGCAGTGTGCACCACAGAAATTATTTTCCTATTACCAGAGCCCCCCTAGGTCTTTTATTATCCTGGTCATGCTCACATTTTGTCACACTGTTTTGACTTTTTCACTGTAAAGCCAAGAAGATAACTGTTTGTGGGTATTGTCAATGTTTACATATTAGAAAAATATATTGGATGCGCTGATAGGTGTTGAAGCTGCTACCAGAATCCTGTACCTATAGTGGAATTGTGTAAACTTTCAAATCAATATGGTGCCCTAAACTAAAAAATGTGACCAAATGCAAAAACAAATAAGATGTAACTTTACAACATGATGCAAAATGCAACAGTGAATACAACGGTGAATAAAATAAATGTGAAAATTGCAGAAACAAAAAGTCAAATAAGATTAACAATCTTCCAAGAAACGGAAGAAACACGGTGGAAGATTGTGAATCTTATTGGACTTTTTGTTTCTGCAATTTTCACATTATAGTTTATATTAATTATACTGTTTAAATGTTGATTTTCTTCGTTTATAATAGAACTGTCTGCCATGTTTCAGGTTGTCAGTAAAATGTGCTTTGTCAGTTAATGTTTCATGTTTTGTCAGTAAAAGAAGAAAAGTTGTGGGGGTTGGCAATCCTGGTTATGCCTATGTCAACAAGAACTGACCAACAGTACCCTGCTGATCCCTCCCAGCAGTTGCCCCTAAAATAATTTTTCAAGCCCCTGGTGGTGTCACAATGAGGACTAAGAGGACTGTTTCTTTCTTGTTCATTATGAGACACATGATTCAGTTATTCAGTTAAAATTTGATTATACTGCTGCCTTAAGGAGGAATTAAACATTGGCCATTGACCTGCCAAGTATAACTTCTCCCACTTTCATCATGCTTTGGTTTTTTTTGCTAGTGTCCTGGGAGGATTGACATATCTTCTCTATTGAGAACAGTTTAAGCATGTTTAGTCACCATTTTCTCTTTTTCTCAAGGCTATTTTTCTTCGGTCAAGACTACATCTACATTCTGCGGAGCTTGGCTCTTTATGCAGCTATCTGGATATCCTCAGCAATAGCTTTGGAGGCTGTATCCAGATCCTGCTGGACCAAAGATTTTTAAGCCTGTCTGGAATGTAAAGTTGTGTTGTGTGGCAAACTTTGGCTCTTTATGCAGCTATCTGGATATCCTCAGCAATAGCTTTGGAGGCTGTATCCAGATCCTGCTGGACCAAAGATTTTTAAGCCTGTCTGGAATGTAAAGTTGTGTTGTGTGGCAAACTTCCTACTATCACCTCCCTTTTTAGTTGGTTTCCATAGAAAGGGCTAACCTATTGGAATCCAATTACTATCTGAAGGGTTGCAAGTACACACTTTGTTCCTTCCTTTTTACTATGAGGTAGCTACTTCTTGCCATTGACCCTATTTGTAAGAGACACAATGTTTCACTTTGGTTAGTCTTCGCTAGCACCTCCAGTGACCTGGTCACCTTTGACTATTTGAAGCTTTTTTGCTCTTAGAAGCTATGCTTGCTTTTATGGGTCAAATTGCAACTATGATTGCATGCAGATGTCATAAGTATACCTCTACGCCTTCCCTCCAGAGGCTTTGTCAGACATACCTGCAGTTTTAGAAGACACTGAGCTTTCTGTTGCTGAGGCTCTTCCTGGGGAAGAGTTTCATGATTCTCTGATGGATAAACTTGTCCCTGAAGAGCCTCGGGCAGCTACCAAAGCTTCCAAACTTCTAGATATCACTTCTTATTTAGGTGGTGTACACCACCTTGAAATTAGAACAGCCTGTAGATTCTACTATTGCTGTTACTACTCTAGGATTCCCTAAAGGCCCCAAGACTATTACAACTTTTCAGTACACTCCTTACTTATTCTATCCTGAACTCCTAACCTGTTATGCATGGTGCCGAGAAAATGCCTGATGAGCTATTCACCCCTCCTAAACACTTTACAGACAATCACCCATATCAATAGGCATTTATCAAGAAGTCAGAATGCTGTGATATCCCACTGTATCCTACAACTTTCCTGCTCTGACACTCCTTCCTCATTTATTCAAGAAAATAAAATGGGAAGCATTATTGTGGTCCTTAATACTCCAAACCAGAGATCCTCAAACTACGGCCCTCCAGCTGTTGCAGAACTACATATCCCATGAGGCATTGTAAAACTCTGACATTTACAGACACGACTAGGCATGATGGGAATTGTAGTTCCTGAACAACTGGAGGGCAATAGTTTGAAGACCCCTGCTCCAAACTGTCCCAGGCAGGTGTAGTATTCTGACCTGATCAAACCTTTGACAGACATCCTGTGGGCTCTGCCAGAGTGACTTATCTTCTATCGCAAGGACTAGTTTTCCCACCTGCTTCACAGATGCTGGATTTAACAGCATGGCTGTTAACAGCCCAGGTCATAAGAGACAGGGGTTACTCTGATTACGTAAACCACAAGCTGTTAAAAACAGGGAAGTCTATCTTCCATAAAGTCTACCACTGCACACAAAAGGCTTATTTTCTTGGAGTGAGGAAATGCTGCCCGAGAAGGATCTGGACCCTTTTATAATTAGGTCTTAATCAGCATTTTGCCTGGAGTACCATCAAGGGGCAAATATTGACCAGTGCAGCCTTATTTAAAGACCAATTAGCCTCCTGTTCATTAAGCCCCCGTTCACATAGGGGCGATCCGACTTCGGGTGGCGACCTCCGAGGTCGCGGTGCGAGCAGCGCGCCGCGACCTCGGAGTGGCCGCCACGGACTTCATAACATTGAAGTCTATGGCGGTCGCCTCCGGGTCGCCCCAAAGAAGCTCCGGACCCTTTTTCTAAGTCGGAGCGACTTGTGTCGCTCCTATTAGAACGGGTCCCCAGCTTCCCTATGGAAGGCGACCTGCGGCGACCTGTGAGGCGACCAGGTCGCCTCACAGGTCGCCCTAGTGTGAACGGGGGCTTATTGAGAGTTTTGTACATGCTGTTTCTAATGTGGTCCATCCTGTACAACCACCTATAACGTCTAAGAGTGCCCGTTGAACCTTTTAGGGATATACTTCTCTCCACTCTCATTCTGAAAAGTTGAGTTCCTTGTTGCCATCACCTTTGTGAGATTTGTGTCTAAACTGGCAGCTTTGTCCTGTAAAGAACCCATTTTGGCCCTACACGGGGACAAGGTAGTATTGTGACTTAGAGCCTCCTTACTTCCTACAGTAGTAACCCTTAACCTCAACTAGGACCTTGTTCTTCTATCTCTTTGTCTGGCTCTAGTATATCAGAAGGACATTTTCCTTCATTGCCAGTATGTGCTGTGCTGGTCTATCTCTCAAGCACTTCTTCCAGTATAGACTCTCTTTTTGTCATTCCTGTTGGTCTCCGAAAGGTGATCCAGCATTAAATTAGCATTAAATCCATTTCTTGGAGTTCATTAAGAAACACAGGTCCCACCCCTCTGTTTTTGTAATCTACCACTAGTACTGTTTTTCTTAAAAACTTAATGTGGTTGTAAAGACAGAAGGTTTTTTTTTATCTTAATTCTATGCATTAAGATAAAAAACCTTCTGTGTACAGCAGCCCTCCTCAGTCCCCTAATACTTACCTGAGATCATCAAGATCCAGCAGGTTGCAGTATTGTCTTGGCTGCCCAGGACTCCCCCCATCATTTGCTGAGACGGCAGCACAGTGCCATTAGCTCCTGCTGCTGTCAATCAAAGTCAGTTAGCCAATGAGGAGAGAAATGGGGCTGCGACTCCGTGTCTGAATGGACACACAGAACGACGGCTCAGCTTGGGTGCCCCCATAGCAAACTGCTTGTTGTGGGGGCACTCAACAGGAGGGAGGGGCCAGGAAAACTCTGTGCAAAATCACTGCACTGGGCAGGTAAGTATAACAGATTTGTTATTTTTAAACAAAAAAAAATGGGACTTTAATATCACTTTAAGCATGGTGGGAGTGAGAGGGGCATACCCTCCCTATGTTCTGCTGTTTTCTGCACTCCTGCCTACCTATGACGGGGCTCACACTTAATCCCATAGCTCCTGGGACCCTGCTATTTTCCGCACTCTGGCCTACCAATGATTGGGCTCACACTTAATCCCATAGCTCCTGGGCCCCTGTGCTGCAAGATACTCTTTTAAGCATACCTGCACTAAGTTCCCAGTAGTTTTTCTAATCTGGTGAGCCAGCGAGCCACACCTGGGAGTCATTACAGCAAAACCATCACATATTTCAGGGTGCTCTGGTATAGACTAGGCGGATCCTTAAATTCTGCATCTCGGCCCTTTATGTGTGGGCACACTGAATCCTATTTCGTCAGTGCTACTGGGGACCCTGCATCTCTTGACCTCGATGGAACTCTGTGTTTCCTCCATGTCCTGCTCTATCGCCTGGCCCCAGCTGCCATATCCAAATCCTATTTGGACAGTATGTCCCTAGTGGGAGTAGATTACCCACCAATGACAATTGTTGTGTCATTAATGTATTGTTGAATCAATACTTCCATAGCTAAAATGTAAAGATTTCTCTGGAACTTGTATTAAGTGGTTAACACAATATTATAAACATGGAAGCCCATGAAACATACCAAGCTTATAAAATAGAAAACTTATAAAAAAAAAGTTACAAAAAGGAAAAAAGTACAGTAATAATTTCAAATAAAATGTGCATTCACTATAATAATACAAGGCATCTAACTTTTTCACACCTGCTGAGTGTGTCTGCCAGTGCGTGGCATCTTGTTTTATTATTGAGCATTAGTCTTTCTGTCTATTTGGAATTGTACTCCAGTGTATGAAATCATAAGTAGCAATATATGTGAAATTTATTGAGGAACTAAGGAAAGAGAATTTTTAGGTTTTGACATGTCATGTTTGAGCTGACAATAACCTAATATTACAGTATAAGCAAAATATAAGAATCAGACTATACAGCAAAAAAGGTGTGTATTGTGCCCAAAATATACTTACTGCAAATTATTTCCCATGTTGCAATTTAAGTAAATATGTCAGACCCAGTTATAGGACATATAGATTAGTGTGCCATGCATTACATCTTGACAAGTGACAGCTGCACATGGGGGATTAAAGCTATTTGCTCTGCACAGCAATCATTAAAGACACACTTTAATGCAGAGACAATGTGTAAGCTTGACATTAATATGTTGTCCTACACATCATCCTTAAATTGTATCCATTTCTCTGCTTGATAATGCAGCATTGGTAAGAATGTTGCTAGAAATTACAGTTTCCAACAGGGAAAGTTAAATCTATATATTCATAAGGCAGTTGTGACTGGATTTGTAAGTCATGGCCATGGCAAAAGCTGCAACCTTGTTTTCAGTAAACAAATTCAGATTATGTCACGTTTTCTCTTGTGTGAACATTACAGTAGAGTATCCGAAATACAATAAATGCAGGATGCATTACTGAAGGTTAACACCAAAAGCATTCATAATGAAAACACCACGGGACCATTTATCAATGTCTTTTGGCCGTGGAGCTGTGAGGGACCCAAAGCAAAAGCATAAATGTATAACCATATTTAAAAGGGGAAAATGACTTTCAAATCAATATTATATTGATGTTGTTTTGACCCAGTTTTTGCATTGCACTGTGGTGAGAGTAGTAACTGCGTGAAATAAGTAACCCCATTATATACAAAGCAGTTATATGCAATAGATGTAGGCAGAAATGTGGTTATTATTGATCTCTGCTCATATAACACGTACATTTTCAATCAATAAATCATACTACAACATACATAAAGTTTGTTTGTTAACTATATCTATGGCAGACCATGCAAATGTTAATGAGTCCTGAAACAAAGGAAGCTCAGTGGTATGTGCTTATATCATATTTAAAGCAAATACCAATGCTGCTCCCCAGTCCTCTGTCACACCCTCCCTCCAAACCTCCCTATGTTATTGCTCCTTTCTCTTTATTTTAATGAACCAATTTCTCCAGAAAAATGTAAACAAATTGGGTTTATGCACAGTCTTTGGTTCTGGTGTACTGCTTTTTTGCTATGACCAAGGCCACATTCACTTAGGTGATAGAGCACAGATAATGTGCTGGTTTAGGAGCCAGCTGAATGGTGCCTCTAGACACAGCAACACTCTGCGCTATGGTCATATACAAACTGGCATATTAGCTGCAGCCAGATTGTGTGTGCCCAGAGCTCCAAAAATACACTGGCTGACACCTTTCCGAAGAAATGCATATCAGTAGACTCTTGCTTTTGGTAGCCCCTGGCCGCTGCTGTTGGGACATCTGAAAGTAACCTAACTTTATGGATTTCCCTTCATTACTTTAGCTAGATAAGATCGTCACAGCATAGCAGATGACCCTGTAAATCAGTGGTCTCCAAACTGCGGCCCGATGCAATCCTTTTGCTTGCCTTCATCTGGCCCTTGAAGCATCCTTCCACTGACGCCAACAATGGAGTACTATTCTTTCCACTGACACCAACGATGGAGAATAATTCCTTCCACTGACAATAAAAATGGGGCACTGTTTCTCCCAATGACATCAATGATTTCTCCCCCTAATACCAAAGTTCTGGCATTGTTTACTCCCAGTGAGCATAGTCCGCCCCCCTAAAGTCTAAAGGACAGTAAACTGGCCCTTTCTTTGGAAAGCTCTGCTGTGTAAGTGGTTAGGTATGCAGACTGCAGTCTGCAGTTTAACATAGAAGCACTCTCCTATCCACCATCCAGCATCTCCTACAATAAAAACCTTAAAACGCACTGAAAACTTCTTCACCAGTGGAGTTAGCAGTGAGCTCATTTTGATTGATTTACTTTTCTCTACTTAATATTTCCCTCTGTACAGATTTTACGTAAGGTCAATTTTATTTTTATTGTCTGTCTACAGATTTCCAGAGCTGTTCATTTTATGTTCACGTAATCATAGAATTCTATATATCTGCATTCCTGCTTTTAAAAGCAAAACTTTTCATTGTATCCGAAAGCCTGCCCTGCCTTACAGAAGGAATTTTGCCAGAATGGCTGAAATATTTATAGTTATAATAGTATATATTTTTTACTCTCAATGCAATGTCTTTAACTATGAATCTATGGTGAAACAATACATATCAATGTATTATGTATATTACCCAACAATTCATATTTTGAAGTTCCTTACAATCCAATATTTCTTTGCTGTACAATTAAAGTTATCAGTGTTATTGGTGTAACTAGACTGCTAAATGATTTAGAAAAGGCACCACCCTGAAAGTAATATTTCATCATTCTGATAGAAAATAATTGCCTTTTGGCTGGAGTTTTTCATGTTTTAGGGTAAAAAGCTTATTTATGTGTACTTTGGCTCCATATCTGTGCTACTGTACCTTATGAAAATATAAGAAACATGTGTTTCTTGTAACCTAGGTTAAAAAGTAAACTGACATTACCTGCATTTGGCAAAAAAATGGACCTGTAGGAAATGAGCCACCTGGGCTCTTTGAGAAACTCATCCTAAGTGTTAACTTGGAACTTTTATAGGTTTCAGTAACAGAAAGGGTAAAAAGCACAGAAACATTGTTGTGTGATCACAATTTTACAAGGTGGTCTTAAAGGAGAAGTACAGCCAAAGCTCATTTGGCTGTACTTCTCCGGTGGACCACAGGAGTGCAGTTGGTTCTGCACTCCTGTGAACCATTTTCAGCAGACAGCGGGCTGAAGCCCACTGTTGGCTGACATTACAGAGCAGGTCCAGGCTCTGCAAAGATTGTGACCATATGGTCGGGATCCACCCACATGCCTGGACCAGTACCCGGCACAGCCTCTAGTTAAGCTGCTGAGAGCCTGAGTCGGCTGCTCCCGCTCCCTCCACAGCCCAGCGCTCCAGTGAGCATGGGGAGGGGGCAGAGCAGAGAGCTGCTGACTGACAGTCACCAGACCTCCACTCACGGAGCCCTGAGAACTGAGCTATCGGCGGTGTTTGATCGCTTAGTTCTCAGTGTTAGAGCCGGCTGGAAACAGATGCAGCATCAGACCGATGCTGCATCCACCTAGGTAAGTATGGGAGAAAAAAAAATATTCACATACTTCTCTTTTAATGCTATTAGCTCCTTTTATTTTTAAAGTATATACACTTATACACTTTGGTGTTTCTGTTATTTTGCCCACTCCATAAGCAGTCACATCACCAAAAATATTAAAGGTAATGCCTAATTTTTTTGAGGCTTCCCGACGTAGTCACTGCAAGTTTTAAGCCTATGCTAACTAGTTTTTATTAATTTCTGCCTTGAATAATCATGTGGCCATGATGAAATGTTGGGATTTGTTTAAAAAAAGAATGAATATGTTCACTGTTAGTAATACTTCTGTATGGCCAAATGGTACACTATATCAATATTGACATGTGGTTGCTGCATTTACTATTAACCTTCCTAGCGGTATTCCCGAGTGTGACTCGGGGTAAGATTTTAGAGCAAAAAGCGGTAACCCCGAGTCACACTCGGGGTAGCGCTAAGAAGATCGCTGGATGCTGGAAAAGGTTTTACTTACCTTTTCTCCGGGATCCAGCGAAGACTGCGAGCGGTGTGCGGCGGCGGAGCTTCCTCCCGATCGTCTGCGAGCCCCGGCTTCCGACTCCGGCGACGTGACGTCCGCCGGGGGGTGGAACCGGCGGCAAATTCAAATGTAAAATGCACCAAACATACTGATACCGTTCAAAATAAAATAAAATCACATTACATTGCCCCCGAGTGCCCTTTCCTGCAGTTTTACTGTACTTTTTATGTAAATATATGTATATATATATATATATACATATATATATATATATATATATATATATATATATATATACAGTATATATATATATATATATATATATATACGTATATATATATACACATATACGTATATATATATATATATATATATATACATATATATATATATATACGTATATACATATACTGTATATATATACACGTAATTCTTGTGAATGAGCAGCCCAAACCAACTGTATACATTATATACATATATATATATATATATATATATATATATATATATATATATATATATATATATATAATATATATATATATATATATAATATGTATACATAATATATGTATACATACATATATATATATATATTATATATATAATAAATGTATACAGTTGGTTTGGACTGCTCATTCACAAGAATTGCATGCAAAATAATGGTACCGCTTTCAGCACCTAAAATCCAAAAGAATCATACCGCCAGGGAGGTTAAAAAGATCAATGTGATCTTCATACACTTTGATTTCTGCTAATTTTTAAAGTGTATGTAAACCCTAACGACAATCTTTTATTAATTGTCCTCTCTTGGACTGTTTAATATACAATTAGAGGCTTTTGTTATATTTATTTCATTATTACAAAAAATCAGGGCTTTTTTTCTTAGGAAATAGGTACAGGAACCCAACCACGATACCCCCCCCCCCTCCCCCCACACACACACACACACACACACACTCTCACTCCAACTGCATCAAATATTGGGCATGGTCAAATTAAACTAACAGTGGGAGTGTTTTATAGAGGCAATAAATACCTGGAGTGCATAGAGAGTGCAGGGTTGGGGGATTTACATACATAGTACAGAGTTTAGGGGTGCACTGCATACATAGTACAGAGTTCAGTCTTCTTCCACAGCTGCTTACCTATGCATCCCCATCCACATCTCACTTCCACCCCTCTTCAGCTCTCACCTCTGTATGCATGCCCCCCTCTATATCCCCATTTTCCCCCCATCTTCTTTAAAGCTCGCCATCTTCCATGTCCTACCTTTGTTGCTGTGTTAAGCAGAAGCAACCAGCCGGCTCTAGTACTTCCCCCACACTGTAGTTGGCTCTGCCTTTCTCACTTGCAGGGAGATCATCCACTGGGGTTGTTGGCATCTGCACTGCACCCCGGGCACCTGCATCTCCCTTCCTGCACTCAGTGGAAGACACTCAGGAGATCAGATCTGTGGGAGCCATTGGGAGACAAGCTGTCACTTGTAAACAACAGAAGCCAGACCTCTGTGTTTACAAGTATTAGTCGTAAGCAAGGAACAGAGGGCCTGAGTCAGAGGCGGTGGAACTGAGTTCCACAAAGTTCCAGCTGAAAAAAAGTCCTGCAAAAAATAAACTGTTGAAATTTAATGCTGTTCTGTGTCCTTTGCTCTGATCATTGACTGTGGAATAATTAGCCTTTATGCTGTAGAGATGTAAGTGGAGATGGCTGAATAGTTTAGCAAAAGGCACTGGGCAGGGCTGACAACACTTACGCTAGGTCAACACCTATGCGTTTTTGCAGGCCGCGTTTGCGCAGGCACGGCAGCCGTTCAGAATGAATGGCAGATCCACGTGTTTTTGCGGAGCAGTGCAATTTCACTGCAGGTGGTTGCGGGTGCGGCTGCAATTCCTGCACCCACAGCCACATGCAGAAGTGTGAACCATGCCTTTGTCCTTAAAAAAACACTGTGTGTTGTCAGCCCAAACCAGAGTGGCTCATTTGCTAAAGGCAAATAGACTGTGCATTCTGCAAGTGCACCTGCTCCAGAGCCTAATAAATGAGGGAGAGCTCTGCTGACTTCCATCATCCAATCATGTGCAAGAAAAAATGCTGTTTCTTTTTTTTCTTTTTAAATGTCAGTGCTACTGCAGGCATGATAGGGCACCCCAGGCATGCTGTTGGCCATATTTAGAATTCAAACATTTTTATTAGATGATATAAAAGCCATCACAAGCAATTTAGCAGATAATGTGGGTAATATAGTTCTCCACACAGGGAGAGAGACAAAAGAATACACTGTTGACAGTTCAATCAAAACACTAGCCCTTCTCCAGAGTGTGAAAGGCAATGTAGCACAAAGAATCTAGAAGGGGATGGCAGTTACCATCATTTTAAACACTTTAAGAATAAGCAAAAAGCAATTGGAAGGGCCACAACAGCAAATAAGGCATTTTTAATGCTTCCTTTCAAGCATTTAAAAATCACTGATCCTGGCCCAATTTAACTTTTGCTTTTTTTTTTGTATTGGTAAATGTTTCCAAGGGTAGTGCCAACCCCTCCATGCTACTATTTCCACACACCCTTGCTTAATAACCTAGAAAATGGGCATTTTTAATTTAACAGATTGGGCTACCATTCATTTAATGGAGTTCAGGTCCGGCATCTGAACTTCTTCAAAGTTTGCCGAACGCTGCTCGAATGAAAACCAGGGCAGTTCTGCTCATCCGTAATGAATGGGGATATTTTTGTATTTGCATGGTCTTTTAAGGGATGAAATTTGAATGTATTACAAAGACATTTTGCAGATATCCTTTTTTCTTTTTGTCTTGACATATGCTTTAAGGCAGTGGTTCTCAATTCCGGTCCTAGGGACCCACCAACAGGCCAGGTTTGCAAGATAACTAAATTACATCACAGGTGATCTCATTTGCTGCTCAGTGATTGCAGTATTCTAGTCTGCATCCCCCAAGGTAATACTTAAAATCTGGCCTGTTAGTGGGTCCCGAGGACCGGAATTGAGAACCACTGCTTTAAGGGATTGTGAAAAACAAGGTAATGAAAAATGTACAATCAGGTTTTGTTTGTTTTTTTAGATATGGGCTAGCACTTATTGATGCACAATCAATCAATATAGCAAAGTATGTTCTTTACACATCAAACCTATGCAGCTATTGACAGTTGTGCAGTTATTTCACATTTAATTCACAGATTATATAACTGATCTTAAAAAGAAGAAATGGTAATAACCATGACTTTCCTGCAGAATGGTAAAATAGCTAAATCATCATGTTTGCAACCACTACAATTTTTTTAGTCTTTGAAAACGCCCAATAGGAGGGCGAAACGCGTTGACGCACTTCCGGTACGGCTGGAACGCATCGTCACATCCGGTTTACTTCCTGGATTGTCAGTGAAGCGCACGCTAATAGCGGCGTCCATCATCACTTGTTCCATTACTCTGCGGTTTTTTTACTTCTATCTTGTAAGTATGTTTTTATTGCTTTGGGGCCAATAAATTACCTAAACATAGTACGCTATCTGCGGTCCTTTTGTTTTATATTTGGGGCATACGGAGGTCTTCCTTGGAGCGATCCCTTGCAAGACATCCCGATCTTGGATCACCCCCAGCAAGAGCCTAAGTGCAATAGTCCAATGGATTTTACAAGCGTTTGAGACTCATTATTGTGGTGAGTAGGGAACCAAGAGGATTTGCCAATCACCTGAGCACCGTTTGGATAACCATTTCTGCACCTGAGCACTTTTATTGGATATATCATTGTTAAGGACTGATTTATCACCTTTGAAATATTTATTTGTCAAATATTTATTAATTTGTTTCATATATCACTATTTATTAACTTTCACATGGATTGCTAGCGCTGTTTTAAATTTGTTTTACCACAATCTTTTTATAACCTTCCAACATGGAGCTAGAGCAGTCCACAAAAAGTCCATTTTCTTTTCTGTTTGGTCCAAAAACAGGCATTCCTCCAAAAATAATCTCTGTTGCTCTATCGGGCCGGGTCACATAAGAATGGTGCTTGCACAATTTATAAATCTGCATTTTCTACACCAGCTCTGTTTACCAATTTTAGCTGTCTTTGAAGAGTAGAAACATGTCTCTGCTGAAGAAAAATAAAATTAAAAAAGGCAGAAAAAGTGTAATATGTCAAACTGCTGTCATATCATTGCTGTCACAAGAAATTCTGACTTATGGGACATGGTAGAAAGATGGATGGACAGAGACAGAGATAAGCAACTGCATCTGGCAGGGATGTGTATTATTCTCAGCTTTATACCCCTGCTTATCAAACAATTTTAAAATCCATTTAGAACCATTTGGCATATATACTAAATTCCAAGACTGTCTGTTTCTGAAGGAAATTTAATTCAATTCCCTTTTTTTTGCACACCGTTTTTGAAATGCTGTGTTTAACTTGTCAATTACCATGTAGTAAAGAGTGCTTATTGGATGATTGCACACAGCCTGAAATGAAGAACTGTGGGGCCGCTCTCATCCTTCTGTTTTAAAGCACTTGTGTATTTAATCATCCTCATTTTAAGTGTGCAATTAGCCTTCCTTACACATCCCAAACCACACTGGCACTTGAGGAGATATATTACATCTGTATTATTGTATGCCAAGTGTTCCTTGATGCAATATTTCTCTGCAGACTGTGAACATGTAAGTAATTCCCCTTAGATCAAATGGCCGTACATAAATGTGAGTGCTGAGAATATTAACATTTATTCCTCAGGTTAAATTCACTGCTTTCACAACACAACTGATATATTTATATTCACAGGGTGATGTACAGTGTATTACAAGAAAAGACTTCCACAAGGCTCTTAAGCATTGTTCCTTGGCCTTTTGTTATCCATGGCTTGCTGCTCTTGCCCTGTTTCTTAAGCCCTTGTGGTTTCTCAAGAACAGAGATGTTTCTGTTTTGTAAAACTTTTATTTGGTTTAGTCTCTTTCCTTAACTTAGGACCTTCTGGAATATTAAAGTCCAAGTCACTGTTGAATGTTTCTTTAAGACATAATGCTAAACTTGGTATATCTGCATGATGTTGCTCGGCCCCATGTGTCATTTGAGTATTTTAGGAGGTAGCATGCAGTCTGTTTTATATGTATAGTTACTTTTGGCTTTGCCGACCACCAATAAGAGAAGAAAAGGTGGTTTTATACTTCATAAACCATTACCATAACCATTATTAGCCCTTTAACTGCTCTCAATCTGGCCTTTACTTTCCTCCCTTTACAGTTCTCATACCAGTTTTAGCACAAATGTTGAGAGATGGTCTGAGAAGAAAAATAAAATATCTCCTTAAAATTTCATACATGGTAAAAGAGAAGTTAAATTTTTTATTTTAAATCATACTTAGCTAGGTGGATGCAGCATCAGTCCGAAGACTGAGACAAAGACAGCTGATCGCTCGGTTCTCAGAGCTCTGTGAGCAGAGAGGTGGTGACTGTCAAGTTTTGGGTGACCAGCATTACCTTACAGGTAAACTGCTGGAGTGGAAAATGTTTGGGAGTTTCTCTTTTTTTAAACTGGGTCTTTTAAGTGTTCTATAGCAGTAGTCCTCAACTCCGGTCCTCAGGGCCCACTAACAGGCCAGATTTAAGTATTACCTTGGGGAGCTGCAGACTAGAGTAAGTACTGCAATCACTGAGCAGCAAATGATATCACCTGGGATGTATTTCAGTTATCTTGCAAATCTGGCCTGTTAGTGGGCCCATTAGGCCAGGGTTGAGGACCACTATTCTATAGGGTTGGGGTCAGGACTCTGTTCAGGCCAGTCAAGTTCCTCCACCCAAACTCACTCACCAGTGCACAAAGCAAGGTCCATAAAGACATGGATGAGCGAGTTTGGAGTGGAGGAACTTGACTGGCCTGCACAGAATCCTGACCTCAACCCGATAGAACATCTTTGAGATAAATTAAGGTGGAGACTAGGAGCCAGGCTGTCTCCTCCAATCACATATCAGGAGTATGAAATGTTGGGGTAACACATTCTTCAATGATTTTTATTTATTTTGGACAGTAAAAAGTGCTTGCTAACAGTGTAACAGTCTGTCTCTTTCTGTCCCCTAAAAATAAGGGGCACAAAGAAATCATTTTCCAAACCGACAGAGGCCAGCAGTCATGGGATCCACTGCCTTTACCTCCAAACAAGTATACAGAACAGTTGAAGTCTTTGCAGACGAGCGCGTAGGGTACGGCGTGCTGACGTCACCACACTGCCCGGAGGAACGGGCTACACGAGAGCCGGCCAGCTTGTTACATGTTTGACATGCGTTTCTATTTCTCCACTGTGTGAGTATGTTTTTAATGTTTATGGAATAAAGAGTCTGAACGGTATCACACTATCCAGTCCCTTTTTTTTCTTGCATATGCATTGAGCTCCACCCTGTGGCCGTTACCGGTATCAGCATCATTTTGGCTATTTGGAGGCTCGGGCTGCTGTGATCCTGCCTGAGGGGCGCTGTGTGGAATACCATTGTATGCTCATTTACCTTTTCCATCTGGTAAGGAGACATGTGTGTTACCTGTGTGCAGCACTGAGGTGTTTAACCCATTGGATTCCTTTACTTCACCGTTCTGGGCATTCTTTTCTGGGACTATATGATCACATATGAACTATAAGAACTTTATGGTCTTTGACCTTACATAACAATATTTTTATTGCAATATCTCTGCTCATGTACAGATTTATTTTGCTAAGCTTATGATATACCTTATTTATAGGTGTGAGTGATTTCACCTTGGGTGCTTATTTTACATTTGTTCCCCAAGAGACTATTATTTTGCTATATCCTTATTTGGTTCAGTAGCGCGGCTTTTTCCTATTTTTTATCTTGTTTGTTGCTGTCTCACCTGAAGCTGCAGCTTTCCATTACTGTATTAGCGCGGTTATCTCCTTTATACTTGTCCTTTATAAGTATACAGAACAAATTTATGTGCAAACCAAGAGCACCTACATATACACATGAACATGAATACTACTCAGTGGACAAGTATGCACCTTCAAGGTAAACCTTTATAACAGAGGCACAGATCTATTTATTCCATGCTATGGGAGTGCACCACAATTTGTGGTATTGATCTAACAACCCTTTTAAATATCAAAGAGATAAAATAAGAATAAAATGTGTAGGCACAATATACCTAATTTTTCAAAGTAATTTCAATAATTATCTGCAGTGCCCCAGTATCACTACTCCAACTGATGTTTCAAGATTCCAGCAAAGATATACATTTTGGTAAATTAGTTTTTTTTTCTTATTTTATGCATTATACATTACTAGCCTGGGGATTTTTTTGATGAGAAACTAAGTAAATGATTTGACTTTGTTAACAAACCAACATAATGTATTACATTCACAATCTGTTGAAGCAAGATATCAATAAAAACATATTGGCATTGTATTGACCACAGTATCCAACAGTGACAAGAGAATTTACAACACCGGAATGTTCTAGTAGTGGATCTCCCATTCGTACACTATCAAATTATTCTTCAAGGTTGAGTATACCTCTCAAAATAAAGAAAATGGGTTGATAAAATTTGCAATTGTAATTATGAATGACCTAGTTTGTACATTTTGCAAATCAATAAGCATGGTAGTAAAATCCATCAATACGCCTGCCTTTTCCCAATCACTATTGGCAGGGGAACCCAGATTAGTCTTCAGAAGTACTAACTTGGTATGACTATAATGATACCCAATTTCGTTTGGTAATTTTGTTTTTGCAAAAACTGTGTCTGTAGTGATAGATGTAGTTTCAAACCTACCTGTTTTTTGTTATAGTGGTAAAAATGTATATATTATACTCAGAATTCAATAAAGAACAGAAAAGCAATCAGAGCCACGTCTCCTTCAGGAACTTTAATGTACAAAAACATTACAGCACCATGGTATATTATACCTCCATATCTTGCCTTAAAAATGGCCTTTCTACACTTGGTCAATCTGTAAAACATTATAAGGACATTGTAAACAATCTAAGGACATACAAGATACCATACGACAAACAGTATGCAGTACGTAAGTCCCCAGGTTCTTCCTGAAAGTGTTGTGTTTGGGCAAAAAACCCCATACGTCAGTCCAAAATGTGTGATATTTATTTTGTAGACAAATTCTATGAATTTTTTCTGTAGGAAGTGTGTTAAATAATCAGGTTCTAAAAATAGATCCCAAATGACCCTATACTGTATGTAAAACATATGAGTGTGACATGTTCACAAAGCTTTTTAAAGGTCATAATGTTTACATATGCAACCCTTGGAGAAATATCCTTCAGAACAGTTGAGCAATACGCTCCATTTTAGCTGTATATATCCATCAACAAATGAATTGATACTCACTGAAGGGATTGATGTCCATATATTGTAGCTGATTCATCAAAGTCATGGTGTGCCAGTTATTGCAAACATTAGATCTACAGGCGCAAAATATTTGTTTTTTAAAGGATGACATCCACAATATATGTGTCCCAAAGCGATTAAGGGAATTTTTCAGATAGTGGCAGCCTCATTGCATTTGATATGCAGATCTGTAAAAATGGTACAGTATCTCACAAAAGTGAGTAGACCCCTCACATTTTTGTAAATATGTTATCATATCTTTTCATGTGACAACACTAAAGAAAGGTCAATTTGCTACAATGTAAAGTAGTGAGTGTACAGCTTGTATAACAGTGTAAATTTGCTGTCCCCTCAAAATAACTCAACACACAGCCATTAATGTCTAAACCGCTGGCAACAAAAGTGAGTACACCCCTAAGTGTAAATGTCCAAATTGGGCCCAATGTGCCAATATTTTGTGTGGCCACCATTATTTTCCAGCACTGCCCTAACCCTCTTGGGCATGGAGCTCACCAGAGCTTCACAGGTTGCCACTGGAGTCCTCTTCAACTCCATGATGACATCACAGAGCTGGTGGATGTTAGTGACCTTGCTCTACTCCACCTTCCATTTGAGGATGCCCCACAGATGCTCATTAGGGTTAAGAATGGAGACATGCTTGGCCAGTCCATCACCTTTACCCTCAGCTTCTTTAGCAAGGCAGTGGTCATCTTGGAAGTGTGTTTGGGGTCTTTATCATGTTGGAATACTGCCCTGCGGCCCAGTCTCTGACAGGAGGGGTTAATGCTCTGCTTCAGTATGTCACAGTACATGTTAGCATTCATGGTTCCTTCAATGAACTGTAGCTCCCCAGTCTTGGCAGCACTCATGGAGTCCCAAACCATCACACTTCCACCACCATGTTTGACTGTAGGCAAGATACTCCTCAACTGGTTGCCACCACACACTCTTGACCCTACCTGAAACAAATACGTTTATTTTGGTCTCATCAGACCACAGAACATGGTTCCAGTAATCCATGTCTTTAGTCTGCTTGTCTTCAGCAAAATGTTTGCAGGCTTTCTTGTGCATCATCTTTAGAAGAGGCTTCCTTCTGGGATGACAGCCATGCAGACCAATTTGATGCAGTATGCACCGTATGGTCGGAGTACTGACAGGCTGACCCCCCACCCCTTCAACCTCTGCAGCAATGCTGGCTGCACTCATATGTCTATTTTCGAAAGACAACCTCTGGATATGTCACTGAGCACGTGCACTCAACTTCTTTGGTCAACCATGGCAAGGCCTGTTCTAAATGGAACCTGTCCTGTTTAACCGCTGTGTTGTCTTGGCCACCATGCTGCAGCTCAGTTTCAGGGTTGTGGCAAACTTCTTATAGCCGCCCTAGGCCATCTTTATGTTGAGCAACAATTCTTTTTTTTCAGATCCTCAGAGAGTTCTTTGCCATGAGGTGCCATGTTGAACTTCCAGTGACCAGTATGAGAGAGTGAGAGTGATAACACCAAATTTACCACACCTGCTCCCCATTCACACCCGAGACCTTGTAACACTAACGAGTCACATGACACCTGGGAAGGGAAAATGGCGAATTGGGCCCAATTTAGACATTTTTACTTAGGGGTGTACTCACTTTTATTGCCAGCGGTTTCGACAATAATGGCTATGTGTTGAGTTATTTTGAGGGGACAGCAAATTTACACTATTATACAAGCTGTACACTCAAGTGTAATTTATTCAGTGTTTTCACATGAAAACTCACTTTTGTGAGATACTAATGTGTATGTAAAGCAGGTGTATCTCCCATGACAGTGTTTCTCACTTTATACAATGTCCTCTGTTAATATGGCAGCCATCTCACAATTAATGTCCACCCAAAGGGATTATGTAGTAAAGAGATGAGGAAAACCAGCAGCTGACCTTCTGCCGATCCGCGCTCTCAGCCAATGTGTTCTTTGGGGGCTGTCCCCTTGTCAGAACACAATAGCTCAGAAAGGGAGATCACTGTACTAACATTGGATTGTTAGTACAGTAGCTCCGACCTGAGCTATCAGGTTCTTTTTTTGTTCAACCTGCTGGGTTAAATGAGTTGTAAAGTCAGAAGGTTTTTTTTTTTTATCTTAATGCATTCTATGCATTAAGATAAAAAAAACCTTCTGGGTGTAGCAGCCTCCCCTGCACTCCCTAATACTTACCTGAACCCCATCTCTGTCCAGCGATGTCCACGAGTTCCTCAGCCGTCCAGGACTCTCTCTCCTGATTGGCTGAGACATTGGCTCCTACAGCTGTCAATCAAGAGAGAGAGGGGGCAGGGCCGAATGACAGCTCCATGTCTTAATGGACACATGGGGCTGCAGCTCAGCTCAGGTGCCCCCATAGCAAGCTGCTTGCTGTGGTGGCACTCAACAGGAGGGAGGGGATAGGAGCAGCAACAAAGTACCCGAAAAGAGGAAGATCCAGGCTGCTCTGTGCAAAACAAACTGCACAGAGGAGGTAAGTATAACATGTTTGGTATTTAAAAAAAAATAAAAGCAAGACTTTACGATAATTTTAAATGAGAAAAAAACTGATAGTGTGTACTAGACTTTAAGGCAAACACACTGCTCCTGTCTGTCTTCATCTGAATAACAATGTTAAAGTCATGTGTAATACACAGTTCATCCTTATGGACACGTAACACTGTGTGTAAAACTAAGCAACATGGAACTTTCTAGCAAAGATGGCCAATCATCCAATTTATCAAAGTGTATTATGGGGTTACTGTACCCATTATAGTCCTATTCCTCCACGGAATGCTGTCATTCAGCTGATAAGATATACAGTATGTATAAGCAGGTGTCCTCAGCTTAACACGGGGAGCAAGAGGGATCATTTACTATCTGACCAGTGTTTTTTTTCATTTATGATGATCTGTCTTAACCATCACGCAATGGTTAAGTGAGAAGCTGTTTCCCCTATTGGGGACCATCATGCATGACAAAGAGAGAGTCAGCAGTGGCTGTAAGGTAATGCTCAGCACAAATTATATTCAGACAATGAAGCTAAATCTCCTTCTGATGTACTCAAGCCTGATAGAGGGGCAGAACAATGTCCTTGTTCAGATGAAAGGCCGAAACCACCTTAGGAAGGAAGTCTGTAGACCTTCACATCATGCTGTCCCTGTGCTGGACCATAAATGGTTCTTGATAGCTAATGTAAATACAGTAAAGGACACAGCTAGAACATGAATATCTGCCTAAGTCTTTTTTACTTCACTTGCCATGGTAAGACCTTTGGTTCCTCTCTGACAATTGATGTGTGCAATTGCCATGGCATTGTTCAACTGGATCCTTAACAGATGACCCTTCAGTCAAGATATCCTGCATTTTAGGGACAACCAAGTTGCTTGGAGCTCAAGAATGTTTAGCAGGAGATGACGATCTTACGATGTCCAAGTCCACTGCACTGCCAAGGTGTCTCACACTGCGCCCTAGCCTGCCACGCTGGAATCTGTTGTGAGCATTTTGCAAGATATGAACAGTAAAAGTTTTCACAACTCCAGATCTGGATTCTTTGAGCCACCTAGTCCTCAGTGTCAGGTGAGTTGATTTTTTTCAGAAACTGAACCATTTTTTCCCAAGATAACTGTATTTTCACTTGTTTTAGAGTGGAACTGGTTAAACGAGGCCCCTGGTATTTCATGCAGAATATAAAAATGGAGCAACTGTTGGACTAAAAAGAGTCTGGGACCAGAGAGCTTAAGGTTTCTCTTGGGGAAGAAAAACCCTGGTTTAAGCTTTGTCTAAGATTAGACCCAGATATTTCAAGGGATGAGTCGGCTCCAACGCTGACTTCTGAAGGTTCAGGATCCAACCAAACCTTTTCAAGGTCTGAACTGTTCATACCACATTGTCAGCGAGAACTTGTGCTGACTGTTGTCTTAACAGGAGGTCATGCAGATATTTCACAATAAAGATGCCCTGAGAGCATTATAAGGCCAGCACAGGGGCCAAAACAATGGTGACTATTCAGTGTAAAAGACAGGCCAAATGGCAAGCCCACAAACTGGAAGTGCGAAGAACCCATAACAAAACAAAGAAAGTGTTGATATGCCAAAAAATAAAAACAAAAAAAATGGAACAAAGTATGCACCCTTAATTTAAAGATAAAGTCAAGGTAAATAATTTTAAAATGTTTAAAATGTTTTTCTTTTTTCCTTTTTTTTTTTTTTTTTTTTTGCAGCCTTTTTTAGGCATGTTTCTGGTAGTTTCAGTAAAATACTGATTTTGTGCCTTCAGACATATTTCTGGTGTTGTCTACAGTACTGCTTGTATCTCTGCTGCATGGTTTTGGCTCAGTATGATTCTGATTCTGTATCTGTGGGCATGTTTTTGGCTGTGTCATTATTGTACTGCTGATGTCTCTGTGAATATGTTTCAGGCTGTGTCAGTATTGTACTGATTCAGAGACATAGATAAGAGCATCAGTGTACAATATACAATAAAAATATATACAGTATATATATATATTGGCACTAATGCATAGTTATTTTAATGCTGCTGCCTGCTGTTACTCCACCTGACCACCTGGAGCGTCGCCCGCGCTGTAGGCTTGGCTTGGGATGAGGGAGGCTCTGGCTGACAGTGCTCTCGTCTGTCTGCTCTGCCTCCACACCTCCTCTCTAGTCCAGACTGAGACTCCAGAGACATGTCTTGACTTGTCCAGCAAGTTACAGAAGCTTCCAGGAGGACAGCAGCACTGAGAGCAGAGCAGGAGGGAGTGGGCAGCACCTATCCTGCCCACTGACACAAAAGATCGGCTCCTCCTCTCTTTAAGCTGCCACTTCCTGCCTTTGGCTGTCGCTTGAGGAAGGAGCTGCCTGAGCCTGAGTCTGAGTGCTGTTAGCTCAGCTGAACCTGCCTGCCTGCTTGCCAGTACCACTTGAAAGGATCATCTCAAATTTCTCTGAAGTGCTGCTGTGCTGTGCTGGAGTCTGGACCTTAACCTTAACTCCAAGAGGACAGGTCACCAAAAACCACCAGGTGTGTCTCTCTCTCTCTCTTTGTGCTGTGTTCTAGATCTAACCTTCAACCATGGATTAGGTTCAGGGCTGCTAGAACAGTTGGAGTTCAGTTTTTCTTCTGTTCTTTTATATAAACTCTTTCATAATATCATAATATCTCTTCTTATCCTCCTCTTATTTCATGCTTGCAATGCATACCTCAGTTTCAACATTAAAGTGCAAAATAGGTGTAAGATTGATGATCTCTTACAAAAGCCAATCCTGCCATTCTGAATATAAGCACAGTGGGCAAGATTAATTTTTTTTTGCTCTTGTGTTATCTATTTTTTGACAAAGATTGGCTCTGAAAAAAAGGAAGACCTACAAATGTACAGGCTCTCTTTCCCCATGTGTGTGCTGTCTGCACATTCACATAACAGTGGGAATATTCTGAGATTCACCCTTAGCTGTATGGATTGCTGTGCTACTACATTTGAATGCTACCCTGAAGGTTATTAACCATTTAAGCCCCGGAAGATTTTACCGCCTTCCTGACCAGGGCCTATTTTGCGATTCGGCACTGCGTGACTTTAACGGACAACAGAGCTTTCTTTAGGTGGTATTTGATCACCTGTGCGATTTTTTGATCATGCGCTATAAAAAAAGAGCGTAAATTTTGCAAAAATAACAATATTTTCACATTTTTTTATATGAAATTCCCCCAAAAGAATGTAAAAATCTAAATTTTTAACATTTTAGGCCAATTTGTTTTATGCTACATATGTTTAGCAAAAAAAATCGCAAAAAGCGTATTTTGATTGCTTTGCGCAAAAGTTATTGCGTTTACTAACTAAGGGAAAGATTTTTGTAATTTTTGTTGTTTTTTTTTTAACGAGTAATGGCAGCGATCTGCGATTTTTTTTGCGGGACTGCGACATTGCGGCGGACAGATCGGACCCCTGACTGACATTTTTGACACTTTTGGGGTTACCAGTGACATTACTACAGTAATCAGTGCTATACATATGCACTGTTACTGTAAAAATGACACTGGCAGTGAAGGGGTTAACTTTTTTTGAGAGGGAGGGGTTAAGTGTGTCCCTAGGGGCATGTTTCTAACTGTGATTGTGGCTTGAGGTGTAAGAACAGTGATCAACGGTCCTACATAGCAGAACCGTATGATCACTATTCTTACACAGGGGAGAATGACAGGCGGCTTTGTTTACACTAGCCATCTGCCTTTCTCCCGCTGTAACGGACGATCGCGAGCCCGAATGTAAAAAAAAAATGTCCCCCCCCCCCCCCAATCCATACCAGGCCCTTCAGTTCTTGTATAGATTTTGAGGGAAATTCCCACGTCAATTTTTTTTTTAAGTGGCGTGATGTCCCTTCCTAAATCCATACCAGATCCTTAAAGCGGAGTTCCGGGCACGAAAACTTTTTTTCAATAAACATACCCCCGGGACAGTCAGGGCTAGTACATTCCACAATGGCTAGCCTCTGATCTGTCCCGGTTCGCACTTACCTGCAAGAAGAAATACTCACTTATAAAATTTCTTCTCCAGCGTTTCCATCTCTGTTGTGGGTAGCTGAAGCCGGCGCAATCCTCTTCTGCGTCCTCTTCCGTATCTTCTTCTCCCAGAATGCGCCTGCACCGGCCCTTCTCGTCACTTCCGGCGCGGCGCCGCATTCCTCCACAGCTTCTGGGCATGCCCAGAAGCTGTTTAGCAGGGAATGCGGCGTCGCCCCGGAAGTGACGAGCGGGGCCGGTGCCGTCGCATTGATTCCTGGGAGCGATGACGTTCAGCTCCCAGGAATCCTCGCAAGACAGGAAGTGATGACGGAGCCGCGGCACAGAGGGAGGAAGTAGAGAATAGGTGAGTATTTTCTATCTACAATTACAAGGTGAGTAAAAAAAAAATATATACCTAACTATCCAATTCCTTTTCAGGTGAAGGAGACCAAGCGGATGGGCACAAAAAAAAAGGTTGATTTTGTGCCCGGAACTCCGCTTTAACTGAGCATGCAGCCTGGCAGGTCAGGAAAGGTAGGGGACGAGTGAGCACCCCCCTCCTGCTTCATACCAGGCCACATGTCCTCAACATGGGGGGGTTGCTTTGGGGCAGGAGGGGCTCTGGGGGAAAAGAGCCTCTTCGCCTGGTCAGTGGTTGTGGGGGTCTGCAAGCAGGGGGCTTATTGGACTCTGGAAGCACCCTTTTACAAGGCCACTCCCTGAGGAAGTCACGTGATGTGACGTAACGCGTAGGAGGAGCCGCCAGACTACCGGAAGTGACGTTGGAGATCGGAGCGATATCGCTCCCCACGCTGCATTCATATATTATTTGCGAATGAATGATCTACAAATTGTAAGTGCAACTATGTTTTTAACAATAAACTTGATTTGATATACTGCACCATGATTGCCCTCTATTTTAACTGAGCCCGAGGTTACGATAAGGAGTTAAGGACGCCAGAAAGCTTAACACCCCAAAAGCTGAAAGGACAGGACAGGAAAATACCCGGAGGTCGAAACAGGAGATTGGAATTAGCAAAAGCCTACATGTTACCCGGAGGCTAAGCTTTATATACAGGCGCAATATACACCTTATTGAGGTGAGAATATAGAACACCTAGATGTGACACCTGGTGGAGGCAGCAAGTCACAACACCCTTATTTTTTGCATGAGAGCACGTTTACTATTCTTTGAAGCTATTGAAGGGAATTGCACCTGACTTTTGGATTTTTATGAATGGACACTTTGAACAGTGCACTTTATTTATTTATTTCAGAAAGCACAAAGCACCTTTAATTGTTTTTGAAGTTCCATCTATATATTTATACTTTGTTAAACGGATTATTTATTCACTGAGTTTTTTATGAAATTGAAGTACTCAGCACCTTTTCGTATAGAAGATATATTGTAATGGTTTATTTACATTTTAATTGTAATTTATTTGATCACCACGGCATAATTTAACGATAACACAACTTTATCACAGGAACACGTCTTTATTTTATATATTCACAATTTTAAGCCATGTTTTAAGCCACACCCTTATAAGTTACATTTCCACTTCTGAAGCGCACCACCCACCCAAATTGCACACCCTTTTACAAGGGGGCCGCCAGATACCACCCCCCCCCCTGAGAACTAGTATGGGGTACATAGTACCCCTACTTATCCACTAAATATCCAATATTATCCACCCCCCGTGTAGACCCATTGTCAACCATGATGCCTGCCCCCACCGCTGACCCGAAAAAAGAAAAAAAATGTCCGCTCACGCTGAAGGCTTCCGCTGTCTGACAGTTCTTAATTAAAGGACTTGTCAAAAAGTGTCTTTTGGGGGGGGGGGGGGGGTGAGCAGGCAAACTATATACCCAGGGCTGGACTGGGAATAAAATTCAGCCCTGGAAATAATTTCATACCAGCCCCATAGCATTATTATACTGGCCAACCAGTATAACGCCATTATTTTCTTGTTCATAAAAGGGAAAACCATGCATTTCAAAGCACATTTAAAGAGTGTACTATATATATAGATAAGACAGATATGAAAGTGCATAGGGCTTTATATACAGTGGGTACGGAAAGTATTCAGACCCCCTTAAATTTTTCACTCTTTGTTATATTGCAGCCATTTGCTAAAATCATTTAAGTTCATTCTTCTTCCTCATGAATGTACACATAGCACCCCATACTGACAGAAAAACACAGAATTGTTGACATTGTTGCAGATTTATTAAAAAAGAAAAACTGAAATATCACATGGTCCTAAGTATTCAGACCCTTTGCTGTGACACTCATATATTTAGCTCAGGTGCTTTCCATTTCTTCTGATCATCCTTGAGATGGTTCTACACCTTCATTTGAGTCCAGCTGTGTTTGATTATACTGATTGGACTTGATTAGGAAAGCCACACACCTGTCTATATAAGACCTTCCAGATCACAATGCATGTCAGAGCAAATGAGAATCATGAGGTCAAAGGAACTGCCTGAAGAGCTCAGAGACAGAATTGTGGCAAGGCACAGATCTGGCCAAGGTTACAAAAAGATTTCTGCTGCACTTAAGGTTCCTAAGAGCACAGTGGCCTCCATAATCCTCAAATGGAAGACGTTTGGGACGACCAGAACCCTTCCTAGAGCTGGCCGTCCGGCCAAACTGAGCTATAGGGGGAGAAGAGCCTTGGTGAGAGAGGTAAATAAGAACCCAAAGATCACTGTGGCTGAGCTCCAGAGATGCAGTCAGGAGATGGGAGAAAGTTGTAGAAAGTCAACCATCACTGCAGCCCTCCACCAGTCGGGGCTTTATGGCAGAGTGGCCCGACAGAAGCCTCTCCTCAGTGTAAGACACATGAAAGCCCGCATGGAGTTTGCTAAAAACATCTGAAGGACTCCAAGATGGTGAGAAATAAGATTCTCTGGTCTGATGAGACCAAAATAGAACTTTTTGGCCTTAATTCTAAGCAGTATGTGTGGAGAAAACCAGGCACTGCTAATCACCTGTCCAATACAGTCCCAACAGTGAAGCATGGTGGTGGCAGCATCATGCTGTGGGGGTGTTTTTCAGCTGCAGGGACAGGACGACTGGTTGCAATCGAGGGAAAGATGAATGCGGCCAAGTACAGGGATATCCTGGACAAAAACCTTCTCCAGAGTGCCCTGGACCTCAGACTAGGCCGAAGGTTTACCTTCCAACAAGACAATGACCCTAAGCACACAGCTAAAATAACGAAGGAGTGGCTTCACAACAACTCCGTGACTGTTCTTGAATGGCCCAGCCAGAGCCCTGACTTAAACCCAATTGAGCATCTCTGGAGAGACCTAAAAATGGCTGTCCACCAACGTTTACCATCCAACCTGACAGAACTGGAGAGGATCTGCAAGGAGGAATGGCAGAGGATCCCCAAATCCAGGTGTGAAAGACTTGTTGCATCTTTCCCAAAAAGACTCCTGGCTGTATTAGATCAAAAGGGGGCTTCTACTAAATACTGAGCAAAGGGTCTGAATACTTAGGACCATGTGATATTTCAGTTTTTCTTTTTTAATAAATCTGCAACAATGTCAACAATTCTGTGTTTTTCTGTCAGTATGGGGTGCTATGTGTACATTCACGAGGAAGAAGAATGAACTTAAATGATTTTAGCAAATGGCTGCAATATAACAAAGAGTGAAAAATTTAAGGGGGTCTGAATACTTTCCGTACCCACTGTATATATATATATATATATATATATATATATATATATATAAATGTATTAATGAGCAAATTCGGGTTAAAAGTGGTAAAAGTAAAGACAGCGGGCATGGTACAGGAGATGCAGGGGCTGCGGGCATGGTGCAGGAGATGCAGGGGCTAACGACATGGTGCAGGAGATGCAGGGGCTGCGGGCATGGTGCAGGGGATGCAGGGGTTGTGGGCATGGTGCAGGAGATGCAGGGGCTGCGGGCACGGTGCTGAAGATGCAGGGGCTGCAAGCATGGTGCAGGGGCTGCAGACATGGTACAGGGGATGCAGGGGCTGCGGGCATGGTGCAGGAGATGCAGTGGCTGTGGGCATGGTGCAGGGGCTGCAGACATGGTACAGGAGATGCAGGGCTGTGGGCATAGTACAGGAGATACAGGGTTGCCAGCATGGTGCAGGAGCTGCAGGCATGGTACAGGAGATGCAGGGCTGTGGGCATGGTACAGGAGTTGCAGTGCTGCGGGCATGGTGCAGGAGATGCAGGGGCTGCAGGCATGGTGCAGGAGATGCAGGGGCTGTGGGCATGATGCAGTGGCTGTGGACATGGTAAAGGAGATGCAGGGGCTGCAGGCATGGTGCAGGGGCTGCGGACATGGTCCAGGAGATGCAGGGGCTGTGAGCATGGTGCAGGAGATGCAGGGGCTGTGGACATGTTGCAGGAGATGCAGGGGCTGTGAGCATGGTGCAGGAGATGCAGGGGCTGTGGACATGGTGCAGGAGATGCAGGGGCTGTGGGCATGGTGCAGGGGCTGCAGACATGGTGCAGGAGAAGTAGGGACTTATTACATGGTGCAGGAGATGCAGGGGCTGTGGGCATGGTGCAGGGGCTGCAGACATGGTACAGGAGATGCAGGGGCTGTGGTCATGGTGCAGGGGCTCCGGACATAGTGCAGGAGATGCAGGGGCTGCGGGCTTGGTGCAGGGGCTGCTGACATGGTGAAGGAGATGCAGGAGCTGAGGGCATGGTGCAGGTGATGCAGGGGCTGTGGGCATGGTGCAGGGGCTGCGGACATGGTGCAGGAGATGCAGGGGCTGTGGGCATGGTGCAGCGGCTGCAGGCTCCTTCAAGAAGCCTAATTTGTCCTCCCAGTTCTCCTCATGAACTAAAGAACAATTATTCTCAATGTTGTGGAGAATAGGATAGGGGAAAGCTTGAGTTATTTAGCAAAAGACAACTGGGCCGGACTGATATCACTTAGTCCTCAATAAAGCTGTATGTTATCAGCACACAACAACAGGACTTAGGAGCTAAGTGCGTTTCTGGGAGATCAAAATGAATTTTTCCATATTTGTAGGATCTTCAAAGGGATAAAACATTGGACAATGTCAAACTATTTACATGTACTGCATATATGTTTTTAAATTTTGCCCTGAAAAACTATTTAATGCCAAAGCTAGAAGTTGTTTGAATTCGTAAAACTGACAACATGCTAAATCTTTGATCAACTTCCAGTACATTAATTGGGTTTGCATATATTAACTTATCTACACATATTATTAACTATTTATTACTAAAGATTTATTGAGAAAATAAAATACTGTGACAATGAGATGAATCTTGCAAAGTGGCAGCTTGGACGTTTTCGAACAACTGCATTGCATTGAGGTGAGCCCAGTGTTACAAGAAGCTGCTATCAGAAAGAATGTGTTTCTTGATTGTCCTGGCTTCCTGGAACAGACCTCCAACTGAGAGAACGTAGATGAGAATTCAGAGACGAGAGGTAATAGATTGTAAACAATGCTATTGATTTTAAAACTAATATTATTTCAGGTTTAGATTGCTTTACTTTTCCTGTTTCTCCAGTGAGCCTAAACAAACCGATTGCCAGAACAAACTTCTTTTTTTTTACAATTATACAGATAGATCGACAAGTATTATATTATACTGGTACTTTAGTCAATTCACAAGTGGTAATTTATAAACTGCTAGCAATAAAACTACACTCCAGTCAAACATGACAACTTTGCCTTCACATTAACTTGAGGGACACAGATTTCTTGTTAAAGGGCTTTAATATACATTCTGGCATTCATCTTTCTTCGCTGGCTACCCTACTTGCTTACTCCTTATGAATTTCTTAATCTTCATTTTCTGAATGTCGCCCAAAGCAAGCCATAGGTTTTCTAAATCTGAACTTTTTCTGAGCCTAACAACACACATAGAAGTCGTTGGCTCACATAGCCAACAAAGGGTACTGCTGCAAGAACAACATAGACAGACAGACCAGAGTGCATACAAAGGACATTTGATACTTGATGGGCACTTTTTAATTCCTTCAATTTTGAGTTGATAATTTTTAAAGAATAAACTGCTGGCTTTATTACTACACTCAGATGGCACTGTGTTCCTTTCTTCTTTTGCAATACCTTAAACTCTTTCATGGTCAGTTGTATGCAGATGTGGTCATATAGCAAAACATCCCATTCATTTCTAGTCTAAATAGGCAAAGAATCCGTGCCAGTCAGACAGTAAGTGATGAAGGTGTTCAATGACTGAGGCAGCTTGGATATTCCAAACAAGGAGAAAGTAAATGCCAGGAACTGAATGCATAGCATACTGTAAGTGGAGGGCCTGCATGATAGTTTCCTGAGTAGGCTGTAGTCAGGCAGTTTAGAATGTGGGTTTGTAAAATAAGAGTATAAGGCTTACCTTGGTATATGGCAGAGTGTGGTTGGGTGTGGCAGCAGGGTCCAGCAGAAGGGAGGGATTGATTTAGGGTGAGTGGGAGCCTGATTAGTGTGTGGAAGACACTTGCAGGCAGCGTTGATCCCTCAGAGAACCCAGCAATAGAGGGCATTGAGAGAGTGCGCCCATAACTATGTTCATCAGCCCAGGTGAATGACACCCAGTGGCTGAATACTCACATGGCTGGTGCACTACAGGGGTGGGGGCAGGTTGCAGCTTCACCTGCCCCTGATCCTAGACGGGGAAGGAGGTCACAGCCTCCTGGGCACCTTAGCCCAGAGGTGACCCCTAGAGTGAGCCGTCGCTCAGAGCCCCATCAAGGACTCTCTAGCCACAAAAGCGAAGAGATAGTGTCAATGTCACCTGGTGGAGCTGGGAGGAATCCCTGTCATAGGCAGGACCTGAGTGGAAGACCTGCTAATGTACTCCCGGCCTTCTTCACCAGCTCATTGTGGCCGGCACGGCGAGGTGGCCCAGTGGGAGAGAGTAGCATTGGCTGGTGCAGGCCAGGCTTTGGGGCAGCTGTGACCAATGGTGGGAAAAGCGAAGGTCCTGGACAAGAGGGAGCCATGCAGTGGTTAGCATTGGTGGCCAGTGTAAGTCAGCAGAGGGCACAGCAGAGGGCACAACAGAGAGCCATGCGGCCAGGCCATGCGGGGGCGGTGGCCAGTCTTGTCATTAATGAGCACCCAGCATCAGTCGCCTTGATCCTGGCAGTGGGAATGGACGAACATTCTGAGGGAGAACTGACAGAATCTGAGCTGGGGGAGGAGCTGCCTAAGGATGAGGCTGCTGAAGAGGAAGCCAGGGCTCTTCTGGGAACCTAAGATGTGGCTGTACAAACTCACTCCTTGGGACAGCCTTGTGAGTCTGCATGTGTGGCTTTACCTGTTCCTATCCTTCCCCAGTTCGTCAGTCCTGTGTTAGCAGCTGGGGATTCGGGGGGGGGGGAGTTTAGTGAGTGGCTTGGGCTATGCATCTTGGTGTAGCAGGGGGGAGGAGGGCCCTGTATCTAGGACAGGTTGGCAGGATGCCCTACACTCCAAAGTCCTTCGGACATTGGTTACTGTGTAAAGGGAGCTGATGGCCGGCAGCATCGTCCATTGTTATGGAAAAGGCAGTGGAATCCACTAAGGTGGATGCCGCTTCAGATGGAGTGCGTTTAGCAGATTCAGCAAGGTACAAAATGTATGTCTGCTACGAGGAATCCCTTGGAGCGCACCTAAATCAGACATTAAAGAAAGGATCTGGAAAGGGAAATATATTTCAAGATTTTCTCGTTATTGCCCTTGAAAAAATGTAACCTAGACAAGGTCAAGCCTGATGAGAGCAAGAAGAAGGAATTATCAGCTTAACCTCAAGATTTTCCCAAATTGGCTTCAGGGATTTTACATTTTGACAAGCGTTATTGGGGAAAAGGCACCGGACAACTGTTTGGATGTTTTCTGCTATCTGGACTCCATTAGTGAAGCCCAGCAGGTTATAGGGGGTGGCTTGGTTACGCTATGAAGAGCAATTTCGCCAGTGGAAAGGCTGTTTGACCCTTGCTGCGGTGGGACCACAAGGACATCAGCTTGTGGATGAAACTCATGATGCAGATGAAGGTCCCCACAATCCCCTTTTTTGGTGGGCCAGGGGGTGCTCCTGCCTCGTTACCATCTGCCACGAAGTGTAAGGGGTTTTGCTGACAGTTTAACGATGGAACCTGCAGATTCTGAGTATCTTGCTGCTTTTTGCCAGAAATGCTCCAGCATTTGGTGGTTCACATCTCTTATCAAAATGTTTCAAGCAAGGAAAAGGAAAATCATCCAATGCTAGAAAGATTGAGGACACCAGTGAACATAGAAAAACTGGAGCCGTACTTAAGTAGGTTTCCTAAACACAAAGCAAAACAGTTTCTTTTGCAGGGTTTTAAGGACGGTTTTTACGATTCCCTGCACTTTGTCGAGTGTTCCCCCTGTATCGACCAACTTGAAATCTGCTTATCTACCCCGTACTGTGCACAGTGGTTTTCCGAAAAATTGCGGAAGAAGGTGTCTTTGAGGAGAATGGTGGGACCGTTTTCTTCGCTTCCCATAGATAGACTTGGTGGTTTCCCCTCTAGGGTTGGTCGCTAAGAAGGAACCCAACAAGTTTCGCCTTATTCATCACCTTTCCCACCCTAGGGGTAGTTCAGTGAACAACACAATTGGCTTCTCCTTGTGCACTGTATCCTATGCGTCCCTTAGACGAGGAGATGGTGGGGTGCATAGATTCGGTTAGGGTGCCCTTGTGGCAAAGACTGATATAGGGGCGGCCATCCGATAGTAACCGGCTCACCCGGACAGTTCTCAACTGTTAGATTGCATGTGGTGAGGGCAGATATTTCATTGATCGCTGCCTACCTATGGGTTGTGCAATTTTCTGTTCCTACTTTGAAATCTTCAGTTCCTTTTTACAGTGCATTGCATGAGACTTATCTGGCCTGAAATCAATCATCCAATACCTGGATGATTTTCTAGTGATTCGCCCCCCGGGGGATCGGAATTGTCTGACTTTGCTGGCTGTGTTTCAAGTTTTTGGGGTGTCGTTGGCATCAGAAAAGCCTGACAGGACCATTACGCAACTGAAGTTCTTGCGTTTTGTCATAGATATACTTAGAATGGGATGCTAGTTACCTCTGTACAAGCTGGAGGATTTGCGGGGATGGTCGCCGGTTCTCTACATTGCACAAAAGTGCAGTTGCGCGATTTGCAGTCTCTCTGGCAAAACTCAACTTCGCATGCCGCATCATGCTGATGGGGCGGGTGTTCTGCCGGAGGTTGGCTGTGGTGACCATGGGGGTGAAGGCGCTGCACCAATATGTTAGACTACGAAAGGACCATCAGGACAATCTGTGTGTCTGGGAGATGTTTCTTGACAATTACAGAAGGCAGTGCTTGTGGATGGGGTTGGTTGTGTCCAGTGATGGTTTGGACCTGTACACTGATGCGGCAGGGTCTGTGGGGTTTCCGGCCTATTTCCGCGGCTGGTTGAGGGCAGGGAGATGGCCAGGGTCATATCGTAGTTTTGGGTTTATTCACAATTATGTACTGTTGGAATTGTTTCCAATAGTGCTGGCATGGAATTTGTGGGGTCTGGACTTCCAGAATCGACATGTATAGTTTAATTGTGATAATCTTGGGGTGGTACACGCCATTAACACAGTCCCTGCTTCATAACCTCCTATGGTGCATTTATAGTTCTGCAATGTCTGAGTTTAAATGCTTTTGTGTATGCTGTTCATAATTTTGGGGTTTAGAACCATGTTGCTGATGCACTTGCAGTGGGACAGATTCCGTCAGTTGGCATCAGAGGTGGAGCAGCTAGGAATCCCATGCCCCAGTCATTTGTGGGACATTGTTTCGCCAATACTGTATATCTGATGGTTTGACGGTCAGTTGTTCTACCTCGTGTTCTTTTCTGGTGACAGACTGTGTTGGGGATGTGATGTCGTTGAGTGGCTGGGAACTGGTGTGCAATTAATTAATTAGTCTTGCATTGGGTCTCCTGTGTCTTTTGTACTTTTTGATGCTTCTTGCTTTATGCTTTTCAAAAGTGGCCTGCTTGATGTGGATACTTGGGCACTCTTATGTACATTGGGGTGCTAAGAGGGCTGCAGTTAGACCAGAGGGTAGGCAGCTGGGATTTCCACAATGTAAGGTGAGGGTGAGGTGCTTTGGGGTTCCTGACATGATGTGGCCCAGAGTGGTTCCTGAGATCCAACGTTATGCCAGATTCAATAGGCCCCTATGTGTGCTGTTGCTGCATGTGGGGGGTAACGATCTTGGAATATGGTCCATGTGAGATTTGATAAGGGACATCAAGCTGGATTTTCTCTGCTTGTGGTCCTCATTCTTGGATACCATGCTGGTGTCATGGGATATTATTGGCAGGGCTGCCTGGCGCATGGCTCGCTTTGTGGCCCGGCCCAACAAAGTAAAGGTTAAGGTGAACAAGGAGGTGGCTCGATTTTTTTGTCCAAAATTAGGGATTGGCGGTGCAACATATAGAGTTGGAGGGAAATAATTGGATTTATTTAAGGGGACCTGGAGTTCATTTGACTGCTGCCGGGATCAATATGTGTTTTTTTGGGCTTGTGGGGGGGTCTGCAGCAGGCCTTGCGGCTGTGGCGGGCCGCCCAGGCATGAGGTTTCACGCATGGGCTTCTTTGGCAGGGGTTTCAGGTTTTTGAAGGTTGGCATAGTCAAATTAGTACATGGAGTGTAAGGGGCTGGGACCATCTCAGTATGGGTGTAACTCAGTAAGGAGTTATCAGTCATCGGGCTGCATCAGGTGTGAAAACTGGTAATAAATTGTCCCTGAGTCTGTGTAACTGTGGCTAGGGGGCCGGTATAGTAATGTGGTGGTGGATACAGCTGATGCAATAGAGAAAACATCCTTTATCTACCTAAGACATAAAAACAGGCAGTTAGATACTGTACATTAGTTTGGAAAGATCTTGTTTACATGGAATGGAATTTAAAGTTATTGTGTTATTTATGATTGTTAATAAAAGGGCTGCTATTGGCCATTTAAATCCAAGATATGTGTTGTCATTATTCAAGGTAAAGAATTGTATGTGGGTAATAGAGGTAAGGTCATGGCAGCGGCAACATCAGCAATGCGTTAGTCAAGCATAGAACATCAAGAAGTCAGCAGTGTCCAGGTCTGTGAGGCAAGAGTGGGGGTCCAAGCACCTTCCCAACCCATATCTAGTAAAAATTAGATTCTAAGTCCCAGAGGGCATTTTTGGAGTGTACAACAGATATGTCAGCCCCAAAATATAAGAGGAAAGTTTGAAAGCACAGAATCATGTTACTAGGGCATTTTTCATGTCGGTGGTGGGGGCGGTAGAAACAGGGTGTTGAGCCACAGTTATACCACCCCTGACCAACCACCTTAAGCCTACTCTACAGCTATTGGGGGCCTTGACAGCATGTCAATGGCTTTGTGCTGAAACTGTGAGATGCAGAAGGATCACCTATTGAATTCCAGACAGTGGCTGCTTAACAACCACTCTACCACTGATCACTTTTCTGGATAAGAGCAAGTATGAACCTAGCCAAAAGGGTGCATTTCATTCCTAAGTACTGATAATTATTATGATGGAAAACAAGGGTAATAATCAAAAAAGATCACAAGGTTTCCTTGATAGTATAAAAAGATCCCCAATTTCTGAAGTATTGGAGGGTTGATAGCAATATAAATACAGCCAATATAAAGAAGGGCATGGCAAAGAGCTGTGCTGTTGTGTGTGAACTTTTGATTGAGGCTGAGGCCGCAGAAGGTTTACTTCTAAAACGTGTCAGGTGTATGCAGCAATTTTAACACCCAATAACTATTGGGATTTTTTGTGTACAAATTAAATACATTTGCGAAGCATTCAGAATTATTACTGCTAGTCATTACCCGTACAATAGTTATTTATGTTACATATTCATTCTAAATATGGCTTTTTCAGTTGTTTTGAAAAATTGTTGTTGTGCAACATGTTCTTTGAATCAAGAATAGATAATGTTTTAACCGAACCATGTACAACTACTTGTAGATTACTCATGATTATCCAGCTTTAAGCTCTAGATTATTGTAGCTTGTCAAGGAATCTGAATGGATCACAGTTTACTTTCCTCAAGAGCATTCCTAAGAGAGGCTCTTTAAAGGTTATTTTTTCTTAAAATCAATTGAACTTGTTCAGTGTCTCATTTATTATGACTGAGCTTGCAAGGAAAGGGATATTTAAAACAATCTGTGAAGCAACACTACTGATACACCAAAAAATGATGGTACAAAATAATTTTAGGACCAGCAGAACATAATAGTATGTATGAATTAAAATGCTATTAAATATATTTTAAACTATGTTAAAGAGGAACTGCTGTCTGCTCACATAATTTGTAATAAAAACATATTTGCCATTCTGAAGCTTCCCTCCAACCACTTTGCGTATTATATTATACAGTATACGCTGTGATTCTGTAGTTGCCAAATATGCTGCAGAAATCTCCCTCTACTAAGTCTGGCTGCAGCCATTTTAACTGTGGGCAGCCGATGCTGCTGTCTGTTCACTTCTTGAATGTACACAGACACACAGAGGCACAGAGACACACACACACACACATATATACAAACACACACACACATATACATATACACAGACACACACACACACTTACATCACTGCTTGCCTGCACATTTCTCCTCTCTTCATAAATACTCATGGATCTCTGCAGTCTCCTGTTATCTCTGCCCTCATCCACCCCCTCCAGCTCTGCAGCTCTCCTTGGCTGTCCTATGACTTACCCCTTCTCCCTTGCTGACAAACTTTCACTAGAGTGAGAGAGAGCTGTGCATGATGTCATTAACCTAGGCTAATGACCAGACAAGAAAGAAGAAGTTGGCTGTATAAGGTATTTACTGGCAGAAAGAAAATGTTTTACTATCTAAAGTTAAAACAACAAGGACAGAGAATTTATTAGATGGAAAGATGAAAAAATGACTGAAGGTCCGCTTTAATTTTTTCTTGAAAAGCTTTGCCATAATAATTGTATGTAGCATTTACCAAAAACTAGCTGGTAGATGATAATTTGGATATCCACAAGGTATTTAAAGTTTATGCATACCCAAGAACAAAACATTTAATATATTACAGGTTATAAGTACTAAGTGGCAGATTTAGCTACAGTATCTCACAAAAGTGAGTACAACCCTCACATTTTTGTAAATATTTTATTATACCTTTAATGTGACAACGCTGAAGAAATTACACTTTGCTACAATGTAAAGTAGTAAGTGTACAGCTTGTATAACAGTGTAAATTTGCTGTCCCCTAAAAATAACTCAACGCACAGCCATTAATGTCTAAACTGCTGGCAACAAAAGTGACTACACCCCTAAATAAAAATTTAAAAATTGGGCCCAAAGTGTCAATATTTTGTGTGGCCACCATTATTTTCCATCACTGCCTTAATTCTCTTGAGCATGGAGTTTACCAGAGCTTCACTGGTTGCCACTGGAGTCCTCTTCCACTCCTCCATGACAACATCATGGAGCTGGTGGATGTTAGAGACCTTGCGCTCCTCCAACTTCTGTTTGAGGATGCCCCACAGATGCTCAATAGGGTTTAGGTCTGGAGACATGCTTGGCTAGTCCGTCACCTTTACCCTTAGCTTCTTTAGCAAGGCAGTGGTCATCTTGGAGGTGTGTTTGGGGTCGTTATCATGTTGGAATATTGCCGTGTGGCCCAGTCTCCGAAGGGAAGGCATCATGCTCTGCTTCAGTATGTCACAGTACATGTTGGCATTCATTGTTCCCTCAATGAACTGTAGCTCCAGTGGTGAGATTCAAAAATGTTTGTAACCAGTTCTGACTTTCAAGCATGGTGTAATGTTTTTTATCTAATGTCAGTTAGGGGACCGATCTGTCCGCCGCAATGTTGCAGTCCCGCTACAAATTGGCGATCGCCGCCATTATTAGTAAAAAAAATTATCAAAAATTACACTAATCTTTCCCCTAGTTTGTAGACACGATAACTTTTGCGCAAACCAATCAAAATACGCTTATTGGAATTTTTTTTTACCAAAAATATGTAGCTGAATACAAATTGGCCTAAAATTATGAAAAAATTTGATTTTTAAATTTTTTTTTTTAAAGGGAATGTCATATAGCAGAAAGTGAAAAATATTGTTTTTTTTTTTTCCAGAATTGTCGCTATTTTTTGTTTATAGCGCAAAAAAAAAAAATCTCACAGGTGATCAAATACCACCAAAAGAAAGCTCTATTTGTGGGGAAAAAAGGTTATCAATTTTATTTGGGTACAGCATCGCACGACCGTGCAATTGTCAGTTACAGTAATGCAGTGCCGAATCGCAAAAAATGGCCTGGTCATGAAGGGGGAAAATCTTTCGGTCCAGAACTCGTTAAATTAACAGCCGGGAGTTAGTACATCAGTGAGTGGTGGTGGACACGGGAGGGAGGAAGAGAGTATAAGCGAAAGAAGGATGGAGAAAGAAAGGATGAAGAAAGAGAACAAAAGTAAGAGGGGTGGAGGGAGGGAGGGAGGGAAGGAGGGATGGAGGGAGGGAGGTAGAGAGAGGGAAAGAAAGAGGAATAGAGGGAGGGAGAGAGAGAGAGGCGGAAAGAAAGAGGGATGAAGGGATCGAGAGAGAGAGAGAGGGAAATGAGAGGGATGGAGAGAGAGAGGGGGGGGGGAAGAAAGAGGGAGGGAGAGAGAGAGTGAAAGAAAGAGGGATGGATAGAGAGAGAGAGGGGGGAAGAAAGAGGGAGGGAGAGAGAGAGGGAAAGAAAGAGGGATGGAGGGAGGGAGAGTGAGAGGGGGGAATAAAGAGGGATGGAGGGAGGGAGAGAGAGAGGGAAAGAAAGAGGGATGGAAGGAGTGAGAGAGAGAGGGAGGGAGAAAGAAAGAGCTCTATTTGTGGGGAAAAAAGGATATACATTTTATTTGGGTACAGCGTCGCACGACCGTGCAATTGTCAGTTACAGTAACGCAGTGCCGAATTGCAAAAAATGGCCTGGTCGTGAAGGGGGAAAATCTTCCGGTCCAGAACTGGTTAAATTAAACGCCGGTAGTTAGTACATCAGTGAGTGGTGGTGGGCACGGAAAGAGGAATAGAGGGAGGGAGAGAGAGAGAGGGGGAAATAAAGAGGGATGAAGGGATAGAGAGAGAGAGGTAAATAAAGAGGGATGGAGAGAGAGAGAGAGGGGGGAAGAAAGAGGGAGGGAGAGAGAGAGGGAAAGAAAGAGGGAGGGAGAGAGAGAGGGAAAGAAAGAGGTATGGAGAGAGAAAGGGAGAGAGAGAGAAAAAGAAGGATGGAGGGAGGGAGAAAAAGAGAGGGGGAAAGAAAGAGGGATGGAGGGAGAGAGAAAGGGGGGGAAGAAAGAGGGAAGGAGGGAGAGAGGGAAAGAAAGAGGGATGGAGGGAGGGAAAGAGAGAGAGGGGGAAAGAAAAATGGATGGAGAGAGAGAGGAAAGAGGGATGGAGAGATGGAGGGAGGGAGGGAGAGAGAGAGGGAAGTAAATAGGGAGGGAGGGAGAGAGAGGGGGGGGGAATAAAGAGGGAGGGAGAGAAAGAGGGAAAGAAAGAGGGATGGAGGGAGAGAGAGAGGGGGGAAGAAAGAGGGATGGAGGGAGGGAAAGAGAGAGAGAGAGAGAAAGAAACAGGGATGGAGGGAGGGAGGGAGAGAGAGAGAAAGAAAGAGGGGTGGAGGGAGGGAGAGAGAGGGAAAGAAAGAGGGCTGGAGAGAGAGAGAGGGAAAGAAAGAGGGAGAGAGAAAGAGGGATGGAGGGATGGAGAGAGAGAGGGAAAGAAAGAGGGAAGGATGGAGAGATAGAGAAAGAAAGAGGCAGGGAGGAAGGAAGGAAGGCACTTCTAGCAGTTTTTAAACATGTTGGAGCATAACACACTTCTCCTTCCTCACCTCTGTTTTCAGTTGTAGAGTAGCTCCATGCCACTTCACAATAAGCCTGCTGGAAGTAATGGGCAATGCACCCATTGGCTGAGAGGCAAGGGAAGGTGGTGCAGCCCGCCTCCTGCTACCTCCTCAGCCAATAGGTAGCGTCTCAGCCCAGCCAGCTTCCTATGGGGGAAAACTTCAGTGCCAACCAGGAAGCAAAGTCTGCCTGCAGTGCAGAACTTATACCCGGCTCACGCAGGACAGGGAGAGCGGAGTGCTTCGGACTTTTTTATAGGAGAATCGGACCAGCCTGATCTCTGGCTTGCACCGGTTTGGCAAACTTGTAAAACGTTAGTAAAAGGTTTGAATGGACCGGCCGAATCCCACCACTGTGTAGCTCCCCAGTGCAGGCTGTACTCATGCCGCCCCAGACAATGACACTCCCACCACCATCCTTGACTGTAGGCAAGACACACTTTTCTTTGTACTCCTTACCTGGTTGCCGCCCCACACGCTTGACACCATCTGAACCAAATAAGTTTATCTTGGGCTCATCAGACCACAGGACATACTTCCAGTAATCCATGTCCTTAGTCTGCTTGTCTTCAGCGAACTGTTTGCTGGATTTCTGGTGCATCATCTTTAGAAGAGGCTTCCTTCTGGGACGACAGCCGTGCAGACCAATTTGACGCAGCATGCGGCGTATGGTCTGAGCACTGACAGGCTGATCCCCAACCCCTTCAACCTCTGCAGTAATGCTGGCAGCACTCATCCATCTATTTCCTAAAGACAACCTCTGGATATGACGCTGAGCACATACACTAATGAGTCACATGACACCGGGGAGGGAAAATAGCTAATTGGGCCCAATTTGGATATTTTAACTTAGGGGTGTACTCACTTTTGTTGCCAGCAGTTTAGACATTAATGGCTGCGTGTTGAGTTATTTTGTGGGAACAACAAATTTACACTGTTATACAAGCGGTACACTCACTACTTTATACTGTAGCAAAGTGTCATTTCTTCAGTGTTGTCACATGAAAAGATATAATAAAATATTTACAAAAATGTAAGGGGTGTACTCACCTTTGTGAGATACTGTATATTTTTTGGACTTTGTTTGCTTTATTTTTAATGATTATCCTGCCAGTGGCACTTCCTGTCCTAGAGTAACAATGCTCATTCACTATATTATGAGGGAAATTTACTGAAATCGGAGCAGCCAGAATCTGGAGCACCTGTAAAAACATCAGCTGCTACCTTTTTATGGAAAAAGTTGAAGTTAGAAGCTGATTAGTAGCATGCATAGCTGATCTAGATACGGTCTGCTCCAGTTTTAGAAAATTATCATTATTATTATTATACAGGATTTATATAGCAGCAACAGTTTGCGTAGCGCTTTGCAAACCCCCTATGTCAATGGGGAGCAGCATTGTCACCTTTGGATGGGACTAAAGAACACCTTCCTATTCTCATCTTCCTAACATAACAAGGTGAGGTATTTTGCAGTCTAAAGAGATACATAGAAACAGTGTGGTCCCTTCACAAAGCGGTAGTATTCGAGTATACGGTAAGATATCACATAGCGTTTTTAGAAACATTTTGTAGCATTCACTAAAAAGCGCTACTAAAATACCTTATGAGCTTTTTTATGAAGTCATGCAGTATTTTAGTAGTAAAAGCCTGCGAGAATTTACTGCCGGCTGTAGCCATCATCTTTACCACAGGCTGTCACTGGCTGGTTGCTAGAAGCAGGGAGCCTCAGCATCCTTAACAACCAGTAACTGTCATGGTTGCTAAGGAGCAGGCGGCTGCCGAGTCATCAGCTGTCAGCAAGGACTTAGATGTAAAAAAAAAAAATGCCGGCAATAAAAATTAAGAAAAAAAATGACGTGGGGTCCCCCAAACCATACCAAGCCCTCCCACATTAAAGTTTTTTTTAAAAAATGGCACAGTGTCCCCATGTTGATGGTGACAAGGGACTCTTCCCCGCAACCCTGGCTGGTGGTTGTGCCCCCCCCCCCCCTATGTGAATTCACCCCGAAAAAATGTGCAGTGTAAAAAAAAAAACATTAGACAAGTCCTGTATTTAAAAAATAAAATTGAGAGAAAATGTTGATGTAGATCCATCATCAGTCATGCTGCCCGCTTCTACCGCTGACCTGAAAAGAGAAAAAAAAAGGTAATCTCTGCCAGCTTGCCGCCTGACAGTTCTTAAATAACTAACCCAGTATGCCCCTGGCCAACGTTGGTGCAAGGGGGGGCGTCAGCACCTGTAACGTCACTGGGTTGCCTCGCCCCTTAGTTATTTAAGAACTGTCAGACAGCGGAGCTGGCAGGCGGCAGGAGCCTTCAGTGCAAGCAGGCTTTTTTTTCTGGGCCAGAGGTAGCAGCAGGCATCGTGATTGACGATGGACCTACACCATGGGACATTCTTTTGAAATTTTTTAAATAAAGGACTTCTCAAAAACTGTCTAATGTCTCTTTTACACTATTTGTTGAATTCACATTGGGGGGGGGGGGATATGTTATTGAGGGATTTCAGATTCCGATAAACCCCCTGCCCGCAGATCCCCACAACCACCGGCCAGGATTGTTGAGAAGAAGCCCTTGACCCCCCCCCCCCCCCTCCACGTTGAGAGCATCTGGCCTGGTATAGATTGGGGGGGACCCCACACCCTTTTTTTTATAAATTTTCATGGATGGCATTTTTTTTTTTTTGTACATTCAGCTGTTAGCAGGAAACCCCACTGACAGCCACTGAATTCCCATAAAGTATCATTGGATGCTTGCACACAGCTCCAGGGGGCTCCAATCATAAAAAGAAACAGCCCGTCCACACTACACATGCCACAGTGCCCGGGTGATTGAGGCCTAACGGGTAAATTTCTTACTATTCTGCATCACCTCTACACTGATCACCCCTTGCAGGAGGGCTTTTCTCCACTGATCACCAATGTAAAGAGGCAATACTTTACTGACCACAAATGTAAGGGAGCATTTCTTCCACTGACTAATGTAAGAGTACACTAAAATATTCACACTCCGTGTTCCTTTTCTGGCCATTATTATTTTTTTTATTATTATTATTGACCTATAGAGGGAGTTTTGTATCATAATCGGATCTGGTTCATATATGAAATTCTTTATTATTTTATTTAAAACTTAAACAGTCTACTTCTTATGCTTTTTTACCATAAAACGTAGACATAATAATTTTTAGCAGGTTTATTTTGTGGGTTCCTCCAGGGTAAAGGTTGAGAAAGGCTGGACTAGAACTACACTGGATTTTTAGTAGATTAGCCATGCTACTAAAGTGTACCTAAACACAAAAACAAAAATTCTATATATTAGACCTTATCAGTACTTAGATGTCATGTCTGTTTTAGTTTTCAATTTTTTTTTCTCTTTATTTTCACCTGATGATCCAGCCAGTAACACACTTCCTAGGTCAGGGTGGTTCCACTGTTTATGGAGGAGCAACAGAGATGCCCTTCGACAGCAGCATTGTCTGGAGAGGGTCGTTTTTAGATTTTGATAGACTTTACATACAGTAAGTGACTAATAAATTAAAGTGTGACTCCAGCTAACACTTTTTTAAGCAGTTACAGAAACATTTTTTTACTTTTGGGATAGGTCAATAAAAGTTACCCATTGAAGGGATCCCTGTCAATTTTAAATGGTTTGTCTCAACCCTCTAACTTCTACTTTTTGAAGTGTATAACAAAAACTGTATTTCTGTTAAATAAACTTGTTCCTGTTTTCTCTGTCTAGTTCTTGGGTGCATTTCTCAGCTATAATACCTTGTCCCTGTGTTCCACCAGTGAAGAAGCAGCTCTTTGGTGCACCCCTCTCTTCTAATCCTTCCACTGGCTTCCCATTGTCCAAAGAATAAAATACAAAACATTTACAATAACATACAAAGCCAATTACAACTCTGCCCCAAGCTACATTACCAAGCTTGTCTTCAAATATCACCCAAATTGTCTTCTTCGCTCCTCCCAAGACCTGCTCTCTAGCTCCCTTGTCTCCTCTTCCAATGCTCGCCTTCAGGACTTCTCCAGAGCCTCTCCCATCCTCTGGAACTACCTACCCCAATCTGTCCAGCTATCTCCTACTCTGTTCACTTTTAGGCGATCCCGGAAAGCTCATCTCTTCAAGGAAGCATATCCTGCCATTAGCTAATAACCAAATCTTATATTTCATCCATCAGTTTATCCCTCACAGTTTTTACCTTTTGTTCCATCAGTCCCTCCCTATTAGATTGTAAGCTCCAAGGAGCAGGGCCCATCTAACTCTCTTGTATTAAATTGTATTGTTGCTGTATTGTCTCCCTTTTATGTTGTAAGGCAGTGTGCAAACTGTTGGCGCTATATATATCCTGTATAAAAATAATACATTTGCTGGACAGCTTGGGAAATTGAAAAATTAAGGGGGGGACTCATTAATAATCCCAACAGAAAAATTATTATCATCATATGTTTAATTTTTTATTTTGCTTTAGTACCACGTTAAATCACTTGCAATTTATTGCCAGGAGAAGCAATCGTTACACAAGTAGCAAGTAGCAGAAGTAGATCTCATATGATTGCACAATGCTCCAATCATCTATAATTGATTTCTTTAAGATACTACTGCATGCTGCTTGTGTAGTTTACTCCATAAAAAGCCATTGGTTCCATATGTTTATCTATTTCTACTCCTAGAGATTAATTGCTAGTGATTTCTATAGTGCTAATGAGCTACTTATGACCTCCTGTGTAGCTCCAGCCTTATGGAGTAACTGCCAATAAATTAAATCTCTTAGTAGCAAGGGTTTAAAATTGCTTGTGTAGCTTAGCCCATACCAAGCTTAATTTGAAAATATATTTTGAACAGGGATTGGCTTGGGTTCAACTGTCTGGAAGGAAAATGTCAGCACTGAGCCAATCAGATGCAAGTGGGGAATTTCCTACACCACAGCTGCATGCACAAAAATGGACAGATATACATGTGACATCATTGTCCTTAAAAAAAAAAAAAAAAAAAAGTCAATGGCATTGACTGCATTTGTCCATGTGGCCATGTTAGATCAATGATGTCACAAGCATAAGAGCACTGACAACTTCCTTCCAGATTTGTATGAAACCCATGTTCATGCCTAGTTACGAGACAATTAACAGGAACAAGTATGCAGAAGGTGATATAGAACTCCTTATTAATATGTGTAACAATTTTAGGGCTGGGACATTTAAATTCCAGACTTTTGGTGAATTTCACACTAAGAACCCATGCCATATCAACTATTGGTATTCTCAGTCCTCCATGCTAAACATGAAATTTTGGATGATTTTTAATATAAAAAAGTTTTTTGTTTTTTGTTTTTTTTTTGTTTTTAGCACAAGAGACTTTCGATCTCACTTTTCTTGCGACGTCCTCCCAGTCATGTGCTCCATACACACCCTGATCTGTCACCAGTGGTGTTTAGGGGACAGAGCGGATCACAGATCATTATACTGGGCTGGTCCTGGTACCATGTGATAGCTGTGACCAATCACACCGATCATATGACAGTTGTATACAATGAATGGCTTTCATGCATAGCCATTCATTGTCTACTATTGTGATGATCTCTGTGACTGGTCACAGTGATCACATTGTACAGACAGGGCCAACCACAGCACATCTATACAATGTGATAGCTGTGGCCAATTACAGCTCTCACAATAGTACACCCTGTGAATGAATGGATGCCATTCATAAAAATGATTGCTTATAACAGTGATCATCACTGTTATAAGTAATCATAGTGTAAAAAAAAAATCCTGATCACCACCCCAGAGTAGTACAATGTCACAATGGTAACACTGCACTGCTCTAGTCACAGTATTTAAAACAAAAAAAGGATAAAAAATACCAGTCATAAGGTGACGTTGTACTGCTCTGGTGACAGTATATAAAACAATTGTAAAAAAAAAAAAAATTTTGTTTAATTTGCGTCACTTTACAAAAAAATTGTGACAAATGTAGCACCCTCCTAGGTAGGTGCTAGGGAGAAAGTATAGTTTTGGCTCCGTCTGCCTATCAGAGGAGCAGCAGGCAAATCTATATTGCTTTCTGCCTACCAGAGAGCAGGATCTGTGAGTTAGGTCTGCCCATGGTGCTCAGTGTGATATTCATCTGGTCTAGGGAGTGTTTCATACTAGTCCAATAGGGAGGCATATTGGACAGTGGAGGAAATCTAACCAATGGGTACACAGGCATTGATACAGCCCCAGTGATTGGCACAGACTGATTGTATCGGTGCATTCTGGGGTGTAGTATAAAAGCCCGGAGCACATGTGCTGCGGGGTCTTTGGCTGGTGGGCAGAATCTCGGAGGGAGGGTTGCGGCTGCCTCCTCCTCTGTAGCAGTGGCACGCGGTCACAGGCAGTCAGCCTCAGGATCCATATAAGTGGTTAAAGGGGCTGTTATGAGGCAGGTGGAAGCCTGTCGTGCAGAGAAGGCTTACCGTTGCCGGTGGGCGGAGCTTGGTTGGAAACCCGAGGTGAGTAGCACAGGCTAACCTGAGGTGCGGGGTCTAAGCATCCACCGGTCTTCACCAGGGCCTCTGAAGGTGAGGATGGATTTGGCTGCAGGTGGATACCAGGTCGCGGTCCCCAGGGTCGCCCCACCAGGGGGTAACCGGTCAAGGTCCGAAGGTGGATGAGCCGACAAGGAGAATCCAGAAGAGTAGTCAAAACGAGCCGGGATCAGGACAGGCAGCAAACAAGCGAAGTCAGGGACGAGCCAAGGGTCAACAGGTATCAGACAGGAAATCAACAGGAAGCAGGTTCAGAACACAGGAAGCTGAAGACAACACAGCAATGTGCAGTGCTGTTGAGCTGTTTAAATAAGGCAGCCTGTTTGCCAATTATTGCAATTAGTCTGCTCTGGATTAACCCTTTAGGTTGCAGACAGCACATCATGACACACATCAGTGTGCTCAGGAAGCGTTCCTAACATTGCCCCCCCCCCCTTAAGGGCAACCTCCGGGTGCCCAACAAACTGCTTTTCTGAGGATGGGCAAGAAAAAACGCCTGGATTAAATCTGCAGCATGGATGTTCCGCTCCGGTTCCCAGGAATTTTCTTCCGGCCCATAGCCTTTCCACTTGATCAGGTACTGAAGCTGGTTACCTCTCTTCCGACAGTCAAGTATGGCCTCCACTTCATACTCCACATCTCCATCAATAATCACAGGTTCGGGAGGTCCAGAATTTCTGCCAGGGAAGGCATCAGGAACCACGGGCTTTAAGAGGGTGACATGGAATACAGGATGGATCCGCAGGGTATCAGGTAAGGATAGTTCGTAAGCAACGGCATTGAGTCTCCTTTTAACTGAAAATGGACCGATAAATTTGGGAGCCAACTTCTTGGACGGGCAGGCCAAGCGGAGGTTAGCTGTGGACAGCAAAACCCGATCACCGGGCTGGAGGATTAACTCTCCCCTCTTTTTCTCGTCAAAGGTTTTCTTGGACGCTGCCTGAGCCTTGGTCAACGTTTCCCGCAGAAGTTTGTTATTGCTGGTGACAAAGTTGAAAATGTCCTGGACTGCGGGAACTCCAGATTCAGAGGAGATGTCAGGCAGGAAGGAGGGATGGAACCCGTAATTGGCAAAGAAGGGGGATTGCCCGGTGACGGAATGTTTGGAATTATTATATGCGAATTCCGCAAATGGCAATAAGGTTACCCAGTCATCCTGGACAAAGGTAGTGAAGCAACGGAGGTATTGCTCCAGGGTCTGGTTTGTCCTCTCGGTTTGACCGTTGGTTTGTGGATGGTAGGATGAGGACATAGCCAGGTCGATCTTCAGGAGCCCACATAATGCCTTCCAGAAACGGGACGTGAATTGCACCCCTCTGTCAGAGATGATACTGGTAGGTACACCATGTAGTCTTACTACCTCCTTGAGAAAGATGTCTGCGGTCTCTTTCGCGGTGGGAGTACCCTTGAGGGGTAAAAAGTGGGCCATCTTGGAAAGCCGGTCTACGACCACAAAGATGGCAGAGCACCCTGCTGAAAGAGGCAGTTCCACGATGAAGTCCATGGCGATTGTCTGCCAGGGCCTGTCAGGAATTGGGAGTGGTCTGAGAAGCCCCCAAGCCTTGCTTCTTGCGGTCTTACTCCGGGAGCAAGTGGTGCAGGAAAGGACATAGTGTCTGCAGTTCTTTTCCATCTCGGGCCACCAAAAGGTGCGCTGCAGAAGGTCAAGAGTTCTTTGGATGCCAAAATGACCGGCTAGAAGATGATCATGACAGGCACCCAGAACTGCCACTCGGACGTCCTCTGGAACAAAAATCTTTTCCCCGGCCCATAACAAGCCATCCCTGCGTGACAGGAGAGTTCCCGGTGGGTCAGAAATTTTAGCCGAGGCTTGTTCGAGACGGGACCTCAGACCTGTGAGAAGAAGCAGAAAGTTCTTTTCAGACAGAATGGTGTCAGGTACTGGGACCACTTTAGGGTTGTCAAACATCCGAGACAGGGCGTCTGGTTTGACATTTTTGGATCCAGGTCGGTAGGTGATGTGGAACGAAAACCTAGAGAAGAACAGTGCCCATCGTGCCTGACGGGGTCGCAGACGTTTGGCAGATCTCAGGTACTCAAGGTTTTTATGGTCCGTGAAAATGAGAATAGGGTGTGCCGCACCCTCAAGCAGATATCGCCATTCTTCCAGGGCGGCTTTAATAGCCAAAAGTTCCCGGTCTCCCACATCATAATTCCTCTCCGCCGTGGAGAGTTTTCGGGAAAAGAAAGCTATTGGGTGCATCAGGTCCTTGACCCCCTGTCTTTGGGAGATGACTGCCCCAATAGCGACTTCTGAGGCATCTACCTCAAGGAGGTAGGGTAAGGTGGGATCTGGATGGCTCAGGATAGGAGCAGATGTAAAGAGCTTCTTTAAAATCATGAAAGCGGACTGGGCCTCAGGAGACAAGAATAACGGACATCTTTCTTGGTGAGCTGGGTTATAGGGGAGATGATGTTGGAGAATCCCCTTATGAACCTCCTATAAAAATTGGCAAAGCCGACAAAGCGCTGCACTCCTTTCTTATCAGATGGCGGAGGCCAATCCAGAATAGCAGAAACTTTCTGGGGGTCCATCTTTATTCCTTCCGTGGAAATTATTAGCCCCAAAAATGAAATGCTGCTTTGCTCGAAGTCGCATTTTTCAGCCTTGGCATATAGACCATGCTGGCGGAGGCGGCTGAGAACATTTCGGACATGCTCGCGGTGTTGTTCCAGGGATGCGGAAAAGATCAAAATGTCATCCAGGTATACAATGACAAAGATGTCCAACCAATCCCTGAAGATGTCGTTCACAAAATGTTGGAACGTAGCTGGAGCATTACAGAGGCCGAACGGCATCACTAGATACTCAAAATGTCCGAACCGGGTGCGGAAAGCCGTCTTCCACTCGTCCCCCTCTCGGATGCGGACTAGGTTATAGGCCCCACGAAGGTCCAATTTTGTGAACAGGGCAGCGGACCTGAGTCTCTGAAAAAGCTCGGGAACCAGAGGAAGGGGGTAGCGGTTCTTAATAGTGATCTTGTTTAGATCCCTGTAGTCAATACAAGGTCGGAGAGAGTGATCTTTTTTTTCCACGAAGAAAATACCTGCTCCCGCCGGAGAAGTGGATGGGCGGATGAACCCTTTCTTTAGGTTTTCGTCCACATAATCCTTCAGCACGTCAAGTTCCCGTTCAGATAAGGGATAGATCCGGCCGAACGGAATCGCAGCCCCAGGCAGTAATTCTATGGGACAGTCATACGGACGATGCGGGGGCAAGGTCTCGGCGCCCCGTTTACTGAACACGTCCAGAAAGTCGTGGTAGGCCTGGGGCACGACGGAGCGTAGTTCAGGCTCAGACTCGAGACAGAGTAGGGCTTTGGAAGCTTGGAGCGGCATGGGTAGGCAGGAGTTTCTGCAATATGATGACGGGAATTGGATGGCTCCTGTGGTCCAATCGATCTGCGGGTTGTGGGCCTGCAACCACGGCAACCCCAGGATAACGGGAAATAAGGGAGATGCAATAATGTCCAGACTTATCATCTCCTTGTGGCCAGACGAGGAGACCATGGGAAGAGGAGGGGTTTCCTGGGTCACAGGTCCGGATTTAATGTGGGATCCGTCAGCCAGAAAGATGGTGAGGCCTTGGGTCTTCGGCTGGAGAGGTATGCCGTGTTGAGCAGCGAAGGTGCGATCAATAAAGCAGCTGCAGGCTCCTGAATCAATGATCGCTGTAACCGGGACGGGACCTTCCGAGAGCTGCAATGACACAGGGAAAGCTAGGTGAGAGGTATTGGTAACAGATGCCACACAACTGGGTGGAGGAACAGAACGAAACTTGCAGAGTTTTGCAGGACAGGAATGCACATAATGGCCGGCTTCTCCACAATAGAGACAGAGGTTACCCATTTGCCGACGACACCTCTCTTCTGGAGACAGGGCTGGTCGCATGACTCCGAGTTGCATGGGCTCAGGCATATCTGGAGTGGCACCAGTAGGAGCAGGACAGACAGGGACTGGTCCAGTCGGGGAAAAACGTGCAGGAGTAGTCACCCGTGGCAGCATCCAGGTTGGCCGAAACTGTTGTGGAGGCCGCTCTGCCCGGCGCTCCCGTAGCCGGCGGTCGATCCGAATGACCTGGGAAATCAGATCTTCCATGGTGTCAGGTATACCCACTCGGGCTAGTTCATCCTTCAGTCCTTCAGATAAGCCCAGGCGGAACTGGTAGCGCAGTGCCGCCTCGTTCCAGGAGGTATCGGAACTCAGGCAGCGGAAGTCGGTGACGTAGTCCTCGACGGGCCTGCGACCCTGCTGGAGAACGTGAAGTGCAGCTTCTGCGGTGGAGGACCGCTGCGGATCATCATAAAGTTGAGCCATGGCCGTAAAAAATGATGATAATGAGTCCAGATGGGGACTGCTCTCCTCTAGAAGCCGATGGGCCCAGGATTGAGGCTCGCCTAAGAGCAAAGAAACAACAAACCCCACCTTGGTGACCTCCAGGGAAAAGGTCCGGGGCTGCAAGGAGAAGTACAATTGGCAGGCATTACGGAAGGCTCGGAATTTACCCCGGTCTCCGGAGAATTTTTCGGGGTTCGGAACACGGGGTTCCGGTGGCAACATCACTACCGTGGGACTAGGAGCAGATCCTGTGGACGCTGCAGAGGTGGACGGAGCTGATAACACTGGAGGGTTCCCCGGGAGAGTGGCGGATTGTAATCGTCCCTCTAGCTGTGTGTAACCATCCTGGAGGGTCTTCACGGCTTGTGACAGGGCTGCGAGGTGCTGGCAAATTTCCTCCAACGGTGAGGCCTCTCTTGCAGGCTCCGACATGGCTGTGTTGTACTGTTATGAGGCAGGTGGAAGCCTGTCGTGCAGAGAAGGCTTACCGTTGCCGGTGGGCGGAGCTTGGTTGGAAACCCGAGGTGAGTAGCACAGGCTAACCTGAGGTGCGGGGTCTAAGCATCCACCGGTCTTCACCAGGGCCTCTGAAGGTGAGGATGGATTTGGCTGCAGGTGGATACCAGGTCGCGGTCCCCAGGGTCGCCCCACCAGGGGGTAACCGGTCAAGGTCCGAAGGTGGATGAGCCGACAAGGAGAATCCAGAAGAGTAGTCAAAACGAGCCGGGATCAGGACAGGCAGCAAACAAGCGAAGTCAGGGACGAGCCAAGGGTCAACAGGTATCAGACAGGAAATCAACAGGAAGCAGGTTCAGAACACAGGAAGCTGAAGACAACACAGCAATGTGCAGTGCTGTTGAGCTGTTTAAATAAGGCAGCCTGTTTGCCAATTATTGCAATTAGTCTGCTCTGGATTAACCCTTTAGGTTGCAGACAGCACATCATGACACACATCAGTGTGCTCAGGAAGCGTTCCTAACAGGGGCAGGGATGCCTGAAGCTGCTATATTATTCTTCAATATGAGAAAACAATTATGCTCTCTGTTCAGTAACCCTCTTGTAATCTTTGTACTTCCAATTTTTTGGTGTTTTTGGGACAAACTTGGTTATGTCGTGCTTGTAAAATATCTTCACCTGATGGTACTGTCCACCCTCTAAAACCAAAACATATATATAATGTATTTTAAATGTCTTTTAAGCTGTTTGCCTGCAGATTTACTTGAAAATACAAAAAACATGATTGCTGCACCCTGCGGATGTTTCTCCAAAACATAGAAAAGTAATATATATATTTAACACCCAGTGCTTTCAATCAATGGTACATAATAACAGGTTTCTCTAAAAGCAAACACTTTGTAGTTAAATCTTCAGCAAATATAAACCAATAGCATAATGGAATGCTGCACACATTATCAGGGTACCAGATGTATTTACAAATGTATTATGAATGTGTGAAACATTTACATATAAAAAAAAAAAATGCAAAACAAAATTTAAAACAGAAATGAAATGTCAGAAAATTGAAAATTCTAGAAAGTTTTTTTGGCAGAATAGTTTGTGTGTCTCCTTTTGCCTTTTTGGCAGGCAAATGTGCAAGCATATGCTATGTACAGACTTGCATATTAAGGCAAGAGCCCACACACCCCATGCAGATGACAGTTCAGTTTTACTTTAAGTGGCACAGACATTTATAAAATTGGAGCAAAGGAAAAGCAGAGGAGTTTATAACAATAGACATTGTATAATATGCAAGAAGCTAAATGAAAGATGCTAATTACTAATGGAAAAAAAATATTCTACTTTTAAAAAATTAATGAAGAATTCAACTGTAGATTATTTGTTTGACAATGCTAAATTATATTATATACATGTAGCACCCTCCAATGTAGATGCTAGGTAAAATATAGTGGGCTTTGTCTGCTTATCAGCAAGGCCATGTTTTCAGCTAGGCTGACATGTGTTCTTCGGTATGCCTGTTGTTTTGGAGAGTCTCCCCACTGTATCCCAATGAGGGCTCTCATTTGGCAGTGGAAGAAACCTGACCAATAGCACACCAGGACTTGTATCTATCCTGGAAGGGCAGATTCTGGCGCACAGCATTCTGGGAGAGGGTATAAGTCTGTGGGCAGCACATGAACGATTGCCTTTGGCGGGAAGCAGAGTCCCAGGAGGGAGGTGACGGCTGTCTCTCCTCCTTTCAGGAAGAATCGTGTTGTCCCAGGTGGCTTGCCTGAGTGGATACAGGGCTGAGCTGAGCTGCAGAGAAGGATCCAGGTGTGCTGAGGAACAGCGGAGCAGTTGCGGGACGAGTTTCAGGAAAGAATTCTGAGTCGTGAGTACTGCAAACTGCCCCTGGGGTCTGCCTAGCAGAGGGGACCACTCTGGAGAAGGTCAGAGGGATCAAGGAGCTAGCTAGCCGGTACAGGAGTATAGTAAAGGGGGTGTCAGAGATCACCCTGAAGAGTAAAGGGGGTGCCAGTGGTTGGGCCCTGAAGTGTAAAGTGTTAAGTGTTGCAGCATCATTGTTACTGGCTAGCTCAGTCAGAGAAGACTACAGGGAGCAGTGCACAGGACTTTTGAGCTGTGAGGAAGCATCAGAAGTCAAGTTTCAGTTCACAGACAGCAAGTCAGATTTACAAGCGCCAGTAAGCGTTGGTCGGCATTCAGCCGGCCCCAAGACAGCGCTAGACGGCATTTTTTTCTTAAGTGTCCCAATTCTGTAACTAGTTGAGCCAGAGGAGTATCCCACTCATTCCCTTCTCCCATCCAAGTTCCTACAATTAAACTAACCACAACTGTCTAGAGATAAAGTAGAGGTTTCTAGGCTAATTGGGAGGAGGAAAACCAGAGAACCAATATGTTAAAATATCTCTGGCCCTGACGAAGCCTGATGCGAAACGTGTTGGTTTATTGGGACCTACCAACCGAATATCATCTAAGACTTCTTGCACCAACATCAGCTTGAAGCATGTGTTGTTCCCACAGGGAAATATTTCTGTGCTGTGGTTTTTAACTTGTGTTTTGCATATTCGGGATGTTTTATATGTGCCTTTATACATCCCTGTATGTATATCTATTTTGTTTTATACATTTAATAAATTTACTCAATTTTAACATATTGGTTCTCTGGTTTTCCTCCTCCCAATTAGCCTAGAAACCCCTAGTTTATCTCTAGACAGTTGTGGTTGTACAATATTGGGGCATGGGCCTACTCCCACGGTAATTTTTCTACAATTAAACTAAAAACCAAAGATGCCGGACTGTTCATTTTCTCAGGTCCCACACTAGGACAACGAGCTTAAATGTGCTGTTGGTGTTAACAGTAACCATGGCAGACCCATATCCAGCACTTATGCTGGAAATACTGCTACATACAACTTCTAGATTTCGTACCAAAATCAGGTATACAGAAATGAGCTCAAGAGAGAAATATTTGACTTAGTATGCCTGACGTTTTACCTTGTCATATGACCAAGGAAACAAAGCCTTAAAGTGGTCCTAAAGGAAGAAGGTTTCATATCCTAAAGCAATCAATGCATTAAAATAAAAAGCCTTCTGCGTGCAGCACCCCCACTAAGCCCCTCCTAATACTTACCTAACCCCGTCTTTATCCAGCGATGTTGCACGAGAGCCTCATCTGTCCAGGACTCCCCTTCCTCATTGGCTGAGACAGCAGCCGGGAGCCATTGGCTCCTGGCTGCTGTCAATCAAAGTCAGTGAGCTCATGAGGAGAGAGGGAGTGTGGCCAAGCCGCGGCTCCGTGTCTGAATAGATACACAGCTCAGCAGCCCGGCTCGGGTGCCCCCAAAGCAAGCTACTTGCTGTGGAGGCACTCAAGCAAGAGGGAGGGGCCAGGAGCGCCGGCGGGGGATCCAAGAAGAGGAGGATCTGGGCTGCTCTGTGCTAAATCACTGCACAGAACAGGAGAGTATGATATGTTTGTTATTTTTAAACGAAAAAAAAAAAAAAAACAAGACTTTAATATCACTTTAAAGTGATTGTAAAGATATACTTTTTTTTTAACAAACATATCATACTTACCTGCTCAGTGCAATGGTTTTCACAGAGCTGCCCCAAGCTTCCTCTTCTGGGGTCACCTGCCGACACTCCAGGCTCCTTCTCTGCTCTGAATCGCCCCATAGCAAGCCACTTGCTATTTAGGCACTCAAGTGGGCACGAGCCTGTGCCCCCCGCTCCCTTCTCACAAATGAGCCAATGATTACCGCTACTGTGTCCATGTCCTGTGAGGAGAGATAGAGCAGAGATGCTTCTCTCAGGCACAAGGCTGGATCAAGATCAGGCTCAGGTAAGTATTTAGCGGGGGGCTAGGGGAAGCTGACCATGGAAGGTTTTTTACCTTAATGCGTAGAATGTATAAGGTTAAAAAACTTTAAAATTATATTAAAGTCTCTTTTTTTGTTAAAAAAATAACAAACGTGTTATAGTTACCTGCTCTGTGCAATAGTTTTGCACAGAGCAGCCCAGAACCTCCACTTCTCGGGTCCACTGCTGGGGCTCCTGGCCACTCCCTGCTGCTGAGTGCCCCCACAGCAAGCAGCTTGCTATGGAGGCACCCAAGCCAAGCTGCTGCCTCTGTGTGTCCATTCAAACACAGAGCCACGGCTCTGCCCCACCCCATCTCTCTCCTCATTGGCTCACTGACTTTGAATAACAGTAGTGGAAGCCAATTGCTAAGCCAATCAGGAGGGAGAGTCCTGGAAAACGGAGGCTCTCTTGCAACATAGCTGGATTGAAATGGGGCTCAGGTAAGTATTAGGAGGGGTGAGGGGGGTGCTGCACACAGAAGGTTTTTTATCTTAACCTTCCTAGCGGTATTCCCGAGTGTGGCTCGGGGTTAAATTTCAGTGCCAAAAGCAGTAACCCTGAGCCACACTCGGGGTACCACTAGGAAGATCGCTGGATCCTGGTAGAGGGGTTACTTACCTTGTCACCGGGATCCAGCGATGTAGGGCGGCGGATCTTCCTCCCGATGCTCTGTGTGCCCCGGCTTCCGTCTCCTGCGACGTGACGTTTGCAGGGGGGTGGAACCGGCAGCAAATTCAAATGTAAAACACACCAAACACACTGATACAATTCAAAAAAAAATAAATTCACATTAATTTTCCCCCCAGTGCCCTTTCCTGCAGTTTTACTGTACTTTATATGTGTATATATATATATATATATATATATATACACATATGTGTGTGTATGTATGTATATATATATATATATATATATACACACACACACACACACACATACACATATATATATATATATATATATATATATATATATATATATATATATACATATATACAGGGAGTGCAGAATTATTAGGCAAATGAGTATTTTGACCACATCATCCTCTTTATGCATGTTGTCTTACTCCAAGCTGTATAGGCTCGAAAGCCTACTACCAATTAAGCATATTAGGTGATGTGCATCTCTGTAATGAGAAGGGGTGTGGTCTAATGACATCAACACCCTATATCAGGTGTGCATAATTATTAGGCAACTTCCTAATCAAAAACAGTCATTAATTTGCAAGCAGGGGATTGATGCGGGGCTAAAAATAGATTTGAATAATAAGCGCCTCAGGAATATCAGGATTAGGTTACCATTTCTTCTGTACTTCCTACAAATTTCCATTCTGAATCAAGATGTTTAACAGATGTGGATTAATCACAAGGACACCCTGATGGGTCAATGAGTTTCCAATTTCTCAGCAGAGAAAAGCCATCCTCCAAATATTTCACTGTAAAAGTGTCCCCTACCTTAAAGGATAAGTCCACCCTAAAACCTTAAATTTCTACATCTACAGACATCCACAATCTAAGACTAACCTATCTAACCCTGTCAAGAAGAAATCGCTATACATACTTTTTTTTAAGCTGATCTGGTTCGGTCTCCAGCGGCGGAAGCTCTGCAGAGGACACAGCCAATAATGGCTGTGAAATGAATCGAATGTGATGTCATGCATAGAATTACTATGGGGCTTCCGTTGTTGGCTGCCTCCTCTGCACCGGCTTGCACAGGGAAGCCGCGGCTGAGAGCTTAGCACAGGATCAGACCGGAGAGGCCTAAAAAAGGCATGTATACTGATTTCTTCTTTACAGGGATAGATAGGTTAGTCTTATATTGTGGCTGTCTGTAGATAAGGAGTTTCACCAGGTATTCAAAATTGTAAGGTATGCAGTGATTGCAGAGAGGTTTTGTGTTTGTTAGTAGATTTTTTTGCTGTAGCAGAGTGTGCTGGGATAGGTCAGGGTATGTGTGAATTTTGTACCACCTTGTCTCTGGGTAATTTGTCTGGCAGAAGTGGCGGTTTAGGTAATCTGTGGATATGATCGAGTATTAGTTCCACTGGCTGTGTATCTGGAAGGAAGTCAGGAAGCAGCTTAGTAAAATATTGCCTCAAATTAGCTGTTGTGATGATTTCTAGAATGCCATGTGTTGTAACATTGTTATGCCTGGAGAGGTCTGCTAATCAGGTCTGCTAATTTTGCCTTGAGTCCCTCTACGTTATCCTCCCATTTTGAGCATTTTGACTGGCTCCCTTCTAACAGTGCAGACTCCAGAGAAGTCATCCATGTCTTGCCTTGGCTGGGCTGCTGGAAGGAGAGGAGGATGAAGATGCAGTTTCCCCATGTGGATGTTGATGATAGTGACTACTGCTGTTTTTCTCTCTTTCCCTCTGGCAACTGTGAGGCATGCTTTATTAGTGGAGGAGTCAGTGCCATCTTGGCTGAAGGGTCGGGGTGGTGGGAGGAAGAGCTCTTGGTCATCCTCATCGACTTTCCCCACTCTTTTTATTTCCTGGGCACTGCGTTAGGCTGTAGCAATGTGTATGGAGCAGGATCACTATGATCAGGTGATCTCTGCTCCTGCTGTATGCCCCAATCGTTCCCTGCAGTGCAGAGCCAGTTTAGTGTGTGGTCATCCTGCTTGGCTGCTGGCCCCTGCCCCCAAATATATATCTTGCCTTACAGCATTTCTTTACACCTGCCTAAAACATTTGCACAGTACTGTACTTTAGAGGACAACATTATCCTTTATCCGTTAATATATCCCACACCCTCTTGATTGCAGACCTTCTGGGATAACACTTACTTTTAACCCTAAACTTGGGATCATTTTTGTATGGGTGACTTATCTCACAAAACATTTAAAATTAGCTTAGTGGATGTACCCTGCTAAGAAAAGGAAGCCCAAAAAAATCATTTCTTTTTAATACTCATATCACATAACTATAAGATGAACTTACATTTTCCTAGATAATTTCTATACCATTAATAGACAGTAAATAGACAAATCTAATAGAGCCTAAATGAGTACTATGGTGACATGGGGAGGAAAGTCACTCATTTAAATATCGGTTTTAGCAGCGCATCTCTCCCAAGTTGCTCTTTAGATAAGGAGGCAGGGTTCTAATTAAACCTTCAATTTGCAATTGCCTACTAACAAGCTAATTAGCATACAATTTGTATAACAAAAAGCTGTGTGCTTAGCATGTCAAAAGACAAAAAGACAAAGCACAAAGATGTTAATGTACTTAATCCCTTTCCTCCAAAAAAGACTAGAAACAACTTGTTTTGCAGAATCTTTTCTTTATACAGTGTAGAAAACCGGCTTTTCTCTGCCTATATAAGAGTGGCTTAGGGACACACACTTTACACTACTTTATTATTGTGACTAAACCATTTATACTCAATACATGAGAGACCATTTATGAAAATGGAGTACAAAATGTTCCTGATCACATTTTCCAAACTTTGACTAATGCAATAAAAACGTAATATTATCCCTTCAGTGGTTCATTAATAAGGATCTGAATATTGTACTTTGCTGACTTATTTCAGCTATTGGATCTGGGTATTTACAATGTATTGGATATAATTGGTGCTATCATTGAAATGTTACTAAATTGTTGCATCTGTTCTACTCATAATAACTCACATTCTTTACTTGCTGCCCTCCCACTGTAGATTTACTGCAGATGGGCGGCACAGGCAGGCCGGACAGCATACCTGTACATCACCGCCTGTCTTCCGGGTTCAGGGAGCGCATGAGCGAGCCCTCTGCCAACTTGTGATTGGACACATTCAAGGCATTAGTTTGGCAGAAGATTTCAACTAATGATTTTGGCTGAAATCAGCTGATTGGATAAATCCAATCACACACACAGAGTCCTGTGTTTACAAACACACGGAACTCTATGTGCATAGGAACAACGATCTGGCGGTTTCTTCTCTCTTAAAAGCAGGGAGAAAAAACAACCAGATCAGAAAGTAAAAGCAGCACCCATTACACTTGTTAGACACACAGTTAACCCTTTGATTGTCCCTAGAAGTTAACCCCTTCCCAGTCAGTGTCATTAGTACAGTGTCAGTGTACAGTATTATCACTGATCACTAGTGACGTCATTGTCAGTTAGTGATCCTCCCAGATAGTGTCTCTTAGTGCCAGATTGCCCGCCAACCTATCACACGTCACTAATAACTGCCATTAAAGTATAGCATCTAAAGGCTACATGTAATCTAGTACAGTGTTTCTCAACTCCGGTCCTCAGGGCACACTAACAGGCCACATTTTAAGTATTACCTTGGGGAGATTCAGACTAGAATACTGCAATCACTGAACAGCAAATTATATCACCTGTGATGTATTTCAGTTTTCTTGCAAACCTGGCCTGTTAGTGTGCCTTGAGGACCGGAGTTGAGAAACACTGATCTAGTATATACAGTATCTCACAAAAGTGAGTACACCCCTCACATTCTTGAAAATATTTTATTATATCTTTTCATGTGACAGCACTGAAGAAATGACACTTTGCTACAATGTAAAGTTGTGTATAAAAGTGTAAATTTGCTGTTCCCTCAAAATAACTCAACACACAGCCATTAATGTCTAAACCAGTGGCAACAAAAGTGCACCCTAAGTGAAAATGTCTAAATTGGGCCCAAAGTGTCAATATTTTGTGTGGCCACCATTTTTTCCAGCACTGCCTTAACCCTCTTGGGCATGGAGTCCACAAGAGCTTCACAGGTTGCCACTGGAGTCCTCTTCCACTCCTCCATGACGACATCATGAGGCTGGTGGATGTTAGAGACCTTGCGCTCCTTTACCTTCCGTTTGAGGATGCCCCACAGATGCACAATAGGGTTTAGGTCTGGAGACATGCTTGGCCAGTCTATCACCTTTACCCTCAGCTTCTTTAGCAAGACAATGGCTGTCTTGGAGGTGTGTTTGGGGTCGTTATCATGTTGGAATACTGCCCTGCGGCCAAATCTCCAAAGGGAGGGGATCATGCTCTGCTTCAATATGTCACAGTACATGTTGGCATTCATGGTTCCCATAATGAACTGTAGCTCCCCAGTGCTGGCAGCACTCATGCAGCCCCAGACCATGACACTCCCACCACCATGCTTGACTGGCAAGACACACTTGTCCTTGTACTCCTCACTTGGTTGCACACCACACACGCTTGACAACATCTGAACCAAATATGTTTATCTTGGTCTCATCAGACCACTGGACATGGTTCCAGTAATCCATGTCCTTAGTCTAATTGTTTTGAGCAAACTGTTTGCGGGCTTTCTTGTGCATAATTTTTAGAAGAGGCTTCCTTCTGAGACGACAGCCATGCAGACCAAATTTGATGCAGTATGCGACGTATGGTCTGTGCACTGACAGGCTGACCCCCCACCCCTTCAACATCTGCAGCAATGCTGGCAGCACTCATACGTCTTTTTCCCAAAGACAACCTCTGGATATGATGCGGAGCACGTGCACTCAACTTCTTTGGTCGACCATGGTGAGGCCTGTTCTGAGTGGAACAAGAAAGGAGAAACACGGTGCCTGGTATGATCAGATATATAGGGGGGATGCCTGTGCTTGAACCTCAGCAGCTTCTTTTGTTGACTCCTGGGGTAAGAGTTAATTCAGTATAGCAACAGAAAGAGAAGGGAGTGCTTCTGGTTAAGGTTAACTCCATAAAGTCACAAATAAATTATTGTAGTGACAATACGATGTTGAGGATATAACAAGTGGAGCTCCACTCCAGGATAATTATAAGATAATCCAGTTTATTGAGGCAATAAAAAACATCACAGAACAATGGTAATAGCAACTTGCACTTGTAAAAGTGTCAGGCTGAGCCCGCTCACTTGCCCCACTGTAACCGATTGATGTAGCCTTAGTCCTTGTGGAGAGCAAACATCCAGGCGTGTGTATGTACATATTCTTAGATGAATGCGAATCGGACAATACTTTAAAAAACAAGGGTGTCTCATAATACCGACACGTTAAAAGAAAAGGGAGACATAAAACTATTGGGTTATTTAAGTAAAGTTATGCATTTCTATTTTCTCATTTAACCCATTAGGTGACTGCGTATTATGCCTAAAAATCCAGAATGCCTCACGTTTACACAGTAGTGCGAATCTTTCATTATTTGTTAGAGTTTCCCAGAAATATGTTCTATTGCCAAGACTGTTAAAAGCTTAAAATCCTTATTGTGTTAAACTAGAAAATGTTTGGAAACGCTATGTTTGTCGCAGCCACCTTTAATTAATTTTCTATGTTCACCAATTCGCACACGTAAAGTGCGTGTAGTGCGGTCAACATAATAAAGATTTCAAGGACATTTTAGCAGGTAAATAACAAACTCAGTCGAACAGGTAATAAAGTGTTTGATGTTAAAATTATTGCCTTTATTGTCAGAGAACGTAGCTGTGCCATGTGGGATGGGAATGTTCCTACCCTATTATCAAAATAAGATCAGATTTCCATTGTGTGTTCCATCTTGGTATTACAGATCTTACTTGGCGCTATAACATTTTTAGAGTCCTAGCCTTTCTAAATGTTACTTGTGGATTAGGGGGCAGAACATCCACCAATTTAGGATCTAATTTTAAAATGCTCCAGTGTTTATAGAAAATCTTAGTAATTTTCCAGTACTCATTGTTATAATGTGTCACGAACCTTGCCGATATGGCATTATCCTTCATCCTTCTCTTTTTTATATTTCGTATTTGTAGAGGGTGAGGACGATTTATGCCATTAGAAGGCTTCTTCCAAAAGGGTATCAGGAAAACCCTTTACTGATAATTTTTTGACTAACAAAGTGCCTTGTTTGATATAGTCTTCAGTTTTGGTGAAATTTCATTGCAGCCTTCGAAATTGACCACCAGGATAATTATTTTGCCATGATAGATGATGGCAGCTGGCATAATGTAGATAAGAATTGCCACTTGTGGGTTTACAGTGATTCCTTGAGCTAATTGTATCGTTCTCATGTGTTAATTCTAAGTCTAAAAACACAAGATGGAGTGGGTGAATAATGTATGTAAAATTCAAACCTAATGTATTGTTATTGCAATGGGCTACGAAAGAAGAAAAGAGATCCACAGAGCTGTTCCAGATGAGTAGAACATCATTGATGAATCTACTGTAAAAAATGATGTACTTGGCAAAGTGTTGGAATTCCAAATATATAACTCCTCCCAGTAGCCCATTGCAATACTGGCATAGTAGGGAGCAAAATTAGCTCCCATTGCTGTGCCTTGAGACTGGAGGTAAAATTGATCTAAAAAAGTAAAATAATTATGTTTAAGACAGAATTCTGTCCCATCAATTAATAATTGAACATGTCTGGAATTGATGGTGAGGTCCTTAAATATAAAGTATTGGAGCGCTCTCAGTCCCACATCATGGGGAATGGAAGTGTACAATGAGCACACATCCAGGGAGGCCCACATGTAACCCTCCTCCCACCTTTGTGTGCCAGGACAGGGGGAGAGGGGTGCTTGATTTTTTTTTTTATTATTTATTTTGCTTTCATTTTTTTTTTTTTAAATCATTTTTATTGTTATAACAGTGAATTTAAATATCCCCTATGATAGCAATCTGTAGTGACAGGTACACTTTTTTTAAGAAATTGGGGTCTTTAGACTCTAGATCTCTCCTTTGACCTTGCCTAAGACCATAACACCAGCCTGCGATCAGATACTATGTGCACTCTGCAACTCGCACCATCCAGGATATGACATAAATCATAAAGAAAAGATAGCCTTCATCATGCAGTATATCCAAACCTTTTATTATCAAGCATACATAAAATTACACTTACAGTGTTGCTATCTTTTCTTTATGATTTATGGCATATCCTGGATGGTGTGAGTTGCAGAGTGCACATAGTATCTGATCGCTGGCTGGTGTTATCCGTGGTTCTTATCCTATAAGGATTAAAGGCGTATATTTGAGTGTAATCTGGTGAGTAGGGGACCGAGAGGGGAGCACCCACTCACTATATATGAGCACCGGCACTTGGGATAGGAATATCCTGAATAAGCAAGTAGCACTTTGCTGTGGATTTATTGCACAAAGACTGTCACTCGGCACTTTATCATTTTAGGAACTGTTTGTTCACTGGAGACATCCATCAATACTATTATATTATATTTTATTTATTTATCACTGTAGCACTTTATATTTATATGTACTATATTTACAAGGATGTATTTAATATAAGTTATCACTGCAGCACTTTGTATTTATATGCACTATATTTATAAGTTTATATGAAACACGAGTATATATACAAATTTTTTATGTACCACAATGACAAATTTTTAGCACTAGCACTTTTCACATATCACAGAGTAACAGTAAGGAATATTTTGTGTATGAGTATGCGTAATGAGTGAGCAGCGCTGATACTTCACTATTTTAAACATTTAAAGGTACCCCCTTTTATCAGCAGCAGCTCTTTATCTAATTATTTATTTAATTATTATATTATATTATTCCTTCATATCCTAAGCGCTAGCCTGGTATACCTTTAGTTTGCTGCAGTGTTTATGCATACACATACTGGCATTCCACTACATCAACTCTGTTCATCTAAAGATTTCTTTTATTATTGCCAGTGAATGCGTTCAGATCTTGTCTTTAGTGGGTATCATATATTCTCTCATTCTCTAAATCTACCCTTATAACCTCCTTATGTACACAGTGCTAACTACCTCAACAACTGCCTACTTACCTTTGTTACAACATTCTAATTGTTTGCTACTCATCTGTTCAGTCCTTCCCCGTCAGTCAAAGTCAGTTTGCCAATGAGAAGAGAGAGGGGTCAGGAACCAAACTGCGGCTCTGTGTCTAAATGAACACACAGAGCTGCGGCTTGGCTCGGGGGCCCCCATAGCAAGTTTTTTGCTGTGGGGGCACTTGATAGGAGGGAGGGGCCAGGACCGGTGGTGAGGGACACGAGAAGAGGAGGATCTGGGCTGCTCTGTGTAAAACCATAGCACAGAGGAGGTAAGTAAGTACAACATGTTTTTTTAGTTTTAAAGAAAAAAAAAACAAGACTTTAGTTTCACTTTACCTAGAATAAATTAATGATAAAATGGTTATGCAGAGCACATTTTCTAAGCAGATTCTTTACAATCCAGTTAGTTTAGATGTTGCTCATAACAATGATATGTTGATGGACAGTAATAAAAAACAATAGTACCTACTTCACGGATTTATGCAGTTTCCACTCAGAACACATTTAAAGTCCTAGCTGATTTTGGAATTTTCTTCTCCTTTACTCTTCTTAGAAAAGTATTCCTCTAAGGCTAAGAGAATCCATAAGGTTTTTCAGGAGTTCCTCCCAACAGGTCCAAAGTAAAAAGGAAAATAAGACCAGGGACGGTAAATTAAAGAAGCAGAATAGAACGACTTCAAACAATAGTGACTACAATGCCATAAAGATTTTAGAAAGAGAATACTCTCTGTTGCAAAAAGGGTTACATTTTCTGCCTACTGTGAGGTAAACCAGATTCCCAGCACCATAAGACCAGTGCGGGCTCAGTTCTCATATTTGTGCATGTGTTGCTCACATGCTAATACCTCTAAGCAAAGAGGCAATAGATGTATTATTCCAGTTCATTGTGCTCGCATTCGTACGTGCACTCACACACGTATACTTGACGCCCAGTTGCCCATTTAAACTGGCCAGTCACTATGAGCAGTTGCTGAATGGTCCTCAGCTTGTACCTGTATTTCCTGTGACGTGATCCATTTAACATGTTTACCTGTATGACCCGGCTTTCTCCTGAACTTTGCCTTTGCTTCTGCATTAACCTTGCTCAGCTGATCTCTCTGACATTGGCCTGTTTACTGGACTTGTCTTTGCCCGTTGATTCTGTACTGTGCTGCCCAGCTGTTACTAAATTTGGCCTGCTTTCTAGACTTGCTCTGCCTGCTGGCTCAGTCCCTTGTTACCTGGCTGCAGCTGGTAACTGCCTGCATACCGTCTCTGCTATCATCACCTGCTCTGGTGCCAAGCTGCTTCAGTATGCTGTTCTTTGGACTGTGGCCCCTAGCTTCATCCAATTAAGAGCGGACTTCACCAGCCAGCTACTCCGGCACTCATGCCACTCTGTGCCCTCACACTCTCTGTCTCCACCATCAGGAATGTTGGGCAAGAGGTGCAAGAGAGGCCTCCACAACATTTCAGGCATTACTAGGTACATGATACTAATTATTCTAACCCCTTTACACTTTTTTTCTGCATAAGTTTGTTAGGAATTTGACAATTAGAAGGTATTTTAATATTCAATACCTTTCTAAGACACCTAGAGTGGCAAATTATACTACACAATCCCTCTATACAAATGTAGGAACAGATATATACACCCAATGACCCAATGGGATCATTGTGACATCCAAAGCTTGGAAATACTAGAGGGTTTATTGGAAGAAAATCATACCTTGCTAAGTCCTGGAGGACACCCATGATACCGTTTGAATTGGTCAAGGCCAAACAATCGTGGATTATGGTTAGCGAGTGTCTCTCTGCAATTGTAAATGATAAAATTAAACTCAATAGCAAATTATAGGAAGGCGCCTGGCTCTTTTTAAAGATATATCTGAACCTGCTGCCCTTTTAATTGTGAAAACAATATAAAATATGGGACGTAGATGAAAAAGGCGCTGGTGATCTTTTATATTTACTGGAATAAAACTTGTTCAGGGTAGCACGTGTATTAAATATGTATTAGAAGTGCTTATTAGTGAATAAATTATTATAATTAAAGGTAATAGATATATTTTAAAGTGCACAACTCAAAATTAAAAAATATTTCTGTTGCTTATTGGTAAATAAATATATAAATAGTTATATATAAATAAATAAATAAATAAATATATTGTACATGCAACAAGCAAATCAATTATATAAATATATAATATTCCGTGCAGCAAGCAAATAAAAGTGCTTAATAGTGCGTGCATAAAAAACTCATCAAATATAAGCAGATATATTCGTGCTCTCCAGTGAAAAATAATTATATAGCAAGTGTCTCTGCAATTCGTGCAAAAAATATGCTCCTTAAAGTGCTTCAGGTGGTGGGGTGTGACACACGTGGCCTCTTACCAGCTTCCAATGAGTCACAATGACTCCCAACGCCTGTGATCCCTTTAATTGGGTGGATCAGACCTCTCCTCGATATCTTTTGGGATGGATATCTGCTCCTACATTAGGCATGTATGGACCATATAGTCCGCATAAAGATAAACAAAAAAAGCCTCCAATAGTGAAATATTGTATGCTTTATTTGAAAATTAATAAAAAGGTATACAGTTGGTCCCTTACTATTAGTTGTGCCCTCCTGGCACTGGGCAATTCGGCAGTACACAAAATCACGCAGGCACTGATCTCAAACGCTTTTCTTGTCACTCTCGCTCAGCCAGAGAGGAGAGAGGTCCCGAGAGAGCCAGTGCAGACCTGCACACCGGAACAAGCATACCTGCTACCACCTAAGAACTGAGAGGAAAACTAAGAGGAAGCTGCAGATCCTCGGATACGATTCCCCACTACTGAAAGATTTTGTGTACTGCCGAATTGCCCAGTGCCAGGAGGGCACAACTAATAGTAAGGGACCAACTGTATACCTTTTTATTAATTTTCAAATAAAGCATACAATATTTCACTATTGGAGGCTTTTTTTGTTTATCTTTATGCGGACTATATGGTCCATACATGCCTAATGTAGGAGCAGATATCCATCCCAAAAGATATCGAGGAGAGGTCTGATCCACCCAATTAAAGGGATCACAGGCGTTGGGAGTCATTGTGACTCATTGGAAGCTGGTAAGAGGCCACGTGTGTCACACCCCACCACCTGAAGCACTTTAAGGAGCATATTTTTTGCACGAATTGCAGAGACACTTGCTATATAATTATTTTTCACTGGAGAGCACGAATATATCTGCTTATATTTGATGAGTTTTTTATGCACGCACTATTAAGCACTTTTATTTGCTTGCTGCACGGAATATTATATATTTATATAATTGATTTGCTTGTTGCATGTACAATATATTTATTTATTTATTTATTTATATATAACTATTTATATATTTATTTACCAATAAGCAACAGAAATATTTTTTAATTTTGAGTTGTGCACTTTAAAATATATCTATTACCTTTAATTATAATAATTTATTCACTAATAAGCACTTCTAATACATATTTAATACACGTGCTACCCTGAACAAGTTTTATTCCAGTAAATATAAAAGATCACCAGCGCCTTTTTCATCTACGTCCCAGATAAAATTAAACTATTTAGGAAAACCTGGGATCCTTGGATCAAATACCTGACAGGAGATACCTGAAATATTTTCTGAGGTATCACATACTGTAGGAGAAAGAGATCCTGGGGCCTGGGGCCTGGGGGGGGGGGGGGGGCGTATCTGAAACAATTGATCACTTTGATTAACATTTACAGTAATGATGTGATTGGGACCCAGTCCTGCCGGCTCCATTTTTTACTCTAAAACCAGGAGCTGCCAATGACGATTTGGTCTCCATGCTGGGGGAAGCACTAATGAGCATACACTATTGCAGCATGTAAATACATCCCACCCACATAGCAGTCTAAATTACTGCACTCTACCTGCACTTGAAAGTGTCTAAGCTCTGTTGGCACAATTACAGATAGCCTTTCCCTAACCAGCCATATTTTTCTTTTTTGCTGCTGTTTCATATTGACGATATATAAATTATTTTAAAATCAATCCATTTTAAAATATGCTTCACTGTGTAGTAGAGTTGTGCTATTGATGGGTACTTTTTCCCTTCTATATGATTACTACACTGTTTGGTAATGGCTTCTGAACATGTGAAGTGACCATCACAGTATTCAAGTGGTGCATACCATGTCTCCTGGCTTCAAGATTCCATCTCTGAACCCTTTCTCAAGTCCATCAGTTGCACCATTTAGCCACAGGCAGTGATGGGTGCAACTCTAATAGCCTAATTATCCCCGGCATGCAGTACAGGTTAAAGTGTAAATCCACTTTTGTTAGAAAAAAATATTCCCCTCTGAGTGTTCTATGTACATTGCAAGGATTTTAACAAACTTTGTTCCAGATTCCTACCTTTTGTTATTCTGAAGGAATAGCTGTTTGTCTGTGTCCCTTATCAAAGTGAATCTGTGTAGGCGTGGTTTAAAAACATTTTTTTTCACATTTTTGTGGCAGAGGATGCTCAAAATCGGATTCAAATCTTAGTGCAGACTTCTGGGAAAATCAGTAAGTCAAATACACAAGCAGGACATTTCTGGGGGCTTTCTGTACACCATCTTTGTACAGAACGCCTCCAGGTAGCCATATTGCATTGCATTTTTACAGAAAATTACAGTGCTGCAGATTGAAAAGGAAAGGTCATTTTTAATAACTTTCAATTACAATACGACTTGTGTTGCAATTGTATACGCTATATTATTTTTTTTTTTTACTTGCTAATTCTTTTCTCATGAAAGTGGAGTTCCCCCTTAGGCACAATTGAGGTGGCCCTAGGAGGAGGCCAAGGAGGCAGTAAACAGCACATGTCTGAACTTATAACCAATCTACTTTTCAAAATGACCTGCTCCTTCCTTGTCAACCACACCCTGTGCCCCATGGACTGGCAGTTCCTTGCAAAGATCACACAGTAGTAATAAAATAAATGGTTATTTTTTGGATTGGTCAATTTATTTAGTACACAAGCACAAAAAAAAGTTACATTCCTAACAACTCTGCAGCAACATTTTTTTTTTTTTTAAATTTTACTTGCACTTTTCCATTTTTACCATTTAACAAATAGATGCTCGTTTTGCTAGCATTCAACAAAGCTGTCTATGAAGCCCCCTGTCTGATCCTATAACTGACACAACATCAGGAAAAAGATTGTATAAGGCAATAATAACAGCCAGCAGCATTTTGATATATTTTTAATACAGTTTGAGACTCCAGGATAAATGTTTTTTGATACTAAAGTTTCAGCACTTTCTCCTTTTTTTATGGTCTCTTGCTATATCTTGTAAGTTCAGTGAGGACCTACATCTGCAGCATGTACATATTACCAAAATGTATGTACTCAGTATACACAACCTTCCCTGCATACAGATCATCCTTTACTTGTGTAGAGTGCAGATCGATAATATTAACAATTCAATATTCCCACAAGCCATCACAAGATTATGCTACACCTAGAACATGCCTGCATCAGCTTTGTAATAAGTGGAAGCAGAAACCTTACTGAATGGCCGCTGAATGTGATTTATAGGCCAATATTTAGCATTGGCTGTTCCCAGGGGAGAAATGAGATGCACATAGCAGTTTGCAATGGGAAACCAGAGATGCTGTTATGTAAAAGAAAGATGAAGGCAACAGTGAACAAGAGAGCAACAACAGCTCATAAATTTAGTAGAAGGAACCATAGAAGCAAATAACGAATGTGTTCATATTAGGCTATAGGGAGCTATTCCCTTTAAAGTAAACCTGTACTCCATTTTAAATATGTAAATGCAAAAGTCCCCCCTAAGAACAGATTCTAGCAAAGCATGTTATAACTGTGATTAGCCATAAAAAAAAACTGCTGTGTTCCTCTCACTTTGTTACTGGAGCCCCATTTCCCCTAACTTCCCACTACCACTTGCTGGTCCACTGCAAATGTGAATGCCTGATTCATCAGTAAGGGCACTTTTGAATTATACTTTTTTTTTTTTTTTTTTTTAGTTTTAGTATTTAAAATTATATATAGGGAAACAGTGTATAAAACAGGTTCAAGAGTTTTCCTGCCTCTCCCTTCCTTTACAACCTAGAACAAGCTTCTAAACTGGCTAGAACAAGCATATACAAATCAGATGTTAGGACACCTGATACAATCATGCTTGAGTCAGTGACCTGCTAAGTTGTGGGTCAAGAAAAATGTTGATGCATAGGCAAACACCTTCAAACAAGAATCAGCAGTAGCAGCTCACATATTTCTATCCTCCTGACAAGTTCTTTTTAAAGCGGAGTTCCGGGCACAAAATCAATATTTTTTTTTTGTGCCCCTCCGCTAGTTAGACATCACCTGAAAAGGAATTGGATAGTTAGGTTTTTTTTTTTTTTGTTTACTCACCTTGTAATTGAAGATCATAAATACTCACCTCAGAGTACTTCCTCCCTCAGCGCCGCGGCTCACCCGTCACTTCCTGTCTCGCGATGATTCCTGGGAGCTGAACGTCATCGCTCCCAGGAATCAATGCGGCGGCACCGGCCCCGCTCGTCACTTCCGGGCGATGCCGCATTCCCCTGCTAAACAGCTTCTGGGCATGCCCAGAAGCTGTGGAGGAATGCGGCGCCGCACCGAAAGTGATGAGAGGGGCCGGTGCAGGGGCATTCTGGGACAAGAAGACGCGGAAGAAGACACAGAAGAGGACCGCGCCGGCTTCAGCTGCCCACAAGAGAGATGGAAACGCTGTGGAAGAAATTTTATAAGTAAGTATTTCTTCTACAAGGTAAGTGCGAACCGGGACAGATCAGAGGCTAGCCATTGTGGAATGTGCTAGCCCTGACTGTCCCGGGGGTATGTTTATTGAAAAATGACTTCTGTGCCCGGAACTCCGCTTTAAGTTAAACCAAATATTTCCACAATCTAAACTCAATACAATGGCCACATACTGTATAAAGGTCAGGGCAAATATTCCTGTGAAAGTTCAACAAATTAATAATGTACTTATCAATTTGTTGCATTTTCACAGGAATATTTATTTATTGCACAAAAGTTAGCGTACTCAGCTTTTTTTTGTACATATTGCTATTAACCCTAGAGGTTTTTAGTGACTTCTGCTCCGGTATTAAGGTCTGCAATTTGTGTATTGTAAAAATTGTGTGACATAAAAAAAAAGTGGAACTACTGACATTTTATACTCTTCAGGGTGTCTGGTTTCAGAAAAAAGCGGTCTGTGTCATGTGGCTAGTAGAGTCGGCGGGGAGTCGCATGGCACAGACCACTGCACCAGGAAACACGCTTGGCATAGCTGGGCTTTTCTATGTTTATATGCCTGGGGAAGCTAATGCATTCAGCCTATGGACTGAGATACTGACACCACACTACTGTGTTTGGATCTTGTAACTTTCTCTATGCTGATTCAAGTTCATCTCATTGAATATCCCTTCTGCGGTTAACTAAATAGGATCAGCCAATACTCACATGATCTCTGGTCAGACATTTGTTGTTTACCTGCTATCCCTTATTAATGAACAGTTGGATATTATTAAATCAAATATTTTTAGAAAAACTTTAATTATCAACAATAGATGTAGCATTAATATATCCCCTGAAGAAACCAACTCGGTGAAACATGTCGGGATCGCTACTCTGCGACTATATTGTAAATATCTGATGTGTTAAATATTTGTTGGAGTAATAAGGCAAATTTTAACCACATAACGACTGCCCACCGCAGATATACTGCGGCAGGCAGCCGCTGCTGGGCAAAGTGACGTAGGGGTACATCACACGCTCAGCCGTCTGTGGGGGGCGAGCGAGCCGACAGAGGCACGCTCCCGCCCCCGTTTGTTCACTGAGATCCCCGCGCGAGTGACTGGTGGCTCTGATGTCTGCCGGTCACTCGCGATCTCCCGCAGGAGAGGGAGAAAGGCAGACGGCCAATGTAAACACAGCCATCTGTCATTCTCCCTGGTGTAAGCACAGAGGCTATACGATCCTGCTATGTAGGATCGTATGTCTCTGTGATTACATCACAAGCCACGTCCCCCCACAGTTAGAATCACGCCCCTAGGGACACACTTAACCCCTTGATCACCAATAAAGTTAAAGCCTTCCCCGCCCGTGTCATTTTGACAGTAACAGTGCATATTTATTGCACTGATTACTGTAGTAATATCACTGGTACTCCTAAAAGTGTAAAAAATGTCAGTCAGGGGTCCGATCTGTCCGCCGCAATGTCACAGTCCCGCAAAAAAAATCGCAGATCGCCGCCATTACTAGTAAAAAAAAAAAAAAACAATAAAAATGACATAAATCTTTCCCGTAGTTAGTAAACGCAATAACTTTTGCGAAAACCAATCAAAATTCGCTTATTGCTATTTTTTTTACCAAACGTATGTAGCAGAAAACAAATTGCCCTAAAATTTAAAAAAATTTTGATTTTTACATTTTTTTTGAGAATTTCATATTTTTTCAAAATTGTCGCTCTTTTTTTGTTTATAGCGCAAAAAAATAAAAATCGCACAGGTGATCATATACCACCAAAAGAAAGCTCTGTTTGTGGGAAAAAAGGACATGAATTTTGTTTGGGTACAACATCGCACGGCCGCGCAATTTTCCGTTAAATTCACACAGTGCCAAATCGCAAAATAGGGCCTGGTCTATGAGCAGCCAAATCTTCTGGGGCTTAAGTGGTTAAATGATGTGGTGTCTCTATGTTTTTTAATGATTGTTTAAATAAAATCAGTTTATTTTTTAGAGGTTTTGACCATATTGATTTGGCACCTTAAAAATCCCTAGACTTTATATTATTTGAGAGCATTTCTTGTTTGTTGTACACTGTGGATAGAAAAAAAAAAATTTAGTAATTAGAGGATTGGCACTTTGGTCATCCCAGGGGAGCTCTGTCACCTGTAGTTCTACGGACATGCACGGTTGACCTGTTACTAGTTCTTCGGGAATGCAAGGTGTGGACTTGTTGTTCAAAGACTGAAGCTTTAGGCATTGCCTGATCCTGCCCAGTCTTTCTATCTGTACCACTATTTCATCTGTATTCAGACTAGCAATCAGTGCCTGAACAATAGGTAGCATACCTAGCTACAGGCTCCAGTTCCTGGTACGTGTTTCAAGTTTGTGTTACCTGTTCCAAGTTACATAGTTGGCGAGGTTGAATAAAGACAAAAGTCCATCCAGTTCAACCTGTGTAGATGTGTGTGGCTGTAATCATCTTGCATACCCCTGAATGTTCTGATCCTTGAGATGTAAGTCTAAGAGTCTTTTGAAAGCCACCATACTACCCGCAGAAACCACCTCATGTGGTAGAGAATTCCACAATCTTGTAGCCCTAACAGTAAAGAACCCCCCACGTTGCCTGAGGTTAAAACGCTTCTCCTCTAATCGCATTGTATGCCCCCGAGTTCTCATGCAATCCCTTCGACTGAACAGCTTTTTTTCTAAGCCTAGATCCCCATTTAGATATTTAAAAATTGCTATCATGTCCCCCCTCAGGCGTCTCTTCTCCAGGGAGAATAAATCAAGCGATTGCAGACGCTCCTCATAATCAAGGTCCTCCAATCCCCTAATTAGTTTAGTTGCCCTTCTCTGGACTCTCTCCAGCTCCAACACATCCCTTCTGAGGACTGGTGACCAGAACTGGACCGAATACTCCAGATGAGGTCGGACCAGAGTTTTATAAAGTGGAAGGATTATAGTCTTATCTCTGGAATACATCCCTTTCTTTATGCATGCTAATATTCTGTTGGCTTTGGAAGCTGCCGCTTGACATTGCATGCTGTTGCCTAGTCTATCATCAACCAAGACTCCCAGATCCTTCTCCATTTTTGATTCTCCCAAGGGTTCCCCTCCTAACGTGTATTGTGCTTTTATGTTTCTAGTCCCCAAGTGTAAAACCTTACATTTCTCCACGTTAAACCTCATTTGCCATGTCTTTGCCCACTCCGTTATTTTGTCCAGGTCATTCTGTAGGATATCTGCTTCATGCTGTGCTGTTATTGCCCTGCCTAATTTTGTGTCATCTGCAAAAACTGATATTGAACTACTGATCCCGTCCTCAATGCTGTTTATGAATAAATTGAACAAGGTTGGTCCTAGGACTGAGCCTTGGGGGACCCCGCTTACTACCTCAGACCAGTCTGAGTATGCGCTGTTTATTACCACCCTTTGGACACGCCCTTTTAGCCAGTTCCGTATCCAAGAGCAAACCCTGCTGTCGATACCTGCAGACCTTATTTTATAAATTAAGCGCTTATGGGGAACTGTATCAAACGCCTTAGCAAAATCTAGGTACACCACATCCACTGGTCTGCCCCTATCTAGCTCACAGCTCACCTCCTCGTAGAATGTTAAGAGATTGGTTTGACAAGAACGCCCATTTGTAAACCCGTGCTGGTTACTACTGATGATGCTGTTGTCCTTAGCAAACTCTACGATATAGTCCCTTATCATCCCCTCCAGAAGTTCCTAGTACATGTTCCCGAGTTCCTAGTTCCTGCTCCAGTTCCTAGTAACTGTTCCTGCTCCAGTTCCTAGTAATTGTTCCTGCTCCAGCATGATCCCTGTGCACCCAAACCTGTCTTGTCTTTTATATTTCTGGCAATTAAATTGCTTGCATACTGTGCTGATGCTACCTAATTTATTCCAAACACATACCTGAAGTCTATATTGTAGAAGTCTATATTGTAAAATCCTTAACAATTGGAGATACAGGGATTTGGGGGGTTCAGCGTAATGTGGAGTTGTGGTTTTGAAGTGTTTTGTGCACTCAACATGTTATTAATCTTTTAAGACACTGCAGTGTAGTACTGTAGAAAGAAGCTCACAAAGTTACTATTAAACTGTTGTGCCTCTGGTCAATTTCTATGGAGCTGAGGGCTTTAGCTTTATTTTTTAAGAGTAAACTTTCCTATAGCTTGTAGTTCTGTTGTAGCTGCTATTTCCAATGTTCAATTCTGGCCTATTACTGCTTGATGATGTTGTAATGAATCAGAATGGGGGCTGCTGTTGTATTTAAAGTGACATTATGGCCAAAGTAAAAACTGACATATATGATACAGTCTGTCAGTAGCTTTGACATAGCAGTGTTTGTTTTTCTGAGTCACCCTGCAACATAGACTTATTGCTTGATGATCCTTACTGTAAATCTGTTGTTTTTTCATCTTCTTTTAACAGAACAAGCTGACCAGTAAAAGTGGCAGTTAAAGGGTTGGGAAAAAGCATTTAATAATGGAAGGAGTGCTTACAATGTATTCATTTTTGTAAAACCTTTATCCCTAAAGAGGAAAAAAACAACTATTACTGTAACTGCTCTACCTCCCTGGCGGTATGATTATGTCAGGAATTATTTACCAAAAGCGGTACAATTTTTTGCATGGAAATTTGGCGTTATGTATTATAGGCCTACAATTCTTAGTAATTACTGACTTAAACCTGACCAAAACAAGACTCTAGTAGACATCCCAGATGTGATAAATTTGAAACACAAACGCATGAATTATAATCTAATCAATAACATAATTTTATTATAAAATATATATATATATATATATATATATATATATATATATATATATATTATATAATAAAATTATGTTATTGATTAGATTATAATTCATGCATTATATATATATATGTGTGTGTATGTGTGTGTATGTGTGTGTATATATATATATATATATATATATATATATATTTATATACAGTGCCTTGCAAAAGTATTCGACCCCCTTAAACTTTGCAACATTTTGCCACATTTCAGGCTCCAAACATAAAGATATAAAACTGTAATTTTTTTGTGAAGAATCAACAACAAGGGGGACACAATCATGAAGTGGAACGAAATGTATTGGATATTTCAAACTTTGTTAACAAATAAAAAACTGAAAAATTGGGCGTGCAAAATTATTCAGCCCCTTTACTTTCAGTGCAGCAAACTCTCTCCAGAAGTTCAGTGAGGATCTCTGAATGATCCAATGTTGACCTAAATGACTAATGATGATAAATAGAATCCACCTGTGTGTTATCAAATCTCCGTATAAATGCACCTGCACTGTGATAGTCTCAGAGGTCCGTTTAAAGTGCAGAGAGCATCATGAAGAACGAGGAACACACCAGGCAGGTCCGAGATACTGTTTTGGAGAAGTTTAAAGCTGGATTTGGATACAAAAAGATTTCCCAAGCTTTAAACATCCCAAGGAGCACTGTGCAAGCGATAATATTGAAATGGAAGGAGTATCAGACCACTGCAAATCTACGAAGACCTGGCCGTCCCTCTAAACTTTCAGCTCATACAAGGAGAAGACTGATCAGAGATGCAGCCAAGAGGCCCATGGTCACTCTGGATGAACTGCAGAGATCTACAGCTGAGGTGGGAGACTCTGTCTATAGGACAACAATCAGTCGTATACTGTACAAATCTGGCCTTTATGGAAGAGTGGCAAGAAGAAAGCCATTTCTTAAACATATCCATAAAAAGTGTAGTTTAAAGTTTGCCACAAGCCACCTGGGAGACACACCAAACGTGGAAGAAGGTGCTCTGGTCAGATGAAACCAAAATCGAACTTTTTGGCAACAATGCAAAATGTTATGTTTGACGTAAAAGCAACACAGCTCATCACCCTGAACACACCATCCCCACTGTCAAACATGGTGGTGGCAGCATCATGGTTTGGGCCTGCTTTTCTTCAGCAGGGACAGGGAAGAGGATTAAAATTGATGGGAAGATGGATGGAGCCAAATACAGGACCATTCTGGAAGAAAACCTGATGGAGTCTGCAAAAGACCTGAGACTGGGACGGAGATTTGTCTTCCAACAAGACAATGATCCAAAACATAAAGCAAAATCTACAATGGAATGGTTCACAAATAAACAAATCCAGGTGTTGGAATGGCCAAGTCAAAGTCCAGACCTGAATCCAATCGAGAATCTGTGGAAAGAACTGAAAACTGCTGTTCACAAACGCTCTCCATCCAACCTCACTGAGCTTGAGCTGTTTTGCAAGGAGGAATGGGCAAAAGTTTCAGTCTCTCGATGTGCAAAACTGATAGAGACATACCCCAAGCGACTTATAGCTGTAATCGCAGCAAAAGGTGGCGCTACAAAGTATTAACTTAAGGGGGCTGAATAATTTTGCACGCCCAATTTTTCAGTTTTATATTTGTTAAAAAAGTTTGAAATATCCAATAAATTTCGTTCCACTTCATGATTGTGTCCCACTTGTTGTTGATTCTTCACAAAAAATTACAGTGTTATATCTTTATGTTTGAAGCCTGAAATGTGGCAAAAGGTCGAAAAGTTCAAGGGGGCCGAATACTTTCGCAAGGCACTGTATATATATATATATATATATATATAATATAAATGTTATGTGTTTGTGTTTTGTGCAACATTTGAATTTCCCTACCAGTTCCGCTCCCATGCACCATTGCTGCTGCAGGGAACGGAACCAGGAAGTCCTCATACCGACGGACGAGTGGCGGGGATCTCGGCTGGCGATCACAGCAATGGGAGATCATCGCTGGATCGCCAGGAGAAGGTAAGGAACCCCGCTGCAGGCTTTGCACATCTCCCCCGAGCGTGACTCGGGGATACCGATCCTAGCATGAAAAATCCACCCCGAGTCACACGCGGGGATACCGCTAAGGGAGTTAAAAGTGTTATCTGGAGTTGGGCTTTACATTGTTAGTCACTAATGTAAAGTCTATCTTAATCTTTTAGTCCATCCTTCTATCAACACCCTCTACACTGATTGGCAATTCGGCTGTCCAAGGGTCAGAGCTGTATAAAGTACTCGAAACCCATACTTGAGTAAAAGTACAAGTGCTCGATCAAAAAGTGACTTAAGTGGAAGTGCTCGATCAAAAAGTGACTTGAGTAGAAGTACTAAAGTATTCAACATTTTTAAGTATTGCAAGTAGTTTTTTTAAAAAAATTTGCTACTCAAGTACTGAAAGTAAAAGTACCAGTAGTTTTGAAAAAAAAAATGCTACTCAAGTACTGAAAGTAAAAGTACAAGTACTGTGTTATGTAGTTATTAAAGAAAGAAGTCAAAAGTTTGAACATCATATTGTTTTTTATTATTTCAAATGCAGCTTTTATTTATGCATACAGTAGCATTTATTTCCGTATGCGCTGATAATACACGTTTTGAGCTTCATAAAACCTGCCATCTACTGTTCAGGCAGTGGTAATTTTTATAATAGTAACGAGTAACTATGCAGCACAAAAAAAAATATTGGAGTAGAAGTATTGAAATCATCGAAAAAATGTAGTGAAGTAAAAGTGGAAGTAGGAGAAAAAAATTCTACTCTAGAAAAGTACAGATACCGCCTTTCGGTACTTAAGTACAGTAGTGAAGTAGTTCTACTTAATTACTATACATCTCTGCCAAGGGTGGTCACATTGCTCCTCCTTAGATTCAGTGGAGAAGTGAATGTAGCCACCCTAAGAAAGGAGGTATGTTACTAGCTGATCACCACATAAAAAAAAGAAATAAAAGCATAGAAAAAAAGAAACAAATAGAGCCTCTTTTTTGGCAGATTACAAGTGTGTTTGGTCAGATGTGAATGCCTGCCTTTAAAACACCTGCACAAAATGCCTGAAAAAGATACGCTCAGGTGTGAATGGAGCTTTATAGACTGGCAAAATGTATCTACAAACTAAATATTCGTGGTTGTTTTTTTTTCCTTAAATATGACTGAAATAAGTGCAGAATCCACCTAATGCATATTCACAAGGGACTATTCAAACTGTTGCAGTTCAATAACATACACTCATTAACGCCTGTTTTTTTACATGTTAACATGCACTGCATTATGGCAGCTCATTTAAAGTGGCTTTTCAGTCATTTTTTCATCTTTCCATCTATTAAATCTTCTGCTCTTGTTGTTTTAACTTTGGATAGTAAAACATTTTTTTTTTCTGCCAGTAAATACCTTATACAGCCCATTTCCTCTTTCTTGTCTAGTCATTAGCCTAGGCTAATGACATCATGCACAGCTCTCTTTCACTCCTGTGAGAGTTTGCCAGAAAGATAGGAGGGATTAGTCATAGGAAAGCTGCAGAGCTGGAGGGGGCTGGATGAGGGTGGAGACAACAGAAGACGGCCGAGAACCATGAGTATTCATCCAGAGAGGAGAAATGTGCAGGCAAGCAGTAGTGTGAATGTGTCTGCCTCACTGTATATATGTGTGTATGTCTGTCTGTATATTTGTGCGTGTGTGTCTGTGTGTAAATATATATTATATATATGTATGTGTGTGTCTGTGTAAATCTAGGAAGTGAACAGGCAGCAGCTTCAGCTGCCCACATTTAAAATGGCTGCAGCCAGACTTAATAAAGGGAGATTTCTGCAGCATGTTTGGCAAGTATAGAATCACAGTATATATTAAATAATATGCAAAGTGGTTGGAGGGAAGCTTTAGAATGGTAAATATGTTTTTATTACAAATTATGTGAACAGACTGTAGTCCCTCTTTAAATTTATTTTATGTGACATGGGTTGCCAACCATGTCAGTGCCCAATGATGTTGGCCAGGCAGTGCAGCATAATGTAAAGCTGCGGCCTGCTATAGCACGGGTGCTTACAGTTTGTGTAATTAAAAATGAATGCCAGCGTACAGCAAAGTACATATACCTGTGCACTAACTTGTTTGCGATAATGTGCGTTTTACCCAAAGTTGTCCAAACACTATTACTATTAGTATGTGATTACTGTCTCTGTATGCACATCTTTGGAAATGACATTTGTTATGTAAAAATGGTATAATATTCATTCATATGTTTTATGCATAGGCTTCTTAATATAAAGCCACTCACCTTTTCACTGCTCCTATGCAGTTTCTGTTGGGTGCATTGCGGTAATGATTTAGTTGATCATTGTATTCCATTTTCCAGATTTAACACAAACTCTCAGCATCTATAAATTTACAATCCCAGAAGCTGCTCCTTCCATTTCAGCATAATGACCAAAGGTCTCAATTCAATTCCCTGGCTCCTTAACCTCAATCAAGTTCTTCCGTAAATAAAATTGTGATGTCACTTTGCTCCTTCAAACAGCATTTCTCTCCTTCTTTGAAGCACAGCTACTTGAAATGAACATTCTTATTTGTATGTTTATAAAGTGTCAGAAACAATGATGAATAAATATGTTATTACCACCCAACAGCAACACGCTTGTGTGAAAATGCAAAGGCCATGGAAGGTGATATCACTGCTTATTTTATGAGACTGTGCATAGAATTTGGGTATTATATTTCATGTTTTCCAAAAAGCATTAGTTTCGTTTCACACACTTCTACTTCACTGATTTTAGATTGCCATTCACTTGTTATGCTAATAAATTATTTTCTAGTTTTTTATCTACAAACTGGGCATTGACACTGCAGCTACAAGGTACAAATTAGAATTATGTGGCAGTTACAGAAAAAGCAATAGCTGACTGCAATGCAACAGAAAGATCACCAAAATTGCATGTATATTGTTTATTTTAGAATGGATTTATCTGGTTCAGGTCAGGCCAGTCAAGTTCCTCCACCCCAAACTCACTCACCCATGTCTTTATGGACCTTGCTTTGTGCACTGGTGCGCATTCATGTTGGAACAGGAAGGGGCCATCCCCAAACTGTTCCCACAAATTTGGGAACATGAAATTGTACAAAATGTCTTGGTATGCTGATGCTGTAAGAGTTCCCTTCACTGGAACTAAGGGGCCAAGCCCAACCCCTAAAAAATAATCCCACAGCATAATCCCTCCTGCACCAAATGTTTTGGACCAGTGCACAAAGCAAGGTCCATAAACCAAGTCCTGACCTCAACCCGATAGAACACCTTTGGGATAAATTAGAGTGCAGATTGTGAGCCAGGCCTTCTCGTCCAACATCAGTGCCTGACCTCACAAATGCACTTCTGGAAGAATGGACAAACATTCCAATAGACACAATCCTAAACATTGTGGACAGCCTTCCCAGAAGAGATGACGATGTTATAGCTGCAAAAGGTGGGCCAACTCAATACTGAACCCTACGGACTAAGACTGGGATGCCATTAAAGTTCATGTGCGTGTAAAGGCAGGAGTCCCAATACTTTTGACAATATAGTGTATATACACAAATAGAATGCAAAAAAATAAAAGAAAATCTAAAAACACTTCACTTCACTCTAGTTATGAGGGTGCCATTCTCTTCTTCATGGTCTTAGAAAGAGGGAGTTGCCCTTGAAATGTGTAATTAAATCACTTGCAAACTGGTGTGTATACTGTCATCACAATTTAGGCTGAATACACATTCTACAACTTTTGTGGTTAGGTTTCCTTTAGATTTACCTTCAACTATGTAGTGCAAGGGCCTGCCTGATTGCATACAAATTGAAAATGTTTAGGTTTGACCTCCTATTATATGATTTTGGCAAATCTAAAGGAAAAAAATCTAAAGAAAATTGTATAGTGTGTATCCAGCTTTACTTCCAAGACATTAGCGTTGCTCATTTTTTTTTTTCTATACTTATAAAATAGGACATTAATACATGCATTTCAGTAGCCTAAATCAAAAGTCAATTTAGTGGAATAATGAAAGTTGAAAGCGGATTGCTCTTTGCAAATTAGCCTTTATTTAAGTTAATTCATAACAGGACTAATTTACTGAGACATTCGTTTTCACCATAGCTGCTCATGTCAAACAACTAATCAAAGCAACAGAAATGTATTTTTTAAAAGTTGCAACCTGATTGCATATTGGAAGTGAACGACACGTCCCCTTTAGAAAATCAGCTCTGTTATTCTTTTTGAATAAATAAGATCAGGATTAAAAAAAGTATGGAATGCAGTCGTGCTGGTCCTATTAGCAAAGCTTTACAAGGTCTTGTAGCAGATAATTGGATTCTCTTATAATTTTAAAATTCTGTGTCTTTGTTCAGGAGGATCTATCAGCACCATGACTCCATGTTGTCACTGACAAAACAAATCTTTGTTTTTGTTAAAGGGAATGAAATCTCACAAAAGCTGAACACAAACTGTTCTTTTTAGGCCAGCTAGTTCTTGATATATTACCGTATCCACCACTTTGTAAAAGCCAGTGATTACCAATAGTCCTTGATGTCCAAACTTTTTCAGCAGCTCAGACGCCTATTTAGATCTATTTGATACATGATTTATTATTGCTGAAGCTGTTTTGAAAAATTTACAAGCAGATGTACTCCTTGGTCCCTTGGAGTTCATATATCACTGACAGAGAACCTAAGCTATACAGCACAAAGTTAACCACTTAAAGTGGAGTTCCACCCATTTTTAATAAGTTGGATTACATATATGTATGTAATCCCCTTTAAAACGACTTTTACCAATGGAAACTTTTTTTTTTTTTTGCTAGTAAATACCTTATTTTCTGCTTTATTCCTCCTCTCCTCACTTCCTGGTCCGGTCGGCGATTACGTCATTCGGCGATTCGCAGGGTGTGCTGGGATGTATCTCAGGGCATGAAATCTTGCATTATTACACAGGAGATGAGCTGTACTGTGTGCTCTGCCCGGCCTCCTCTCAGTGAGCTGTACTGTATGTATTGTATTGAGGCCGTGCTCCGCCCCGCCTCCGCTCAGTGAGCGAGGACTGAAAGCATTATATCCTCACTGAGCTCACTGAGCGGAGGCGGGGCGGAGCACGGCCTCAATACAAACAGTACAGCTCACTGAGAGGAGGCGGGCGGAGGCGGGGCAGAGCACACAGTACAGCTCATCTCCTGTGTAATAATGCGAGATTTCATGCCCTGAGCTACATCCCAGCACACCCTGCGAATCGCCGAATGACGTAATCGCCGACCGGACCAGGAAGTGAGGAGAGGATGAATAAAGCAGAAAATAAGGTATTTACTAGCAAAAATATATATATATATAAGTTTCTATTGGTAAAAGTCGTTTTAAAGGGGATTACATACATGTAAAGTTACTAAAATGGGTGGAACTCCACTTTAAGGACCGGAAAGGTTTTATTCCCTTAATGACCAGGCCATTTTTTGCAATTTGGCACTGTGCGATGTTATCTGGTAATTGTGCAGTCATGCAATGTTATACCCAAACAAAATGTATGTCCTTTTTTCCCCACAAATTGAGCTTTATTTTGGTGGTATTTGATCATCTCTGGGATTTTTATACGATATAAATGAAAAAAAGACCAAAACTTTTGAGAAAAAAATTATATTTTCTACTTTTTCTTATTAAAAAAAATCCAAAAAACTCAATTTTTGTCATACATTTAGGCAAAAATGTATTTATCTACATGTCTTTCGAAAAAAAGAAAAATCTCAATAAGCGCAAAACTGCAAACTATGGTGTATATACTGTCATTTATGCAGCGTTTACTTTCTGACTGCCTATCTCATTTCTTGATGTGCTAAAATGGCGGGGCAGTACAAACCCCCGCCCCCCCCTCAAATTATCCCTTTTTGGAAAGTAGACACCCCAAGCTATTTGCTAAGAGGCATGGTGAGTATTTTGTAGATCTCATTTGTTGCCACAATTTTTTGAAAAATGAAGAAAGAAAAGGAAAATTTATTTTTTCTTATCTTTTTTTCCATTTTCAAAACTTTGCAAAATAGCCAACATGCCTCTCAACAAATAGCTTGGGGTGTCTACTTTCCAAAAATGTAAAAAAAGGGGAGTCGAGACTTTGAATGAGGCATGTGACATGGCCAAATGGAGTAAAAAACTGCACCCCCAACCTCATGTGAATGTGTGCAATGGCAAGCATCTCCATCCGGGAGTTAGGCGCCAGTGGCAGCCCACTCCCAATGGGGTTCTTAAGAGCACACTTGATGGAACCATGCAGCCAATGCCGCGGCGCCAAGGGATGACATCACGCATTGGGCGCAGAGCATGGCGCCGATGCTTGGTGGGATGCTTGGCGGCACCCTGGCGGAGGGAAGGGGGAAGGGGAGGGGCCCGGCAAGCATCACAGATCCCGGGTAAGAGAAGCAAAACGGCCAGTTCAGCAGGACAGACAGTATAATGTAATCGAATATAATATAATAACAACAGTGCTGTACCTAAAACCAAAAAAGCTTGTACAGGATGAATGCATATGTTATTATACAAATTAGATATAACAATCCCACCTAATAAATGGGGGGGGCTCAAACACTGGTGATGGCCATGAGAGTGGGGCAATCACCAAGGGTCCAAGAGTAAGTGTAGGTCATAGTCATATGTCTCCATCTTTAAATTCAATAGCAAAAAAGGGGGGTAAGGTTTGGGACTTTAGATGAGGCGCCTGGTACAAAACCAAGTACCTCCATCCCTGTTAAATGTAATAAAAAGGGGGGTCGAGACTTTGAATGAGGCATGTGTCACAGCCAAATGGAGTAAAAAACATATATTTATTATTGCAATACCAATAACATAACATCCGACAAAATAACAGAAATGGAAGGTTGTTGTAGAATAAACAACACAGAGGATATGAGCTGGTATGCATGTCCCAAGTCACACAATAGAGTGCAATAAATCAAGTATGGGGCTCTGAGTACATGATGGAAACTAGCATCAGACTAGGTTTGATGCGTTTCTGTGGGACATATTCCACTTCATCAGGAGCAGGTAACTGATGTGTATCTGAAGAGACATATGTATCAAAAAGTACTGAAATAATAACAGTAGAGAACTGAAAAGGGGGGGGGAATTCCCATGGACTTACAAAGCACCTCAGATCTGGTGGTGCATAAGAACATGAACCCGCTGAACTTGGCTGAGGATGCGGCTCTCCCGGGAGCTGTGGGGGTATGCAAATGCCAGAAATTAGGACACGCACATGGTTCAGCTGGGAGAAAGAAGTGAACAGTGAGCAGTAGTGGGGGGCTCCCACTTATGTAAAAATCAACAATAAATACTGGTTGTGTAACACAGTATGAGTGTGCCTTGGTGTCTGAGGGTGGGAACAATGTCCCAAAAGTGGTGCTTAAAATAAAAAAGTGCCAAGAGTATGAAAAGTGGTAACATGGTGAAACCAAGAATGGCTGAGGGCTGTGTGAAGACATATTAAGGAAAAGGAAAGAGTGTATTATAGCAAAGCCTGTGAAATACCAAAGGGGGAGAGTAGATGGGGTGGATGGGGAAAGGGGAAGCAAGTAACTTGCAAGTGTGTAGTGGAGATGAGAAGTCCAAGTGAGAAGACAAGGTATAGGAACCAGCTATTCAGAATGGAATTAGCCACGTAGGTGTCCATGGTGAGCCCGCACTGCACCCCCAACGCCATGTGAATGTGTGCAATGGCAAGTATCTCCAGCCAGGAGCTAGGCGACAGTGGCAGCCCACTCCCGATGGGGCGCTTAAGAGCACACTTGATGGAACCATGCAGCCAATGCCGCGCCGCCAAGGGATGACGTCACGCATTGGGCGCAGAGCATGGCGCCGATGCTTGGCGGGAAAACACCCGCCCAAACACCGGCACCCTGGCGGAGGGGAGGGGGAAGGGGAGGGGTCCCGGCAAGCAACGCAGCTCCTGGGTAAGAGAAGCAAAACGGCCAGTTCAGCAGGACAGACAGTATAATGTAATCGAATATAATATAATAACAACAGTGCTGTAACGAAAACCAAAAAAAGCTTGTACAGGATGAATGCATATGTTAGTATACAAATTAGATATAACAAACCCACTCAAAAATGAGTCTTTGGGGGGGTTTGTGCTATATTTACATTTTAGGGCCTCCAAAAACTGTGTTTTTTTTTTTTGTATATAGTATTTGCGCAGCGATTTTCTAAACTCAATTTTTTTGGAAAAAACACTTTTCTAAAATTCAATGCACACAAACACAATATATTGCTTATGTGTTTTGATATGAGTCTCGCGCTGTCTGGGGGAATTTTAGTGTACACTTCCTAGATGCTGCATATACCAGTACTGAAAGCCATGCAGTGTAAAGTATATACTTGAGAGGGGGGGGGGGGGGGTACCGCGCTTCAGGGAAGTATCGTACCTGATCTCATAAACTGTTGGTGAACACAAACCAAGCAAGTGTTCAATTCCTATGATGATGCTAAACCACATCTAAATGTTGACTACAAATATATATGTGCACTACTAAAATATTAAATATATATAAAATGTGTATGTGTTCAAAAATTCCTTTCAAATAAATAACATATAAAGTGCACCAGTGTCCATAAAGTTAATATAAAAAATAGTCTTACAACCAAATAAATTAAGAAAAAAAACAAGAAATTCATACTGGTGACAAATAAAGTGCTCAGTGCTTAGATATACAGGTGGGTGTATTGTTTTTCAACCTTCATATACAGTCTTTATAAGGTGCTTAAAGTGTCCAAAATAGGAAAAAACAAAGTGATTAATTTCTTCTACAATGTGTTCACCCTCCACCTAACACCGTGTAAAACTGTGGGGTGCTTCTTCTCACTAGTTCCCCTCAGGGTGTGCTACTTGCTCACCTCAATGTATATGGTAATGCGCCTTTTGGTATACATAAACTACTCCTCTCCTCTCCTTCCTTATGCTTCAATCAGGGATGGTGCTCCGTCTGAATTACAAGGATCGGGGTACAGCGTTCTCCAGGTAACCAGTGGATCTCAAAATGAAAGGCTCACATAGTGCAATATTGCCATAATAAAACCACTTTATTTAAAATAAGTCAAATGCACTTACAGACAGACGTTAAAAACTGCGCCTTTAGCTGCAAACAACGGGTTGTGGTCCTTACTTTCGCATTAAAACGTCACTTCCGGTCAAACGGCCCTACGCGTTACGCCACTTCCGCTCACGTGGCTTCTTCAGGGGATCATTTGCATACGCAAGTGACGTTTATTTATAGGACTGGAGCCGGATGTGCCTAGAACTCCCGGGAATTCGATATTCAAAGATGGCGGAACTAGTACATCCGGTTCCGGGAATCCATCGTGTGTAAAGAATGTAACAAATATGGCGTTCTAGGCACATCCGGCTCCAGTCCATTACCATATACATCGAGGTGAGCAAGTAGCACACCCTGAGGGGAACTAGTGAGAAGAAGCACCCCACAGTCTTACACAGTGTTGGGTGGAGGGTGAACACCTTGTAGAAGAAATTCATCACTTTGTTTTTTCCTATTTTGGACACTTTAAGCACCTTATAAAGACTGTATATGATGATTGAAAAACAATACACCCACCTGTATATCTAAGCACTGAGCACTTTATTTGTCACCTGTATGAATTTCTTGTTTTTTTCTTAATATATTGCTTAACTGTTTGGTAAAATATAAAATATGATCTTATGCTGAGTACATAGAAATATGACATGCTTTAAAATTTTAAAGATTTAGATTTACAGAGGAGGTCTACTGCTAGAATTACTGCCCTCAATCTGACTTTCACGGTGATACCTCACATATGGTGCAATTGCTGTTTACATACGACACGAGACCGACGTGTTCAGCTTTGCATGCAAACATGGGGAACAGGGGTGCTTTAATTTTTTTTATTATTATTTATTTTGCTTTTTTATTTTATTTTTACACCATACCTTTCATTTTTTTATTTTTTTTATTTTATTGATCACTATTATTTTTATCACAGAGAATGTAAATTTCCCCTATGATAGCAATAAGTAGCGATGGGTACTCTTTTTTTTTTTAAATTGGGGTCTATTAGACTCTAGGTCTCTCCTCTGCCTTTAAAGCATCTGACCACACCAAAATCGGTGTGATAAGATGCTTTCCCAATTAAAAAATGGCGCTGTTTATATCCAACGAAACTGAAGTGATAAAATGCTCGTAGCTTTCGGTATCTTAGGCCATAGAGATGATTGGAGCCATTCTAGTTTCTGATCAGCTCTATGGTCAGCTGGGGAAACTACCGGCTGCATTCTCGGGTTACCCAGTGGGACAAGAGAGCCCAAGAAAACTGTGGAAGGCAGCTGGAGGGGGGGGGAGTCCCCACCCACTGCTTGTAAAAGCAGCCTAGAAGCTAATTAGCCACTAGGATTGCTTTTACATGAAAGCCGACCGCCGGCTAAAAACAATGATACCAAGATGATGCCTAAACCTGCTGGCATCATCCCGGTATAACCACTTAAAGTCCAGCGATGTACCAGTATGTTGCTGGTTCTTGTTGGGCATATAATGTAATGGTTTTTTTTTTTCCTGCAGCCTGTGAGCTGAACAAAAAAAGAGAACCTAACAGATTCCTCTATTCACATCGATCGATGTGGATGAAGAAATCTCTGCCAGAAAGTGTGTGATATGCCCACCATTAGACCTCTCAGCATCCACCCACTTCTAATGATGGGTATACATGCAATGTTCTTTTTTTTCATTTAGCCTATTGACTGAACGAACAAAAGAACATAACAGATTCCTCCATTCACATTGATCCATGTGGATGAAGAAATCTCTGCCAAGAAAAGTGTAAACAAAGTATATGGCAAAGCATAGGAGAGATCCGCCCTCTGCATCCACCCCATCCCCTTTGCTTCACCAAACAGTTTCTCACAAAAGTGAGTACACCCCTCACATTTTTGTAAATATTTTATTATATCTTTTCATGTGACAACACTGAAGAAATTACACTTTGCTACAATGTAAAGTAGTGAGTGTACAGCTTGTATAATACTGTAAATAAACTGCCCTATCAAAATAACTCAACACACAGCCATTAATGTCTAAACCGCAGGCAACAAAAGTGAGTACACCCCTAAGTGAAAATGTCCAAATTGGGCCCAATTAGTCATTTTCCCTCCCCGTTTTCATGTGACTCGTAATGTTACAAGGGGAGCAGGTGTGTTAAATTTGGTGTTATCGCACTCACTCTCTCATACTGGTCACTGGAAGTTCAACATGGCACCTCATGGCAAAGAACTCTCTGAGGATCTGAAAAAAAGAATTGTTGCTCTACATAAAGTTGACCAAGGCTATAAGAAGATGGCCAAGACCCTGAAGCTGAGCTGCAGCACGGTGGCCAAGACCATACAGCAGTTTTCCCAGACAGGTTCCACTCAGAACAGGCATCGCCATTGTCGAACAAAGAAGTTGAGTGCACGTGCTCAGCATCATCTCCAGAGGTTGTCTTTGGAAAATAAACGTATGAGTGCTGCCAGCATTGCTACAGAGGTTGAAGGGGTGGGGTCAGCCTGTCAGTGCTCAGACCATACGCCACACACTACATCAAATTGGTCTGCATGGCTGTCATCCCAGAAGGAAGCCACTTCTAAAGATGATGCACAAGAAAGCCTGCAAACAGTTTGCTAAAGACAAGCAGACTAAGGACATTGTTCACTGAAACCATGTCCTGTGGTCTGATGAGACCAAGATAAACCTATTTGGTTCAGATGGTGTCAAGAGTGTGTGGCAGCAATCAAGTGAAGAGTAGGGATGATCAAACTTTTGAAAAGTTTGGTTCGACCAGAACACCCGCATTTCCCGAAAGTTCGGTTCGGATTCCCGAACCCCATTGAAATCAAAAAACACAATTTTGAAGCCCTAAAACCTAATAAATGCCCCTAAAAAGTGCCTAGGGTTCTGCGTCATGCCCCAGGGACTATGAATCAGGCAAAAAAAAGTTCTTAAAAATTGTCGTTTTTGATAGAGAGCCAATTATTGAAAAAATTATTGAAAAAAAAATGAGATTTCTTTGGATTTAGTGTCTGGTCTAAAAAGTGTACCTGTGAAGTTTCACCTCTGTAGCATGTCCAGAATTATAGCATGCCAAACCTTCAAAAATGACTTTTTTGCTTAACCGCGCCTTTCTTTTGCTCCTAATCAACTGCACAACCAATGTGTATGATGGGGACATAATGCAGTGCACTGGGAACAAGATTAGAGTTTTTTTTTTTTTAAAAAGGTGCTGTCTCTTTAAATGTGGATATAATTAACGGGTGTATTTTCACAATAGGGCTATTATTACCAAATGTTTTCAAGAAGTCAAAAGATGTATGTAGATGCACTTTATTTCATGTAAAATGGTGTTTGGTGCACTTTAACTTGAATTCTCACAAGAAACAGACATATATGCACGGATACATTGAGGGTTAGGGTTAGGGGTAGGGGCCACAATGTAGTGCACAGGGAACAAGATTAGAGATGTTTTGCATGAATACTGTTGTCTCTTGACTTTGAATAGAAGTAAAGGATGCTTAAAAATTGGGCCTTTGGTGGTGCCGACGATGCCTTGACACCATATCCCTATGAAAGTGCTGGTAATGAAGGCAATAATTGCCTTTGTAAGGAAAAAATTGCAATGATATGCATCTGTGAAACAGCTGCACAAAAATTGTTGTTTGGGTGTTGGCGGAGCCATACCACTGTAAGCCCAAAGAGCTGGTGTTGAAGTAGGTGTAAAAATTAAGAAGATGTGAACCTGTGGATCAGGTGAGCAAACATGGTATTTTTGGTGTTGGCGGAACCTCCCCACCGTAAGCCCAAAGAGCTGGTGTTGAAGAAGGCCAAAAAATTATGAAGGTGTGCACCTGTGTAACAGGTGCGCAAACATGGTATTTTTGGTATAACTATGTTATATGTGTGTGCCGCAGAGTAGCAAAGCCTTTTGCACAGTGGACTTGACGCTTACAACAAGAACAGGCGTTTAGTTGTCACTGAGGCTTTGGCAATTCTGCGCGGTGAAATTCACCTGCAAAACGCACACTGCTATGTGACCCAAAGTTGTCGCTAAATACAGCAGATGTGTGTTCCGCAGAGTAGCAAAGCCTTTTGCACAGTGGACTTAACGCTTACAACAAAAACAGGCGTTAAGTTGTCACTGAGGCTTTGGCAACTCTGTCTGGCTGGCACCCTGTTGTGGGTTGGTGGCTGACGCCTGGCAGTGTGGGTTGCTTCCTGACACCCTGTTGTGGGTTGGTGGCTGATGCCTGGCAGTGAGGGTGTCTTGCTTGCTGGCACCCTGTTGTGAGGTGGCTGGCTGCTGTCACCCTGATGTGGGTCGGTGGCTGACGCCTGGCAGTGTGGGTGGCTTGCTTTCTGGCACCCTGTTGTGGGTGGCTGGCTGGCTTGCTGGAACATTGTGGTGGCTGGGTGGCTAGCTTTTTGGAACACTGTGGTGGCCGGGTGGCTGGCTTGGTGTTACCCTGTTGTGGGTGGCTGGCTTGCAGGAACACTGTGGTGGGTGGCTGGCTTGGTGTCACCCTGTGGTGGGTGGCTTGCTGGCTTGCTTGCAGGAACACTGTGATGGGTGGCTGGCTTGGTGTCACCCTGTAGTGGGTGGTTGGCTTTCTGGAATACTATGGTGGGTGGGTGGCTGGCTTGGTGTCACCCTGTTGTGGGTGGCTGGCTTGCTGGAACACTGTGGTGGGTGGCTGGCTTGGTGTCACCCTGTTGTTGGTGGCTGGCTTGCAGGAACACTGTGGTGGGTGGCTGGCTTGCAGGAACACTGTGGTGGGTGGCTGGCTTGGTGTCACCCTTTGGGGGGTGGCTGGCATGGTGTCACCCCGTTGTGGGTGGCTAGCTTGGTGTCACCCTGTTGTGGGTGGCTGGCTTGCTTGAACACTGTGGTGGGTGGCTGGCTTGCTGGAACACTGTGGTGGGTGGATGGCTTGGGGTCACCCTGTTGTGTGAGTGGCTGGCTTGGTGTCACTCACTCACCCTGGCCTGTTGTGGGAGGCTGACTTGCTTGAACATTGTGTGGTCACTCTTCACGGTGGTGGGTGGCTGGCTTGTAGCTGGATGCTGGCCGGCTGGCACCTTGTTCTCTTCTGGGTCGGATGGCTGGCGGCTGGCACCCTGTGGTGAGTGGCTGAGGCCAGGGCCTGTGGGTGGATGGCTGGCACCGTGACCGGACCAGACTGTAGCTGGCTGCACACGAGGCTGTCCGAGGTGTGGGAGGCGGTCTTAAGGCAGAGAACGTGTGCAGCGTTTGGAGAAATTACGTCACGTATGGGCCGCGCAGGTGTGGGAGGCGGTGTTAGAAGGCAGAACGTGTGCGCACAACATACGCAATGACATCACAAAAATATTGACAATATTGGTAAATCCAAAGGCCATTCTGATATATTAGGGAAAGTGCATATCGGCCCTCGATATATCGGTGTTGCCGATAATCAGTCGATCTAATATTAATTATTTATTTTTACGCTGTATTCCAAAGGCTGTTTTTTTTTTTTTTGAACATGTGACCAGCAGCAGAAGACTAGAAGAACAAAGATCTTGGTCATGTGACAGCTGTATATCGATTGGGAAAAAGGTGTTGATGTTTTTTTATTAAAATAATTACAGTGTCATCATCCACATACAGAAAGAGAAGGGGCAATGTAAAAAAAAACACTGTGGGTTTAGTATCACTAGTTTATTTGTACTTCAAAAGTAGTTGATATATACATGAAGTATAACCTTCTCCTATTTTTTCAGGTTCCTAGATGAAACTTGTTCTGTGAGCAATGAAGGTCTGACCAAGAGTACACATTATTGAATGGATCCTTTTAAGATATACTGTAATGAAGTCAGAGGCATATTGGCATGGGATTCAATTGGGTGGTAACCCAGAATAGGACTTACTCTTTCAGGTTTTCTTTAATGAGGTATTCATCATAGCAAAGGGTCTACATACAGTAAGTATCTATGTAACAAACTATATATATATATATATATATATATATATATGTATATTCACACACTACTGACCATCTGGGAGAATAATATATATCCCAATAACCCTTGAAGTATTTCTCTTGATATAAGCAAGCAACACCTTTAGATAAAGTAGTTATTATTTCATAGGCAAGAAAGTAGGAGAGACTGAGCTATGTCCTTTTCTGTTTGTATTTTGAAACCATTGAAGTTCTAATATATGCTATATTATCCAGAGACTAGCTTGCTCTCAGTGCTTAGATGATTTCACCACCACACACAGCCTGTTTCCTTGTAGTCTCCCATGGAATGGCTGGCTTGGCATTATATGATTATCTTAAAAGTGATGTTATAACATTGAAGATATATTATTGTACATTATTATTTTTGCATTGTCCCTTTAATAGAGATCACATATACTGTGTAGCAGATTTATACTGTAGAATGCTTCAAAGGAACTATCCCTACTGGATTACAGTAAATCCCCGTTATATCGCAGTCCCAAAATTTTGCGTTTTTTTATTGTAAGACCTATTTATATTATTTTACTAATTAAATCTCTGTTAACCACTAAAGACCTAGAGGATTTGGCTGCCCAAAGACCAGGCCCTATTTTGCGATTCGGCACTGCGTGACTTTAATGGACAATTGCACAGTCGTACGACGCTGTACCCAAATGAAATTGAAGTCCTTATTTTCCCACAAACAGAGTTTTCTTTTGGTGGTATTTGATCACCTGTGCGATTCTTACTTTTTGCGCTATAAACAAAAAAAGAGCGACAATTTTGAAAAAATAACAATATTTTTCACATTTTTTTTATGAAATTCCCCCAAAAAAATGTAAAAATCAAAATTTTTTAACACTTTAGGCCAATTTGTTTTCTGCTACATATTTTTGGTGAAAAAAAAACGCAATAAGCATATTTTGATTGGTTTGCGCAAAAGTTATTGCGTTCACTAACTACGGGAAAAATGTAATTTTTATTGTTTTTTTTTTAACTAGTAATGGCGGCGATCTGCAATTTTTTTTTTGCAGGACTGCGACATTGCAGCTGACAGATCAGACCCTTGACTGACATTTTTGACACTTTTGGGGGTCTTTCTATTTAGCGGATTTTCACTTATTGCGGGTGGGTCTGGAACGTAACCCCTGCGATGGAGGGGGGTTTACTGTATTGCATAATCATCAGTGTTTTCTGGAATTACTCTTTTTCAATCTCAGAATAGAATACCTGCATGGAGGACAGGATAAGGGTAGGGTGCAAATGTGGAGATATTATCTTTTTTTTTTTTTACTATGATATTGTAACAATTAGTTGATTGGAGTACTACTGCTTTTAAAGCATTACTGTACAAAAAAACTTGTTGTTCTTGATCTTAACCATCTCCCGCTCGCACCGCACTATGGCCAAATGACAGCTACAGAGCGGGCTCACATTGCCGGGAGGGTGTCTATGGACATCGCGCTTCCTGCACCTTCCCTGTGGTGCACATCGGCAGGGATCTGTGATCGTTGTGTCCTTTGGACACAATTGATCAGAGATGGGGATAAAGAACCAAGCACAGCGGCTTTTTACCATGAGACCAGCTGTATCTGATCACAGTGTAAACAGTATTTTCTGGTTATGGCAGTCCTTTCCCACTCTGACAGCGCATGAGGAGAGCCGATAACTGGCAAATCCACACGGGGGACATCTACACTGATAATTAGGGCACTGATCATCAGTGTCCTGATGATCAGTGCAGCCCTAACAGTGCCCACAAGTGCTGCCAATCTGTGCCAATCAGTGCTGCCAATTTGTGCCCACAATTGATGCCTGTCAGTACCCATCAGTGCTGCCTATCAGTGCCCATCAGTGATGTCTGTCAGTGCCCATCAGTGATGCATGTCAGTGCCGCCCATCAGTGCCACCTATCAGTGCCTCCTATTAGTACCCATCAGTGCCACATATCAGTGCAGACTCAACAGTGCCTCTTCATCAGTGCCCCTTAGTGCCGCCTCATCAGTGCCCATCGGTGCAGCCTATCAGTTCAGCCTATAAGTGCCCATCAGTGCAGATTATCAGTGCCCATCAGTGCTTATTTGTCTAAAAAATGATAAAAAAAATGTTTGGGGGTACAGTGTTGTATGACTGCACAATTGTCATTCAAAGTGCGAAAGTGATGAAAGCTGGGCTGAAAGTGCCCAGTAGGCAAGAGGTTAATTAAAACATGGTATATTTATTGTATGTGTAACACCTTAAAAATCCTACCACATTTGAATATATGGTGTGATGTGATATTAGGATGTGGTGTCATATTTAGAGAAGGCTCAGTGTTAATGGTATGTGCCTTTTTAATAATACATAACGAAAATAGATGAAGGTGGTGCAATTGTAGCCTCTTTCAGGTATTGCTAGGCCAGGGTAGTCTTGAATCAGGTATTCTTCACTCCTGCAGTCATGCACAGGTAGTTTTTAGTGCTGTACCTGTGAAATAAGCTGAGCATACTGCAGACAGTTCTACTGTACTTTAGTACAACGTATTAGGAATTTATTTATTATAGGTATTTATTTAGTGCCAAGGATTTATGCAGAGCTTTACATATATTATACATTAACACAAGCCCATGCCCTCAAACAGCTTACAATCTAAAGTCTCTACCTCATATGCATACATACTCATATTAGGGCTAGTTTAGACAGGAGACAATTAACCTATCAGCATGCGTCTGGAGTGTGGGGAGACACACGTGTAAGCACAGAGAAAATCTGCAATCTTCATGCTGGTAGTGTCCTGGTTAAGGCTTACATTAAAGCAGGGCTGTGCAAATCCAGGTTGAAATTGTGATGAAAATAAAGCTCACTAGATAGTGTCTAGTTGAAATGGGATTTTCTCAAACAGCTGCAAGTGTTTCTTGCTTGCTGCGTTTTTATTGTGTGTAAGATAATGATAGAGCAGAAGGGTTAGTTATGTAGAGAACTTAAGGGGTAGTACTGTAGATTGAGGGAGAAAATGGATCAGTACACTGAGAGATCATATGGCCCAGTACTCTGAAGCTGAGGGAACATATTGGTCAGTATTGCGTCCCCTGAAGACGTGCATGGGCACGAAACACGTCATGGCAGGACTGTGCTGACATCACACCACCACTTCTTTTTTCTAGCAATCATTTAAGTAAGTGCACCACTGTTTTTTTTTTTTTTTTTTTTTGCTGTTTTTTGTTGTATATTAAGCATCTGGATGTATTTTATGGATTTTATTTGCTTGTGAAGTGAGTTGAATAAATTACTACACTATATGCGGCCCCTCCTGGTGTTTCTGGCACCATGATCTTCTTCTCATACAGTGCTGCTGTGATTCAGGCTCCCCCTAGTGGCACAGAGTGGATACTGTGATGAGAATACCATAGACCAGGGGTATGCAAACTGTGGCCCTCCAGCTGTTGTAAAACTACAAGTCCCATCCTGCCTCTGCCTCTGGGTCTCATGCTTGTGGCTGTCAGAGTCTTGCTATGCCTCATGGGACTTGTAGTTCTGCAACATCTGGAGGGCCACAGTTTGCATATCCCTGCCATAGACCATAAATGGATGGATGGAGGGAGATGTGTTATCCATAGAGGGTTGCTGTGATGTCTTACACATGCTGTTAGCTGCTCTGTCAAATTTCTGAGCTGATGAGGGCGGTATAGGCTTTAGTCAAAAGTGGTGGTGATTTCCCTCCTTGGATGGTGGAAGCACACATGGAAAGTAGGAACTTTTAAAGGATTTGGACTAGGGATAGACCGATATGTTTTTTTCAGGGCCAATACCAATACCGATATTTTGGTCACAACGTATCGGTATCGTCCGATATTGGCTGGTATTTTGTACATTTAAAGTTTTGAAAAATAAAGACAATTTTTGACACAAATAAATCGGGTACTGAACATGTTAATGTTTGTTTAATGCTTAATGGCTGGCTTGCTGGCACCCTGTGGTGGGTGGCTGGCTGGCTGGCACCCTGTGCTGGGTGGCTGGCTGTCTGGCACCCTGTGGTGGGTGGCTGGCTGGCTGGGTGGCACCCTGTGGTGGGTGGCTGGCTGGCTGGCACCCTGTGGTAGGTGGGTGGCTGGCACAGGGGCTGTGGGTGGCTGGCTGGTACAGGGCCTGTGGGTGCCTGGCTAGTACAGTGCATGTGGCTGGCTGGTACAGGGCCTGTGGGTGGCTTGCTGTCTGGCACCCTGTCTGTGGGTGGCTGGCTGTCTGGCACCCTGAGGTGGGTGGCTGGGTGGCTGGCACAAGGGCTGTGGGTGGCTGACTGGTACAGGGGCTGTGGGTGGCTGGCTGGTACAGTGCCTGTGGCTGGCAGGTACAGGGCCTGTGGGTGGTTGGCTGGCTGGCTAGTACAGGGCATGTGGGTGGGTGGCTGGCTGGCTGGCTGGCTCGCTGGTAAAGTGCCTGTGGCTGGCTGGCTGGTACAGGGCCTGTGGATGTGGGTGGTTGGCTGGCACCGGGCTGCTGTGGGTGGATGTATGGCTGTGATACACTCCCGCGAGACTAGTCCTGACTCCAGACGAGGCTGTCCAAGGCGAGGGAGGCAGCCTAAGAAGGCAGAATGACGTCACAAAAATACCGGCAATATTGGCCAGTTCCAGTGCCGATATCGATATATCGGGAAAGTGCATATCGGCCCCCGATATATCGGCCTTGCCCTAATTTGGACTATCTGTTTCTAGCAAGCTGCTGTTTATTATTATCTTCTATAGGCGCTGCATTTTTATTTTATTTGGAAACCAAGGATGGACCTAACTCCAGGAGATCAGGTCTCATGAAGGCTTCCAGACATACACTTTATTACCAAAAATATTGGGACGCCTGCCTTTACATGCACATGAACTTTAATGGCATCCCAGTCTTAGTCAGTAGGGTTCAATAATGAGTTGGCCCACCCTTTGCAGCTATAACGTGTGCAACTCTTCTGGGAAGGCTGTCCACAAGGTTTAGGAGTGTGTCTCACATTTGTGAGGTCAGGCACTGATGTGGATGAGAAGGCCTGGCTCGCAGTGCCCACTCTAATTTATCCCAAAGGTGTTCTATCGGGTTGAGGTCAAGACTCTGCGCAGGCCAGTCAAGTTCCTCCACCCCAAGTTGGCTCATCCATGTCTTTATCGACCTTGCTTTATGCACTGGTCCAAATCATTTGCTGGAGGGAGGATTATGGTGTGGGGTTGTTTTTCCTGGGTTGGGCTTGGCCCTCAGTTCCAGTAAAGGAAACTCTTAAGGCATCAGCATACCAAGACATTTTAGACAATTTCATGGTTCCAACTTTGTGGGAACAGTTTGGGGAGGGCCCCTTCCTGTTTTAACATGACTGTGCATCAGTGCATAAAGCAGGCCTCCGAACATTTGCTACCTGAGTAGATGGAAGAAAACAGTGAGATTCCACTGACCATTCTGCTGATCTTCTGCTTTGAAACAGAAGCACGCTTAGGTCACCCACAGTGTTGCTAATGAGTGTCAAGCGCAGGTGTCCCTTGAAGTGTAAGCAAACCAGATATTCCTTGGATGGCATATCAGTGTCCTATGCATTTAGCAGTAAGCAACTATGCCTAATGTGGGGCAAGACAACGGGTATTTACAAAGCCGGGTAGCTGCTGCCTATGAGGATTTCAGGTGACTAAAGGTGACCTTGTCACTGTAGGTGGGCTGTAAAATGAGACGAGAAATCAACGTGGTGCCTCAAGAGCATGAGCCAGATGGTGCTTACTCTAGGCTGAATGGCAGAAAAGTGAATGCAGAGCAGATGAATGGAACAATCCCCCTCTACCAACTTCCTGTGGGCAGCAGTGTAACCAATCTGTTTCTGAATTCATGCATCCTTCAATGGAATTTTTTTTACGTTTATTTTGTTTACCCATTCACCCATTTTAAAGAACTGTGAGAGATATTATGTTCTGTTAACATTCTTTAAATACATATGTCTGTATATTTTCTTTTTCTCCTTTATTTTTAAGATTTTTATAATTATAGTAGCAGTTTATTTTTAGCCCGATATAAAGTGGGAGCTAAACTCCCGAAACAAGATGGCTCCTCCATGACCTTTTGTGTTTGATAACTAAACTTGTTTTCTCTGGTCTTTATCTTGGTAATCTCCATGACAGACTATTGTAGGCTTTTCTAACATTTACCAACCTAATTCAGTAAGGCAGTCCAAAGTGCAATGATTTTAATTTACTGTTGATACATTAATTGAAATAAGATTTCTGATTGCATTTTATAGCAGCCTAGCAGCTGGCCAAACACCTTAATCTTTAAAGTGGAACTTCGCTTAAAATAGTAATTTCCACTCATCCTCCACTCTCCCTCTCCTCTTCCATAATTGGAAACTTTTTTTTAAACAATACAGCAGAATTCCCGCTCCCCCTCTTCCCCCCACAACCTCCTGGGACACATAACATGTCCCAGGAGGCTGCAGGACCAGCCTGAAAGTGCAGCACGTCTCACACATGCACAGTGGGGAGCCAGCTGTGAAACAGCAGAAAGTTGCAGTTGGCTTCCCACAGCCAAGATGACGGTACCAGAAACCCAACCCAAATACTGCCCGAGTGAAAACAGTCCTGGACTCCTGGACTGGTGAGTACCTGTTTATTAACCACTTTACCACCGGAGGATTTTGCTGTCCTACGTCCAGGCCACTTTTTGCGATTCGGCAACTGTGCAAATTTAACTGACAATTGCGCGATCATGCAACGCCATACCCAATTTAACTTTATGTCCTTTTTTCCGCCACAAATAGAGCTTTCTTTTGGTGGTATTTGATCACCTGTGCGATTTTTACTTTTTGCGCTATAAACAAAAAAAGAGCGACAATTTTGAAAAAATAACAATATTTTTCAAAATTTTTTATATGAAATTCCCCCAAAAAAAATGTAAAAATCTAAATTTTTTAACATTTTAGGCCAATTTGTTTTCTGCTACATATTTTTGGTAAAAAAAATCGCAATAAGCGTATTTTGATTGGTTTGCGCAAAAGGTATCGCAGCTACTAACTACGGGAAAGTTATGTCATTTTTATTGTTTTTTTTTTAACTAGTAATGGCGGCAATCTGGCGGCAATCTGCATTTTTTTGCGGGACTGCGACATTGCGGCGGACAGATCAGACCCTTGACTGACATTTTTGACACTTTTGGGGGTTCCAGTGACATTACTACAGTAATCAGTGCTATAAATATGCACTGTTACTGTAAAAATGACACTGGCAGGGAAGGGGTTAACTTTTATTGGTGATCAAGGGGTTAATGTATGCCTGGTGCTTACTAACGTGTGTGGGGGGAGGGGACTGTGTGACACAGGCACAGATCGCAGGTTCAGCTATGCTGAATCCTGCAATCTGACCCTGCCTGTCACTTAGGAGATCCGCCCACTTTGTTTACACAAGTCGGCGGATCTCCACACTCAATCCCCGACGATCGGGGAAGAGCGGCAGTGATCATCGCCGCTCCTCCCCTGGCCTGACTCCCGCTGTGACTGAAAACAGCGGGAGCGAGCCTCCGGCGGCACGCACGCGCCGCCCAAAAGGGGAGAAGTCCAGCGACGTAGGTCTACGTCGCTGGACGATATCGAGCCACTTTGCCGCAGTACGGTCAACGTGACCGGTCGGCAAGTGGTTAAAAGCCAGCAGCTACAGTATTTGTAGCTGCTCATTTTAATTTTTAATGACTACATTTTCTCTTTAAAAAGTAACTCCACTTTTGTGGGGAACAAAATCAGCAAATAAGGAAAAAACAATATAGTATATACAATTACAACACAAACCATATTGTAATTGAATGTTATTAACCTCCCTGGCGGTATGATTCTGTCAGGAATTCTGTTCCAAAAGCGGTACAATTCTTTTCATGGAAATTTGGCGTTATGTATTATAGGCCTACAATTCTTAGTAATTACTGACTTAAACCTGACCAAAACAAGTCTCTAGTAGACATCCCAGATGTGATATATTTGAAACACAAACAAGTGAATTATAATCGAATCAATAATATTATTTTATTATTTAATATATAGTATATATAATAAAATTATATTATTGATTAGATTATAATTCATGCGCTATATATTATATATATATGTGTGTATATAGATATATATATATATATACATGAATTATAATCGAATCAATAATATAATTTTATATATATATATATATATATATATATATATATATATATATGTGTGTGTGTATATAGGTATATATATATATATACATATATATATATATATATATATATATATATATATATATGCATATATATATATGCATATATATATATATATATATATATATATATATATATGTATATATATATATATATATATATATATATATATATATATATGCATATATATAATATAAAATGTGTTATGTGTTTTGTGCAACGTTTTTTTTTTTTTTTGAATTTCCCTCCCTAGTTCCGCTCCCATGCAGCATTGCTGCTGCAGGGAACGGAACTAGGAAGTCCTCCTACCGACAGACGAGCGGCGGAGATCTCGCTGGCGGTCACAGCAATGAGAGCTCATCGCTGGATCGCCAGGATAAGGTAAGAGAAGCTCCGCTGCGCTGTCTGCACGCTCTGCCCATTCACCCCGAGCGTGACTCGGGGATACCGCTAATAGCAGAAAATTCCTACCCCGAGTCACGCTCGGGTTTACCGCTAAGGCGGTTAAAAACTACCTTTCCTTTTCATTATGCAGCTGTTGTAATTTTCTGAAAATCCAATGCAATATGGCTACCTGGATCTGTTCTGTACACAGAATATGTACTGACCACACCCCAGAAATACCATTTCCTGCTTGTGTGATTGGCTCACCAATTTTCCCAGAAGTCTGTCTAAGATACAAGTTAAGTTTCTGGCATCCCCTGCAACAAAAATGTCATTTTTGGTGATATACTGCCAAAAGGAACATGTCTAAAGGGATGCAGACCCAGCAGCTTTCCTCATTAGAGCCCTGCAACTGCCACAGCTCATAGATAATTATGAAACCACTCCCATTTGACCCACTCAGCACAGAGGAACAAACAATGATTTCTTCAGAATAACAAAAGGTAGGAATCTGTAACAAAGTTTGTTAAAATCCCTGCAATGTATCTAGATCACTCACCCAGAGGGGAATGTTTTTTTCTCAACAAAAGTGGAGTTACGCTTTAAGTCTTCTGTGCCTTTTCCTCCCCACAATGATGTAGGGATCTCTATCTATAAGATGGTTAACCAACCTCTAGATGCTACTGTGCAAACAGTCAGTAAATCAAGTAATACTTTTGGTGGCACTCTACCACTTTGGACATGTTTTCTTACCATTGCAGTCCACCCCTATTAAATCTGATCCTCCTCATTCAGAACAAGCCCTGATGTAACCAGTTCGCTATAGAATTTTAGTTTGATGGGTTGTATATATCGCAAGATATACAGTATCTCACAAAAGTGAGTACACCTTCACAGTTTTGTAAATATTTTATTAGATCTTTTCATGTGACATCACTGAAGAAATGACACTTTGCTACAATGTAAAGTAGTGAGTGTACAGCTTGTATAGCAGTGTAAATTTGCTGTCCCCCCAAAAAAACTCAACACACAGCCATTATTGTCTAAACCGCAGGCAACAAAAGTGAGTACACGCCTAAGTAAAAAATGTCCAAATTGGGCCCAGTTAGCTATTTTCCCTCCCTGGTGTCATGTGACTCATTGGTGTTACAAGGTCTCAGGTGTAAATGAGGAGCAGGCATATTAAATTTGGTGTTATCGCTCTCACTCTCTCTCATACTGGTCACTGGAAGTTCAACATGGCACCTCATGGCAAAGAACTCTCTGAGGATCTGAAAAAAAGAGTTGTTGCTCTACATAAAGATGGCCTAGGCTATGAGAAGATCGCCAAGACCCTGAAACTGAGGTGCAGCATGGTGGCCAAGACCATACACCGGTTTAACAGGACAGGTTCCACTCAGAACAGGCCTCACAATGGTTGACCAAAGAAGTTAAGTACAAGTGAGTCATAGCCAGAGGTTGTCTTTGGGAAATAGACATATGAGTGCTGTCAGCATTGCTGCAGAGGTTGAAGCGGTGGGGGGTCAGCCTGTCAGTGCTCAGACCATATGCTGCACACTGCATCAAATTGGTCTGCATGGCTGTCGTCCCAGAAGGAAGCCTCTTCTAAAGATGATGCATAAGAAAGCTCGAAAAACCTTTCACTGAGCACAAGCAGACTAAGGACATGGATTACTGGAACCATGTCCTGTGGTCTGATGAGACTAAGATAAACTTATTTGGTTCAGATGGTGTCAAGCGCGTGTGGCGGCAACCAAGTGAGGAGTACAAAGACAAGTGTGTCTTGCCCACAGTCAAGCATGGTGGTGGGAGTGTCATGGTCTGGGGCTGCATGAGTGCTGCCATCACTGTGGAGCTACAGTTTATTGGGGGAAACATGAATGCCAAAATGTACTGTGACATACTGAAGCAGAGCATGATCCCCTCCCATTGGAGGGCGCAGGGCAGTATTCCAACATGATAACGACCCCAAACAAACCTCCAAGTCTACCACTGCCTTGCTAAAGAAGCTAAGGGTAAAGGTGATGGACTGGCCAAGCATGTCTCCAGACCTAAACCCTATTGAGCATCTGTGGGGAATCCTCAAACGGAAGTTGGAGGAGCACAAGTTCTCGAAACATCCACCAACTCGGTGATGTCATCATGGAGGAGTGGAAGAGGCAATCTGTGAAGCTCTGGGGAACTCCATGCCCAAGAGGGTTAAGGCAGTGCTGGAAAATAATGGTGGTCACACAAAATATTGACACTTTAGGCCCAATTTGGACATGTTCAATTAGGGGTGTACTCACTTTTGTTGCCAGAGGTTTAGACAATAATGGCTATGTGTTGTGTTATTTTGAGGGGACAGCAAATGTACAAATGTGCAAAGTGTTGTCACATGAAAAGATATAATAAAATATTTACAAAAATGTGAGGGGGTGTACTCACTTTTGTGAGATACTGTAGCAGAGCCACTTGATCCCTCCCTGGAGCCTGCATTTTTAAAATCCCACAGTGGGCTTGCTGGCTCTGAAGAAGGGGCTAAGCCTCGAAATGCATTAGCCATCATCTATTGAGGACATTGTTTACAGATACAGATTGTTCCAGATGTTCAGATTTGATGTGCTTTGTTACACCTTTGTTTGTGAGTATATACCCTTACAATTAGTGTTGAGCGAACACGGACTGTATTATTCGTGTTCGTACCGAATAATTGGATTTTTTTTACCCGAACACGGACACGGACACTTTACTGTATGTTCGGGTAAAAATCCGTGTTCGGTCGTTTTATTTCCGGGTTTTGCATGCTTTGGCGCTCTTTTCATGGCGGGCTTTCAACAGCCAATCAACAATCGTTTAACTGGTGTGCCTTAAGCCATCCCAGCCATGCCTGCAAATGTCTTAGTAGCTGTGATTGGCCGTCTGAAGCATGTGACCAAGTCTTTATAAGTTCGAGGCAGCCGCCGCAGCAGCGTCATTCTGCTGCTTAGCTAAGGGACAGAGCACACATCAATGTGCTGGCTGCTGATTAGGGAAAGATAGGCAGGAAAAAACCATTTGTGTCCGGATAGAATTGAGGGACAGGTCGGAGTGTTTAGGCAGGGCGAGTTGTAGGCATTTTAGGGATAGAGTCTGCTGAATTATAGGGTCAGTGTCTTCTACAAACTACAATCGATATTGCTGTGTGGGGGGTGGGGTGAATCTGCACTCAATCCTGATCTACGATCTCTTCTCAATCCTGTTAGGGACAGAGTCTGCTGAATTTTAGGGAAACTGTGTTCTACAAACTACAATCGATATTGCTGTGTGGTGTGGGATTGGAGATAGGCAGGTGTCAGTGATCCACATCCATTTTTCTGTGTGTGAGCTGCAGTGAACACAATCTTTTTGGGCTGCAGTGAACACAATCTTTTTGGGCTGCAGTGAACACAATCTTTTTGGGCTGCAGTGAACACAATCTTTTTGGGGTGCAGTGAACAAAATCTTTTTGGGGTGCAGTGAACACAATCCTTTTTGGTGTGCAGTGAACACAATCTTTGTGGGGTGCAGTGAACAAAATCCTTTGTGGGGTGCAGTGAACACAATCTTTTTGGGGTGCAGTGAACAAAATCCTTTTTGGGGTGCAGTGAACAACATCCTTTTTGGGGTGCAGTGAACACAATCTTTTTGGGGTGCAGTGAACAAAATCCTTTGTGGGGTGCAGTGAACACAATCTTTTTGGGGTGCAGTGAACACAATCTTTTTGGGGTGGAGTGAACAACATCCTTTTTGGGGTGCAGTGAACAAAATCCTTTTTGGGGTGCAGTGAACAAAATCATTTTTGGGGTGCAGTGAACACAATCTTTTTGGGGTGCAGTGAACACAATCTTTGTGGGGTGCAGTGAACACAATCTTTTTGGGGTGGAGTGAACAACATCCTTTTTGGGGTGCAGTGAACAACATCCTTTTTGGGGTGCAGTGAACACAATCTTTTTGGGGTGCAGTGAACACAATCTTTGTGGGGTACAGTGAACAGAATCTTTGTGGGGTGCAGTGAACACAATCTTTGGGGGGTACAGTGAACACAATCTTTTTGGGGTGCAGTGAACACAATCTTTGTGGGGTGCAGTGAACACAATCTTTTTGGGGTGGAGTGAACAAAATCATTTTTGGGGTGCAGTGAACAACATCCTTTTTGGGGTGCAGTGATCAAAATCCTTTTTGGGGTGCAGTGAACACAATCTTTTTGGGGTGCAGTGAACAAAATCCTTTGTGGGGTGCAGTGAACAGAATCTTTGTGGGGTGCAGTGAACACAATCTTTGGGGGGGTACAGTGAACACAATCTTTTTGGGGTGCAGTGAACACAATCTTTGTGGGGTACAGTGAACAGAATCTTTGTGGGGTGCAGTGAACACAATCTTTGGGGGGTACAGTGAACACAATCTTTTTGGGGTGCAGTGAACACAATCTTTGGGGGGTACAGTGAACACAATCTTTTTGGGGTGCAGTGAACACAATCTTTGTGGGGTGCAGTGAACACAATCTTTGGGGGGGTACAGTGAACACAATCTTTTTGGGGTGCAGTGAACAACATCCTTTTAGGGTGCAGTGAACACAATCTTTGTGGGGTGCAGTGAACAACATCCTTTTAGGGTGCAGTGAACACAATCTTTGTGGGGTACAGTGAACAGAATCTTTGTGGGGTGCAGTGAACACAATCTTTGGGGGGTACAGTGAACACAATCTTTGTGAGGTGCAGTGAACACAATCTTTGTGGGGTGCAGTGAACACAATCATTGTGGGGTGCAGTGAACTCAATCTTTGTGGGGTACAGTGAACACAATCTCATACTTCTGAAGATTTGAGGGTGCTGCCTGTTCCATACTCCCCCTACTCCTCATCTAGCCTTTTAGGGGTACAAACAATAGTAATTGGGGCCTAGTGTGGTTGTGTACGTGTGATATACATACACTTTTTTTGGATCATATTTTCTATTCCGCTATTTAATCAAAAACCTTTGGGGATCAGTTAAATTGGGGGATAGTCTGTGTTGGTACGTGTGAGAGAGATCCACCTTTCCAAGTTGTTGGGGTTCATCTCATACTTCTGAAGGTTTGAGGGTGCTGCCTGTTCCATACTCCCCCTACTCCTAGCCTTTTAGGGGTACAAACAATAGTAATTGGGGCCTAGTGTGGTTGTGTACGTGTGATATACATACACTTTTTTTGGATCATATTTTCTATTCCGCTATTTAATCAAAAACCTTTGGGGATCAGTTAAATTGGGGGATAGTCTGTGTTGGTACGTGTGAGAGAGATCCACCTTTCCAAGTTGTTGGGGTTCATCTCATACTTCTGAAGGTTTGAGGGTGCTGCCTGTTCCATACCCCCCCTACTCCTCATCTAGCCTTTTAGGGGTACAAACAATAGTAATAGGGGCCTAGTGTGGTTGTGTACGTGTGATATACATACACTTTTTTTGGATCATATTTTCTATTCCGCTATTTAATCAAAAACCTTTGGGGATCAGTTAAATTGGGGGATAGTCTGTGTTGGTACGTGTGAGAGAGATCCACCTTTCCAAGTTGTTGGGGTTCATCTCATACTTCTGAAGGTTTGAGGGTGCTGCCTGTTCCATACTCCCCCTACTCCTAGCCTTTTAGGGGTACAAACAATAGTAATTGGGGCCTAGTGTGGTTGTGTACGTGTGATATACATACACTTTTTTTGGATCATATTTTCTATTCCGCTATTTAATCAAAAACCTTTGGGGATCAGTTAAATTGGGGGATAGTCTGTGTTGGTACGTGTGAGAGAGATCCACCTTTCCAAGTTGTTGGGGTTCATCTCATACTTCTGAAGGTTTGAGGGTGCTGCCTGTTCCATACCCCCCCTACTCCTCATCTAGCCTTTTAGGGGTACAAACAATAGTAATTGGGGCCTAGTGTGGTTGTGTACGTGTGATATACATACACTTTTTTTGGATCATATTTTCTATTCCGCTATTTAATCAAAAACCTTTGGGGATCAGTTAAATTGGGGGATAGTCTGTGTTGGTACGTGTGAGAGAGATCCACCTTTCCAAGTTGTTGGGGTTCATCTCATACTTCTGAAGGTTTGAGGGTGCTGCCTGTTCCATACTCCCCCTACTCCTCATCTAGCCTTTTAGGGGTACAAACAATAGTAATTGGGGCCCAGTGTGGTTGTGTACGTGTGATATACATACACTTTTTTTGGATCATATTTTCTATTCCGCTATTTAATTTAACTGGGCCTCCATGCGAGACCTGTGTGCCTTGTTGCGCTGTTTTGAGTACTCCACCAACATGGCCAGTGGCAATGACGCCGTTCTCAGCTTAACTATCCCACTTCTATGCCTCCTTGAAAAAACAATTCGGGCGATGATGGAAGAGGATGTGGCACAGGATGAGGAGGAGGAGGAGGATGAAGAGGTAACATTTCCAAGGCTTTCAGGGCAGTCATTCGCAAGGGGCTCCGAGGGTGGGTTCCTGCACACGCAAACGCCAGGGACGCAATTGTCCAGCAGGGGCACAGTTCTGGAGGATGAGGAGGATGAGGAGGATGAGGAGGAGGAGGAGCTGGAGGAGGAGATGGAACCATGTTCACAGCAGGGTGGCACCCAGGCCAGCTCATGGCCATCACTGGTGCGTGGCTGGGGGGATACAGAGGACACGGACGATACACCTCCCACAGAGGACAGCCTTTCGTTGCCTCTGGGCAGCCTGGCACACGTGAGCGATTACATGCTGCAGTGTCTCCACAACGACCGCCGAGTTGCCCACATTCTAACTTGTGCTGATTACTGGGTGGCCACGCTGCTGGATCCCCGTTACAAGGACAACGTACCGTCCTTAATTCACTCACTGGAGCGCGATCGCAAGATGCGCGAGTACAAGCGCACGCTGGTAGACGCCATGCTGCTGGCATTCCCATCTGACAGCGGGGCCACAGTGGAAGCACAAGGCAGAGGAGGAGGAGGAGGAGGTCGCCAACGCAACCAGGGCACCGCCAGCACCTCAGAAGGCAGGGTTAGCATGGCCGAAATGTGGAAAAGCTTTGTCAGCACGCCACAACAAACAGCAGCACCAGCAGCTCAGATGGAACGTCTTAGCAGGAGGCAGCATTTTACCAACATGGTGGAGCAGTATGTGTGCACACGCCTACATGTAGTGAATGACGGGTCTGCCCCCTTCAACTTCTGGGTCTCCAAATTGGGCACATGGCCTGAGCTTGCCCTTTACGCCTTGGAGGTGCTGGCGTGCCCTGCAGCCAGTGTATTATCTGAACGGGTATTTAGCACGGCTGGGGGCGTTATAACAGACAAGCGCAGCCGCCTGTCCAGAGACAATGTGGACAAGCTCACGTTCATTAAAATGAACCAGGCATGGATCCCACGGGACTTTTCCGTACCTTATGCAGAATAGCAATGGATACCGACCTTACCCACCCATTGTTCCATTTTTGCTCTTTCTCACTCTTTTGGGGTGTACCCTCATTTAAAATTTTTGAAAAGAAGCAGTGTTGGCTACCTCGTCCTCCTCCTCAGGGCCAGATTAATGTAGGGGCTATTGGAGCTGCAGCTCCAGGCCCCTACCTTTTATATAGGCCCCGGGTTGGCCATATTCACTGTTACCGCTCTTCTGTCACTTGTAAACACAGAAGTCTGGCTTCTATGCTCGCTTCCCCAGGCAGCACCCTCAGAACCTCCCCACACAGCGTGAAGGCCGGACAAGGAGGGACAGTTGGCGATGCATGGATGTGTTTATGGGCTTCAGAGACAGCATCCCATGTTGAATTAGGCATGCATGGCTGCACCCTTCCTCCTCTGGGTGCATGGCAAGGCACGGCCCTTAAGGCCCTTCAAAATCCTCAGCACCAAGCCCATGATGCTGTTAATCCGGCCCTGGTCCTCCTCCACCGCCGCTTCCACCTACACCGCCCATAGGTGTGCGCAGCCTATTGCATTAAGGTGTGCACCCCAAAGTTGAAATACACATGCATGTGTTTGCCAGCAGGGAGAGTAATGTATCGGGGCCATGTACCTGTAGGCAAGGAGAAATAGAGCAGAGCAGGTCCCAGGGAGATCTTTCCCATCTCCTCACTGGCAATGCTATGTGCCCTAGGTGATTAGGGTGTGCCCAGGCACACCCAGCACACCCTGTGCGCACGCCTATGTCACCGCTAGGCTTGTGACGGTATCAGATTTTCATGCTGCGATTAATTGATTAAGGTTTTGCCACAGTATACGGTATTATCACGGTATTCTATTATTAAATTTAAATTATTAAATTTCCACCTCACTTCAATTTCATTGCTGAATTTAGGGGCTTTGGTTCACTTATGCACATTATTATATAGTCAGTCAGTACAGACTCTGTGAACCAGGCCTAAAATAGGTCATCAAGCAGTGTCTGGCCTAACTGGTGATAACTGGTTCTGGCGCTCGGCTCCGATCCGATGGCCTGGTCATTAAGAGGGCAAATCCTTGTGGTCAAGAAGTGGTTAAACCTGAAGGAGGTGTTGTTTATAAATTACTTTACTATTGCTTTAGGCCTGGTTCACATGTATGCGGGTTGGTGGTTCACATTTGCACAGGCATAGCAGCCCATTGATTTGAATGGGCTGCTATGCCCTCATTTTCCGCAGAAAAAAGGTGCATGCAGCATTTTTTTAAAATTCAGTGGCCTTGAAATCCATCCTGCTTTTGCACCATGCGACTAACCTGCAGTTCCTGCTCTGGCAAGCTTTCTGCATTTTTTGTATACGTGGGCACGGCATTTAAAAATAAACAGTTTGCGTGTGCAGCAACGGCAGGTAAGTCGCATGGTGCAAAAGAAGGATGGATTTCATGGCCACTGCATTTTTTTAAATTCTGCATGCACCTTTTTTCAGCTGAAAACGCAGGCATAGCAGCTCAAGCCCATTCACATCAATGGGCTGCTATGCCTGTGCAAATGTGGGCCCCCAACCCGCATACATGTGAACCAGGCCTAAAGCAATAGTAAAGTCATTAATTGGTTAAACCTGCAGGAGGACCGGTGTTTTTATCTATTAATGACTTTACTATTGCTTTAGGCCTGGTTCACATGTATGCGGGTTGGGGGCCCACATTTGCACAGGCATAGCAGCCCATTGATGTGAATGGGCTTGAGCTGCTATGCCTGCGTTTTCAGCTGAAAAAAGGTGCATGCAGAATTTAAAAAAATGCAGTGGCCATGAAATCCATCCTTCTTTTGCACCATGCGACTTACCTGCCGTTGCTGCACACGCAAACTGTTTATTTTTAAATGCCGTGCCCACGTATACAAAAAATGCAGAAAGCTTGCCAGAGCAGGAACTGCAGGTTAGTCGCATGGTGCAAAAGCAGGATGGATTTCAAGGCCACTGAATTTAAAAAAAATGCTGCATGCACCTTTTTTCTGCGGAAAATGAGGGCATAGCAGCCCGTTCAAATCAATGGGCTGCTATGCCTGTGCAAATGTGGGCCGCCAACCCGCATACATGTGAACCGCCAACCCGCATACATGTGAACCAGGCCTAAAGCAATAGTAAAGTCATTAATAGATAAAAACACCGGTCCTCCTGCAGGTTTAACCACTTCTGGATCGCAAGGATTTGCCCCTTTAAAGACCAGGCCATCGGATCAGAGCGCCAGGACCAGTCATCACCAGGTAGGCCAGACACTGCTTGATGGCTATATAATAATGTAATGTGGGCTGCTAGGCGTGTGTGTGTGTATATATATATTTATTAGAGCTGCACGATTCTGGCCAAAATGAGAATCACGATTTTTTAGCTTGGAATAAAGATCACGATTCTCTCACGATTCTCTGTGTAACAAAAAAAAAAAAAATTGGGATAACTTTACTGTTACGTTTTTTTTTTTTTTTTTATTCATTAAAGTCTAATCATTGCGTTTGAAAGACTGCTGCGCAAATACAGTGTGACATAAAATATTACAACAATCGCCATTTTATTCTGTAGGGTCTCTGCTAAAAAAATATATAAAATGTTTGGGGGTTCTAAGTACTTTTCTAGCAAAAAAAAAACTGATTTTAACTTGCAAGCAGCAAGTGTCAGAAAAAGATCCAGTCTTTAAGAGGTTAAACTTCCTTTCTCCCTGGCAGAGGGAAGGAAAAGATACAAATGTAATCATTTTTGTTTATAGTTAGGAGACTTAATGCTGAAAGGTGTTAGCTGAGTGAGTGAATGAGTCATCCAGCTCACTGAAATGTATCAATTCACAAGTCAGGCAGACTTGACAGAGAAACTCGGTATTTTAAAAATGCCACAATAACAATACCGTGGCTATGCAATACCGCGATATATCGAATTACCGAAAACCGGCATATGTCTAGTCACCGCCACATCCACCACCACCTCAACCTCCCTCCTACTCCATATGGGCCTCGTCCTTCAGAGATGAAGAAGAACATTGTTTTATTTTTCTGTTTTTTTTTCTTGTTTTAAGTTATTTCCCTATCCACATTTGTTTGCAGAGCACTTGCCATGCTCTTAATTACGTTTTGCTGCCATTTGCAGCACTCTAGCCCTTTCCTTTGGTGTTTTAGAGCCATTTTAGTGCCTTAAAGTTCGGGTCCCCATTGACTTCAATGGGGTTCGGTGTCCGGGAAAAGTTCGGTAAAAGTCCGGGACACGGACCCGGACTTTTTTTTAAAGTTCGGCCGAACCCGTCGAACACGGACATCTAGGTGTCCGCTCAACCCTACTTACAATTAATAAAGCCTATTATTGAGGATAATGTGCTAGGCCAGTGTGCCCTATGTTTGTTTTTTGACTCTATAGAATTTTAGTTTGATGGGTTGTATATATTTCAAGATATAGCAGAGCCATTTGATCCCTCCCTGGAGCCTGCATTTTTAAAATCCCAATCTAAGCTTGTGTCATTTTATCCATGGCTATGTCCTAGTTAATCATTTATTTATCAGCGGAGCCAAGAAATACATTATTTTACATAGAATTTATGCAAATAAAAATAGTCGCCTAAAACAAAGCATCCTGATTGTGCTATTATCAATTTGATATGTATCTTTAGGTACGCTGATAGCTGAAACTCTCAAATCACAAATTTGTGTTCTTTACCAGAGAGCTAAATTGCATTACAACTAGCTGCATCTATTGCATTTTAAAACTAATACAGTAATTACCAATTTTGTTCTATCATATTATCAGCCCTCCTGTTGAAGTGTTAGACTGAACATAAATCAGAGAAGCAAAGGTTAGCTATAGGGCCTCTAATGCTAACAGTAAGTCTATATTGAAATACAATAGTAGAAAAGAAAGTGAAATAAGTATATAACATTGCTTTCAAATTTTTTCTTAAAGACAGGTTTCTTAATAGGTGTACTTAGACAACGGGAATCTGGGACAGATTCCCAGAAGTGCAGAAATTGGTTTGAATCATCGAAATGTATTTGTAGCTGCTTTTGCAGCCTGGTTGATAGGATTTGTATGGTCGTATCCATGCATGGGTTTGAATGGTTGATTTTGACATGAGGTTGCTCTTCCATATCAAGCATGCTGGCTCCATGTATCAGTGGAGGAGGTAGTAGGGTGTGGTGCCTCAGATGACGGATGGGGAGACTGAATGTGCAGCTTAGTACCACCTAAATAAAAATGTAAAAAAAGTGTGCTGTCCCTTTAAATTTAAAATTATGTGCAATTCATAAATTTTCAAATTAAACATACAATATTTGGTGCTCTTAATGCATAAAAGTTTAATCTTATATACTTCATTCACAATTATTATCCAAAGTGACAAAATTGATTATTTGTATAGTTTATATAAACGGTCCAACAAGTCCCTGATGAATCATAAGTGAATAAAGTTCTCCGTACTCCTAAGTGTCCAAAGAAAAAAATTGCTCCAATGCTATAAGTGCTTCTTAATTAAAAAGGGCCTCTTACCAGACCAAGATGATCTCAAGTTACAGAGATCCAATGCGCTTTTGTTTCCCAAAGTAAAGGTTGGTACTCTCACTGTCAGACCTCAGATAGCTTGATGGAATGCAATGGTATAATCCTCAAATGAAACCAACATGCCACTTCCTTTACTCCAAATGCCAATCATCAGCAATAATATATGTAAAGCATAAACGGGGAGAGGCCTTAAGGTGCAGTACATTCATTTCAATATATAATTATAAAAAGTATTGCATTTACACAGAGTTGAATAAAAACAAGCGATCCACAAAATTCAAATATTTGGCCACAGAAACCTGCTGACACTCCAATACGCGATGACGTCACACACTATCTCTACCCGGCGCATTTCCCCACAACTGGCATCCTCTGGAATTGGAGATCAGCGTGAAGATGTCAAAGCTGATACTTTTGAGGCAGAAGAGACACTGGAAAGGATTCAATACATACATGTAAACTGAAGAGAGATGAGGGTCTTCACCTTAACATGATATATTTAGCCTTTGACTTAAGTTAAGCCACAATGAATGTATATGAAAAGTATATATATGGGTAAAAAATGGATGAAAAATAAATAGAAATAAACACTAAAAAAGATCACTTTGCAGGAAAATTGGGCAATGGAGCATGAAGAAACCCTTTACAACTATGTTTTTCCAGGAATTGGGGACAGATTTTGAAGCGATTTGGAAAAAAAAAAAATAATGGACAAGGGTGTTAAGAGACAATCTGGTTGGATGCTTATAAATTGCTCTTATGAGTGTAGATAACTACAGAGATCAGTCCACTTACATAGTTTAGCATGGGCACAGGTAGGACATGATTTTAACAAGAAACAGTTTAAGTCAACATTTACGAGGAGTGATTATTAGGGATGATCGAACGGTTCGGGTCGACCATCGGTTCGACCCGAACATTGGATGTTCGATATTCGGCCGAATACCGAACTTTTTGCGGCAAAAGTTCGGTATTCGGGCCACCAGAACCGCCCAAAATGCACTGGGACAGAAACTGGGCTTTAAAAGCCCGTGATTGGCCCAGAAACGTCTGCAAAAGCCAATGAGGGGGCAGGAGTCTCCTAGGAACGTGATTGGAGTGACTACGGGGACCAGAGGCCAATCAGGAGTGAATACGCCCCACACTATATAAGATGGCCCCGCCTAACCCCTAGCACAGTTATCCAGAGCCTGTTGAAGAGAGTTGAAGCAGTTCTGTCTGACTCCTGCTTGCTACACTACATTTCCTACATATCGAGTGGTTCTAAAGCTCCATATAGCAGAATTGTATTTAGCTTACAGCCAGTGTAGTTAGATACAGCGATTGTGCTGGTTCTTAGAGTTACAAAAAAAAAAAAAAAAAAAAAAAACTTAAGGGACAGTGTCAGTCTTCTGCTGTATGGAGCTTTCTATTTAGTGGAAAGGGATATCTAGTGTAGTTAGGGAACTTTGTACTACATTAGTTAGATTTGAAAATTTAGTTTCTGTAGGGAAAGTGTGAGGGTTCTGTTTAGTGAGCACGTGGCACAGTGCTGCTCTATCACAGCAGGTATACGTGCTTGCTAGGCAGCAAAATACAGTGACAACTTAACGCCTGTTGTTCAAAGCGTTAGGTGCACTGTACAAAAGCCTTTGCAACTGTGCGTGACACGCAACTGCTGTGCTGTATCCAGCGACAACTGTGGGTCGCATAGCAGTGTGCGTTTTTCACGCACACAGTTGCCAACGCATCAGTGACAACCTAACGCCTGTTGTTCAAAGCGTTAGGTCCACTGTGCAAAAGGCTTTGCTACTGTGCGTGACACGCAACTGCTGTGCTGTATCCAGCGACAACTGTGGGTCGCATAGCAGTGTGCGTTTTTCACCGCACACAGTTGCCAACGCATCAGTGACAACCTAACGCCTGTTGTTCAAAGCGTTAGGTCCACTGTGCAAAAGGCTTTGCTACTGTGCGTGACACATCTGCTGTGCTGTATCCAGCGACAACTGTGGGTCGCATAGCAGTGTGCGTTTTTCACCGCACACAGTTGCCAACGCATCAGTGAGAAATATGCCTGGTAGACCAAGAAAAGGCATACGTGGCCCTGCTGCGGAAAGGGGCACAGCTTCTAGGGTGTCTAGAGGCAGGGGTGGACGTGGTGGTCAGTCCTCAGCCAGGCCACCATTTGGATTGTTCTCCGGCAGTGGCCAAGCTATACGCCCACAGTATGTACAGGAGGTGGTGGACTATATGAACAAACCCTCATCATCGGCATCATCTGCAACTACAGTGACCCAGGCAGAGAAAAGTGGTCAGTCTTCTGCAGTTGTCAGAACAAATACAGATGAGTCCATGTCCACCTCATGTCCTCCCTTAGACCCAATTTCAGACATGGCAGAGGAGTCAGCTGAGCTGTTTGACCACAGTGTCGGCCATCTACTCCAGCCTGATGCTCAGTCCTTTATGGAGTCTGATGTTGGGTCTGAGTTTGAGGAGGAGGCAGAGCAAACAAGAGGGGAGAGCAGACGGCCCGCTCCATCTAAGGCCGCACCTGTTGTCTCCCAGGCCAGGCCTGATGCTCAGTCTTTGATAGAATCAGATGTTGGGTCTGAGGTTGAGGAGGAGGCAGAGCAAACAAGAGGGGAGAGCAGACGGCCCGCTCCATCTAAGGCCGCACCTGTTGTCTCCCAGGCCAGGCCTGATGCTCAGTCTTTGATGGAGTCAGATGTTGGGTCTGAGGTTGAGGAGGAGGCAGAGCAAGCAAGAGGGGAGAGCAGACGGCCTACTCCATCTAAGGCCGCACCTGTTGTCTCCCGGGCCACTATACACACCTCATCTTGCTGGGCCTTTTTTGAGACATCCCATGCAGATAAAACAGTTGCGATCTGCAAGATTTGTAAGAAGGGTATAAAACGTGGCAAAAATGTCAACCACCTGGGTACAAGCTGCCTAAACAGGCATTTGACAACCCACCACTCGGCCCGTTGGCAGGAGCATTTAAAGAACCCACAAAAGGGCCAAAGATCGGTCAGTCGGCCTCCTAGTTCTCCTCGCGCTCCTCCTCATGCTCCATCTGCTCCACCTGCTCCACCTGCACATCAGTCTGTTCCTGGCCCTGCTATAGTCACTCGTCACCTGTTGGCAGCCTCCACTGACAGGGATGATGATATAGCAGGCAGTGTCGCATCTACCTCCAGCACACCACCAGCTGTAACATCTAGACGCCAAATTTCGATTCCACACATGCTGGAACGAAAAAAAATGTATACTCCCCGCCACCCACATGCCCAGCGTCTAAACAGTAGTTTGGCTAAACTACTGGCTCTGCAACTATTACCATTTAACCTGGTAGAGTCTGCTCCCTTCCGTGACTTCGCAAAATGTGCAGTTCCACAGTGGCAGGTGCCAAGTCGGCATTACTTTTCCCGTAAGGCCCTGCCATCCCTATACCAACATGTGGAAGGCAATGTAGTGTCGTCCCTGGCCAAGTCAGTCAGCCGTAAGATACACTTGACGGCTGACACTTGGTCAAGCAAACATGGGCAGGGACGGTACATTTCTGTCACTGCTCACTGGGTGACACTGCTTGCCAGTGGAAGGGATTGTAGCCAGGGCTCGGTGCTGCAGCCAGTGTTGCCCCCACGTCTGCAAACAGCTGGTGGTGTCGCTGATCCGGGTAGATCGATCACTTCTACCCCCTCCTGCTCCTCCTCCTCTACCTCCTCCATGCCCTCCTCTGCAGAATGGTCCTTTGAATACGATGAGGTACCACGTAAACGTTCAAAGGGCTATTCTATGTCTCAGGCCAAAAGGTGTCACGCAGTGCTGCAGCTTGTGTGTCTAGGGGACAGGCAGCACACTGCCCCTCAGATTCTTGGGGCTCTGCAGGCACAGGCCCAGAGGTGGTTGACACCACGCCAGCTGCAGCCAGGGATGGTGGTTACTGATAATGGGTCAAACCTCCTGGCCGCCCTTCGTCAGGGAAAGTTAACCCATGTGCCATGCCTGGCGCATGTCCTGAATCTCGTGGTACAGCGGTTTTTGAACTCGTACCCGGGAATGCAGGATGTGCTAAGGATGGCAAGAAGGGTGTGCAGTCACTTCAGGCGGTCGTACAGTGCCACTGCACGTTTGGCCGAAGTGCAGCGCGAGTTTCACCTGCCGGTACACCGCCTCATCTGTGACATGCCCACCCGCTGGAACTCCACCTTGGCTATGCTGCAGCGCCTGTACACGCAGCAGAGGGCCCTCAATGAATACCTATGCGAGTACGGCACCAGCACTGGCTCTGCGCGCCTGGGCTTCTTTTCACCACGGCAGTGGCTTTTGATTAAGGATGCATGCGCTGTCCTCTCGCCATTTGAGGAGGCCACAAGGATGGTCAGCCGGGACAGCGCATGCATCAGTGACACCCTACCGGTACTGTTTTTGTTGGAGCACACTCTGCGTGGCATTATGGACAGGGCACTGGAGGCAGAGCAGCAGGAGGAAGAGGAGGACTTCCTTGCCTCTCAAGGCCCCCTTTATCCTGAGAATCCTGACCCCATTATGCCTAGCTCCCAGAGGCCCGAGCAGGATCCAGGGGTGGAAGAGGAGGAGGAGGACGATTCTGCGGGAACTTTTGCAGGGTTTGAGGAGGAGGAGGAGGAAGACATGCGGCAATCTGCAAGGCCTAGTTTGACTCCCTCGGGACACTTTGGAGTAGTACGTGGCTGGGAGGAGGAGGAGCCCGTTGAAGATAATGTCGTTATGAGTGACCCCGAGGAGTCAGCTTCTCAGGCCTTCGCTAATTTGCGACGCATGGGAAACATCATGCTCCAGAGCCTGCGAAAGGACCCCAGAATCAAGGCCATTAAAGAGACTAACCACTATTGGTTGGCCACCCTACTTGACCCCCGGTACAAGTGTAAAGTCTCGGAGCTTTTCCCATCCACCCAGAGAGTCCACAGGATCAAATCCCTTGAGGACAGTCTCAAGAGGAATCTGGTGAACATGTTCCCCGACTCCCGTAGGGTGCAGGGGCGGGGACAACCTACCATGGATTCTACTGGTGGTCACGAGAGGAGCGTTGGAGAAGGCGTGCGGTTGACGGATGCCTTTCGGTCTTTTTTTAGTCCTCACCGCCCAGGCCTCTCAGCTGCCACATCGCATCGACAGCGTCTGCATCACATGGTGGACGATTACGTGAGGGCACAAAGTGACACAGAGGGCTTTTCATGTGACGAATCCGATCCACTGGCATACTGGGTCTTAAGATTAGACCACTGGCCAGAACTGGCCCAGTATGCCATGGAGTTGTTGGCCTGCCCTGCTTCCAGTGTCCTATCGGAACGGGCATTCAGCGCAGCAGGAGGATTCGTCACAGACCATCGAACTAGACTCTCCACCGACTCAGTCGACCGTTTGACATTCATTAAGATGAATCAGTCGTGGATATCAAGCTTTGATGCACCTGATGCAGACCTTGTAGACTAGGCTATCGTTGTGATGTGGCAGTTGAGCCTCAGTTTAAGCCTGGACCATGGTGCCACCCTCAAACCCTCCTCTCATTCTCTTTACGTTCACAGAACCTCATTTTGGTTATGACAAAAACGACAATGTTTGCGCACCTGTTCCACAGGTGCACACCTTTACAATTTTTGGGCCTCCTTCAACACCAGCTCTTTGGGGTTAAGGTGGGGAGGCTATGCTAAAACAAAAACTACAATGTTTGCGCACCTGTTCCACAGGTGCACACCTTTACAATTTTTGGGCCTCCTTCAACGCCAGCTCTTTGGGGTTAAGGTGGGGAGGCTATGCTAAAACAAAAACTACAATGTTTGCGCACCTGTTCCACAGGTGCACACCTTTACAATTTTTGGGCCTCCTTCAACACCAGCTCTTTGGGGTTAAGGTGGGGAGGCTATGCTAAAACAAAAACGACAATGTTTGCGCACCTGTTCCACAGGTGCACACCTTTACAATTTTTGGGCCTCCTTCAACACCAGCTCTTTGGGGTTAAGGTGGGGAGGCTATGCTAAAACAAAAACTACAATGTTTGCGCACCTGTTCCACAGGTGCACACCTTTACAATTTTTGGGCCTCCTTCAACGCCAGCTCTTTGGGGTTAAGGTGGGGAGGCTATGCTAAAACAAAAACGACAATGTTTGCGCACCTGTTCCACAGGTGCACACCTTTACAATTTTTGGGCCTCCTTCAACACCAGCTCTTTGGGGTTAAGGTGGGGAGGCTATGCTAAAACAAAAACTACAATGTTTGCGCACCTGTTCCACAGGTGCACACCTTTACAATTTTTGGGCCTCCTTCAACACCAGCTCTTTGGGGTTAAGGTGGGGAGGCTATGCTAAAACAAAAACGACAATGTTTGCGCACCTGTTCCACAGGTGCACACCTTTACAATTTTTGGGCCTCCTTCAACACCAGCTCTTTGGGGTTAAGGTGGGGAGGCTATGCTAAAACAAAAACTACAATGTTTGCGCACCTGTTCCACAGGTGCACACCTTTACAATTTTTGGGCCTCCTTCAACGCCAGCTCTTTGGGGTTAAGGTGGGGAGGCTATGCTAAAACAAAAACTACAATGTTTGCGCACCTGTTCCACAGGTGCACACCTTTACAATTTTTGGGCCTCCTTCAACACCAGCTCTTTGGGGTTAAGGTGGGGAGGCTATGCTAAAACAAAAACTACAATGTTTGCGCACCTGTTCCACAGGTGCACACCTTTACAATTTTTGGGCCTCCTTCAACACCAGCTCTTTGGGGTTAAAGTGGGGAGGCTATGCTAAAACAAAAACGACAATGTTTGCGCACCTGTTCCACAGGTGCACACCTTTACAATTTTTGGGCCTCCTTCAACACCAGCTCTTTGGGGTTAAGGTGGGGAGGCTATGCTAAAACAAAAACTACAATGTTTGCGCACCTGTTCCACAGGTGCACACCTTTACAATTTTTGGGCCTCCTTCAACGCCAGCTCTTTGGGGTTAAGGTGGGGAGGCTATGCTAAAACAAAAACTACAATGTTTGCGCACCTGTTCCACAGGTGCACACCTTTACAATTTTTGGGCCTCCTTCAACACCAACTCTTTGGGGTTAAGGTGGGGAGGCTATGCTAAAACAAAAACTACAATGTTTGCGCACCTGTTCCACAGGTGCACACCTTTACAATTTTTGGGCCTCCTTCAACGCCAGCTCTTTGGGGTTAAGGTGGGGAGGCTATGCTAAAACAAAAACGACAATGTTTGCGCACCTGTTCCACAGGTGCACACCTTTACAATTTTTGGGCCTCCTTCAACACCAGCTCTTTGGGGTTAAGGTGGGGAGTCTATGCTAAAACAAAAACTACAATGTTTGCGCACCTGTTCCACAGGTGCACACCTTTACAATTTTTGGGCCTCCTTCAACGCCAGCTCTTTGGGGTTAAGGTGGGGAGGCTATGCTAAAACAAAAACGACAATGTTTGCGCACCTGTTCCACAGGTGCACACCTTTACAATTTTTGGGCCTCCTTCAACACCAGCTCTTTGGGGTTAAGGTGGGGAGGCTATGCTAAAACAAAAACTACAATGTTTGCGCACCTGTTCCACAGGTGCACACCTTTACAATTTTTGTGCCTCCTTCAACGCCAGCTCTTTGGGGTTAAGGTGGGGAGGCTATGCTAAAACAAAAACTACAATGTTTGCGCACCTGTTCCACAGGTGCACACCTTTACAATTTTTGGGCCTCCTTCAACGCCAGCTCTTTGGGGTTAAGGTGGGGAGGCTATGCTAAAACAAAAACTACAATGTTTGCGCACCTGTTCCACAGGTGCACACCTTTACAATTTTTGGGCCTCCTTCAACACCAGCTCTTTGGGGTTAAGGTGGGGAGGCTATGCTAAACAAAAACTACCATGTTTGCGAACCTGTTCCACAGGTGCACACCTTTACAATTTTTGGGCCTCCTTCAAAGCCAGCTCTTTGGGGTTATGGTGGGGAGGCTCCGCCAACACCAAAACTACCATGTTTGCGCACCTGTTCCACATGTGCACACCTTCATAATTTTTACGCCTTCTTCAACACCAGCTCTTTGGGCTTACAGTGGTATGGCTCCGCCAACACCCAAACAACAATTTTTGCGCACCTGTCACACAGATGCATATCATTGTAATTTTTTTCCTTACAAAGGCAATTATTGCTTTCATTACCAGCACTTTCATAGGGATATGGTGTCAAGGCATCGTCCGCACCACCAAATGCCCAATTTTTAAGCATCCTTTACTTCTATTCAAAGTCAAGAGACAACAGTATTCATCCAAAACATCTCTAATCTTGTTCACTATGCACTACATTGTGGCCCCTACCCCTAACCCTCAATGTATCCGTGCATATATGTCTGTTTCTTGTGAGATTTCAAGTTAAAGTGCACCAAACACCATTTTACATGAAATAAAGTGCAATTACATACATCTTTGGACTTCTTGAAACATTTGGTAATAAAAGCCCCATTGTGGAAATACACCCGTTAATTATATGCACATTTAAAGAGACAGCACCTTTTTCCAAAAAAACCTCTAATCTTGTTCCCAGTGCACTGCATTATGTCCCCATCATACACATTGGCTGAGCCGTTGATTAGGAGCAAAAGAAAGGTGCGGTTAAGCAAAAAAGTCATTTTTGAAGGTTTGGTATGCTGTAATTCTGGTTCTGGACATGCTACAGAGCTGAAACTTCACAGGTACACCTTTTAGAACCCCCAGACACTAAATCCAAAGAAATCTCTTTTTTTTTTTTTTTTTTAATTTTTTCAATAATTGGCTATCTATCAAAAACGACAATTTTTAAGAACTTTTTTTTGTGTGATTAATAGTCCCTGGGGCATGACCCAGAACCCTAGGCACTTTTTAGGGGCATTTATTGGGTTTTAGGGCTTAAAAATGGTGTTTTTTGATTACAGAAGTTCGGGTCCCATTGATTTCAATGGGGTTCTGAAATCCGAACCGAACTTTCGTGAAGTTCGGGTGTTCTGGTCGAACCGAACTTTTCAAAAGTTCGATCATCCCTAGTGATTATTCCACTAAAAGAGAAATGCCTATTTCTAAGTGTATTTTCAAGAGATTCATAGTACATTAAAGTCTGAATAACTTATTTAACATAAATGACCATTGACTAGTGAACCTATATCAATGAGTTTATCACATGCTCCACTTTTCATGTGGTCTATCTCCTGCAGTGCTCATGCATGTTACAGTATTAAGGGAAGAACCCAGAAGGCGCTGCAGGTGAGAATAGGTGAGCATACAGGAAGGTTTCCAGGGGCATAGTCTATCCCAACATTACGCATCACACCATTCTAAAGACCCTACCAGTTTAAAAATAATAGGATTTGGATGATTTATATCCCATTAGCCTGGGAGTAATGGTGTCAAGGAAATTTAAGGAAAGAGAAAAAAAGGACCTTTAAGTTGAAAACTTACAGCCCATTAAATCCATGTTTTATTAATACCAGCTAAGGTGCATGAGATTCATTTTAGTTCCATTTTTATATACAGTATTGATATTTGTATGTTTTCATTTAATTTTAAATTCCATTTTTAAACAATGCGCTTTTTTTTATTATTATTTATTTAGATGTATGCATTCTGTGAATAATAGAATGTTTTATGAGTTTTGTATTAATCAAATATATATGTTTTTATCGATAGACTGATTTCTCATTAATGCAGTAATAAATTATATTGTGTTTTGTAATTTGACTATTATGCACTAGATGGCAAATTCTTACATAGTAAAGATGTGGGGATAGGATTTTCATATTAAAATATTTATATAAATGAAGTTGTAAGATTTAAATAATTTTAATTGAATCAAAGTAAGTAATAATTGATTTAACTTTATTGAAGTTGAATACCAAAGTAAGAATTAATATGAGCAGCGGGTGCTGTTTCATGTGTGGAAGTTTGTAGTCCAGCAAAAGGCGCTGCCTCATGTGTGAAACCTTTAGTCCATATAAACAAGGTAGTCACCTATCATCGCTGCATCTGATGCCCCAGGAAGACGTCCCTTGAGATGAAACGTATGTAAGGCAGAGCGTAACAGTGACATCAGTACGCCCACGTGAAAAAGCGGTGGAAGGATTTGTGCAGTTCTGTGTGCACTTGGAGGAGCACTGGATAGATAGCACTGAGATCTCACACAACTGAAGCATGTTTTTTTACATATGGATGAACTTTGTTTTATCACTGATAAATATTAAGTACTGTGATTCATATTAATTGGATGTGTTTGTATTGGTAGATCAATTGTTACACAATATGTGGGATTTTATGTATATGGGCCCTTTCACACGGGCGCTCCGTATGTCCGCAAATCATCCTATTTTTTTGTGGATGATTTGCGGACATAATGTAAGTCTATGGCATTGCGGATGTCAGCGGAATACCATCCGCTGACATCCGATTTTCTTCCTGTCAGTTCTGTTCCGTTTTTTTGAACTGAACAAAACCCTATTTTTCCTCCGTTCAAAAAACGGAAAGGAAGGAAAATCGGATGTCAGCGGTGTCATCCGCTGACATCCGCAAACCCCCATAGACTTACATTATGTCCGCATATCATCCGCAAACGAATGGGATGATATGCGGGCATACGGAGCGGATGACAGAAATGTCATCCGCTCCGTGGAAAAAAAAAAGGACCGCAGCGGAGCTCTCACACGGAGCGGCCGTGTGAAAGAGCCCTAACTGTTGAATTTATCATTTAAACAGATAGTGTAAAATATTTTTGGTAATATCTGTTTATTATGTTTGTGTCCAAATAATAGTGAGTGCAGCAGTCTCACAGTATTACTTTTTTTGAGAGTTGGAGCACTTTGGGCACAGTATTTTGGTTTACTAGTGAATAACTACTGAGCACATTTTCTTTCTTTGTGTTGAGCAGGGCCTTATTGAAGTATTCAAAATATAATTTTACTTTATTTGGGTTGATATTACATTTTTAAAGAATCATTCTGGTTTATTTATTGAAAAATATGGTGAAATAATGGCACATTCCTTAAGAGCCAATTAGATTCTAATTTTTATTGTAATTTAGGTGAAAATTGTGCTTAAAGCGGTTGTATCCTCAAAAAAAACCCCCCCGCAGGACAAAGGCATAATGAGCTAGTATGCATCGCATACTAGCTCATTATGAAATACTTGCCTTAGAACAGGGGTGTCGAACTCAGTTTCACCCTGGGCCGCATCAGCATTATATACATAGTTACATAGTAGTTGAGGTTGAATAAAGACAATAGTCCATCCAGTTCAACCTGTGTAGGCGCAAGTGGCCATAATCATCTCTCATACCCCTTAATGTTCTGATCCTTGAGATGTACGTCCCAGGACTGAGCCTTGGGGGACCCCACTTACCACCCAGACCAGTCTGAATATGTGCTATTTATTACCACACTTTGAACATGCCCTTTTAGCCAGTTCCGTATCCAGGAGCAAACCTTGTGGTCGATGCCTGCAGACCTTATTTTATAAATTAAGCGCTTGTGGGGAACTGTATCCAACGCCTTAGCGAAATCCAGGTACACCACATCCACTGGTCTCCCCCTATCTAGCTCACAGCTCACCTCCTCATAGAATGTTAAGAGATTGGTTTGACAAGAACGACCTTTAGTAAACCCGTGCTGATTACTGCTGATGATGTTGTTGTCTTTAGCAAACTCTATGATATAGTCTCTTATCATCCCCTCCAGAAGTTTACATACTATCGATGTCAGACTGACCGGCCTATAATTTCTGGGACATGCCTCTGCCCTTTTTTGAATATCGGTATCAAGTTAGCTTTCCTCCAATCCCCCGGTACATTTCCTGTCATAATATTGTCAGCCATGATCAGGAACAGTGGTCTAGATATAGTTTTACTAAGTTCTTTGAGTACTCTCAGATGTATGCCATCTAGGCCTGGTGATTTATTTGTGTTAATTTTATCCAGCCTTTGCCTGATTTCACCCTCTGTTAGCCATAGCGGCAAGTCCTGTGAATTACTGCTAACCATACAGTCATGGTCAGTGTACCCCCTCCTTTTCCTGTGTAAAGGCTGAGGAGAAAAAAGCATTAAGCATGGTTGCCTTTTCAGTGTCCTCTGTAACCATCCTCCCCTCATTGTTAATTATGTGTGCAACATGCTCTGACCTTGATTTTTTTTTGCTGTTGATATATTTAAAGAATTTCTTAGGGTTCTTTTTACTATCCTCCGCTATTTGTCTCTCGAAGTTGTTTTTAGCCATTCAAAGTTGATTTTAGCCATTATGCCCGCCCTCAAAGGGCCGGTTATATCTGTAAGATTAGATGTCCAGAGCACCCCACTCCCCCCCCCCTTACACCCTTACATGAGATGTCAAGAGCCCCCTGCCATCAGAAGTCAAGAGTCAGTCAAGAGTCACCCACCCTTCCTTATATCATAATGCACCCCTTACCTTGTGCTACTGCCAGGAAGAAGATGCGGGTGGATCTGGGAAGAAGAAAGTGCAAGGTCTGGAGGAGGATCAGAAGAGGGATTGAGTCAGCTTCCAGAGTCTGCTGAATGCTGAGACCAGGGGAGGCAGAGACAAGGTGGTGTTGTGGCTGCAAAGAGAGGTGCAGGACCTGTAGGAGGAGTTCTGCCCTCTTCTCTGCTGCAGACTTCTGAGAAGGGGGGTGGGCAAACACGAGCCTTTCTGCAGCTTTCCTGGCAGCACAGAGAAGCACAGGATCTGGCAAAGGAGTTCTGTCCTCTCTGCTGCCTGAATACTGAGACAAGGTAGGGGCAGAGACAAGGGGGGTGCAACAGCTGCAGGAAAGGTGCGAGGGCCACATGAAATGGCCTTGGGGGCCGTATTCGGCCCGTGGGCCTTGTGTTTGACACATGTGCCTTAGAACAAAGCCCCAACACGGTCGGCCGGACACTGCTGAGGCAGCTGACATCTTCCCTCGGTGTCTCTTCCGGGTTCGGCGACTCCGCTGCTTTGAGTGTCCGGAGCCACAATGACGTCACTCCCGCACATGCGCGCGGGAGTTCACTTTCCGGCAAGGAGCTCTGAAGGTCCGCCGTCAGCGGCTGCATGCAGGGCGAATATCTCCTAAACCATGCAGGCTTAGGACATATTAATTTTAGTTACAGGTAAGCCTTATTTTAGGCTTACCTGTAGGTAAAAGTTAAAAAGTGGAGTATATTACCGCTTTAAGGTGACTGTAGGTGACAGTGTTCGTGTAATTGTAACAATGCAATTGAATAACTCCCATGGTACTTTTTCTTTTGCACTAACGGGGGGAGATTTACCAAAACTGGTTCACTCAGAATCTGGTGCAGCTGTGCATGGTAGAAAATCAGCTTCTACCTTTAGCTTGTTCAATTAAGCTTTGACAATAAAACCCAGAAGCTGACTGATTTCTATGCAGAGCTGCACTAGATTTTGCACTCTTCGGTTAAATAACCCCCAATGTTATATTGTTAGGACAAATTTTCTAACTCAAATTGTTGTAATAGTGGCTATCCCTTTCTGAGACCTCTGTGCCTGGCCTGAATGTAGCAGAGACAATCACTGAAGACAATCTTTATCTGATAGCTGAACTAACCCTACACTTGGCATCCACAAATATCTTTTTTGCATACAGAAGATGGAAGCAAACAACGTGATGCAGCAGATGTGATAATAAAGTGTTTAAGGTGGTCAAAATTAATATTTTTTTTTCATCCCTAGCCTCAATGTGTGCCTTGTAGGAACAATACAGAAGCTCACAAATGAGGAAGAGGAAATAACTTCATACAACGGGGGGGGGGGGAGGGCTTACAGAAAATGACATGTAGTTAAAGAAATGGCCACAAGAAAACCATGTGAACAGCATAGGCTATCTACACAAATGCAATCGCATTGCCCACATAACTGCTGGAGGCAGCACAGTAAGCTTTTTGGGGGTCTACCCCCTTCCTCTCTGCCCAGGTTAGAAAAACCTGTGTAGCAGTACTATTTGGACTGAGAAGAAGGGGATTGACTTTTGTAGGTGAAAGTCTGAAACTAAAACTTTGCTTAGCAGTTAAAGGATATCATGTTATTGATTTACATTAAAACATTGAGCTAAGGCTAGTCAGCAGATGGTGGTTATACAAGCCAATATCCGATCACTGAAATATTTTTCTTTTAAAAGTTCCATCCATAAATGTGTACAAGCATTGTTTACCAATTCCACTGAAATCATCCCAATCAGAATACAATTAGTGCTGTCCATACATGTAATCCTTCGCACAAGAGCATTCATTTGACACAACAAGGAAAAAGCTCAATATTGCTAAATTCAACAGATCATTTATTTCCGAAACAACCTTGTTTAGCACAATCAATTGTTGAAGCCTGTGTATGACAAGCAACAGGTACCCAGGCTTTATTATTTATGTTGTTTTTATTAAAGGTCATTGCTAAATCCATTGTCAAGGACTAACCCTGTATTATTTAGGAGTACTCAAAAAGCAGTGCTGGAGAGTATGACCTTTTTATCTTTGGATGGGGAAGCGAAAAAAAGGATGGAGTTCTACTCCAAGAAAAACACAATCAGAGCATTCTAAATGTACATTTTGTACTTCTGAACGCACTGAATGTACTTCTGAAGGAGTCACAAACAAAAGTAGATTTTTGTTAACTTAAGGTGTTGTAAAGTCAGGAAGGGTTTTTATCTTAATGCATTCTATACATTAAGATAGAAAGCCTTCTGTGTGTAGCAGCCCCCCCCCCCCCCAGCACCCTAATATTTACCTGAGCCTCCTCTCTGTCCAGCAATGTCCATGAGTCCCTCGGCCATCCTGGGACTCTCTCTTCTGATTGACTGAGATACAGTTGTGGCTCTATTGGTTCCCACGGCTGTCAATCAAAGTCAGTGAGCCAATCAGGAGAGCAAGGGGGCAGGGCCGAATGGCAGCTCTGTGTCTAAATAGACACACTGAGCTGCAGCCTGGCTCAGGTGCCCCCATAGCAAGCTGGTTTCTGTGTGGGCACTCAAAAGAAGAGAGGGGCCAGGAGCAGCAATGGGGGACCCGAGAAGAGGAGGATCCAGGCTGTCCTGTGTAAAACCAACTGCACAAAGCAGGTAAGTATAACATGTTTATTGTTTTGTTTTAAAACAAGACTTTACAATCACTTTAAGAGCCGGTTCACACTGAGGCGATCCGACTTCGGGGGGCGACCTGTGAAGTCGCGTGCACCGCTGTGTACCGCGACTTCGGCACGACTTGCAGGGACTTCACATAATGGAAGTCTATGCAAGTCGCTCCCAGGTCGCCCCAAAGTAGTACAGGACCCTTTTTCTAAGTCGAAGCGACTTGTGACGCTCCTATTAGAACGGCTCCTGTACTACTCAATGGACCGCGACCTACCGCGACTTGTCAGGCTGACAAGTCGCCCGACAAGTCTCACTAGTCTGAATGGGCTCTAAATGGTAATATCGGTATTCCTTTTGCAACACATGCCAAAAAATGTCACTGTAACTCTGAAAAGCATGTACATATTCACAGAGTCAAGAGTTTACAAACTCTTGCTTTTATTATGCTTTTGGACACTTATATGTTGTCAATCCATGGTTTTGAATATCTGCAATCTAATGAAATGTATCAAGATGTACTGTACATATTCAGGGGTTTAAAAACAACCTTGAAACTCAGTTTTAGAAACCAGCAGATAAAATCTTTGGAATAATAGGAATAACAAAAAGCGATGTCTGGGACTGATTGCTATAATTGCCTTTATCCAGATTTGAACCTTTTTTCTAATGTAACTATTTATGCAAATATGACCAGTTGAGTGCCGGTTCACATTATTGCGGCTGCAGAAATCGCATGTAATTCGGAGCGCACTGCTCCTTCATTACATGCGATCTCATGTGCGTATGCAAATTCAGCCATACACTTTGTATGGCTGAATTCGCACTGTATCCGCACCAAAGAGGACCCTTTTTTTCAGCCGCATCAGGATTGGATCACACAGTGGTTCACACTTGTGCGATCCGATCCTGTGCGAACTGTCAGATCGCACTGCGATATGCGATCAAACTGGGGGTGTCGTTAACATTTAATTGACACCCCCCTGCGTATCGCATATGGCAGTGTGAACTGCCAGATGTGCGGATGCGATGCAGGAACAGGCTGCGAATTCGCAGCCTTCCCGCATCGCAAAAGTGTGAACCGAGCCTGACAGTGGTAGAGTCTATTGAGGACAAAATGTTCATCTGTCTGGGGCCTGATTCCCAGGAATGAAGGATCATGGGAATGCTTGAAAAGGTGCACATTGGCATTGCTTTTAATAAGTCAGTTTCAATTCTGCAAATCACAGGTTTACTTTAAGACGTACCTGGAAGCATCTTTTCACTATTATCTATCATTATTCCAGAAGCAAGACACAAATGCTCATTGACACCTGCTTTTATAACCACAAAAAAAGCACACACTTGAGCTAGATAAGGTCCAGTAAATCCTCTTAAACATATGTTCTTAGAGGTATTCATCCTATCTTTGGAGATAGTGAGGGTCTTTAAGATCACTTGCAGCTTTCCTGTCAGCACAAGGTAGTGACAAAGCTTTTAAAACAAAAGGGAAGATAGGAAGCGCATGTGTCTAATGCAGTGAATCACTTAATTAAGAACAAATGAAAAAAAATTAACTCAGATTTGTGTGGTGTAACAGCACCTCGTACATAGCCACACTTGAAAGGGAAGGAAAAGAATACTGAATACAATCCCTCTCATCAAGGTTGGAATTGTTGTCAGTCCAGTCAAGATGGCACAGGCCCGTGCCTGTCAGAATCTTCTAAGCTGAATTATACCCCTCTCCTGCTGGCTGTTGCAGTCCAGCTGCTGTATATGCGTTCCTACTCCCTCCTCTGCACACAGCCCTACAGTGAGCTACAGGTAGTACCTAGGGCAATGTGTTTCAGGGGCAGATCCCCTTTCTCAAGACTTCCATCTAAAAAAAATGATTTACTCTATCTTCACTAGGCTTTCCCAAAACTATTAATTCTCAACATCCTGGATATAATTGAAGACCAATGTAAAAATTTACCAGAGGTAAGCTTGTAAACTTACTACAATAAAAAAGAACTATATACATATATTGAATGGGAACTGATAGACATGACAAAGAGGGATATGCCCCCAAACCACTTTGCCCTGGTAGCCACCTGTAGCTCACCACAACAATGTGTGTTCAGAACAGTGGGTAAGCAGGCACTTACAGTGGCTGGGCTGCAACTGCTGACGAGAGTAGTGCAAACCAGCGTGGAAGATTCTAATAGGGGTGAGCTTGTTGTTCGCCACCAACTCCGGCCAAACGGCTGCAGCCACGAAACAGCTTTCCCTGGTGGTAGTATTCCTTTCCTTCCATTTCCGCTGTGGCTATGTACAAGGACACCACATAAATGTGAGCACAATTTGTTAATTTGTTCTTAATTGATAAAGGGATTTATTGTTCTTTAGATATGTACGCTTCCCTCTTCCCTTTTGTCTTGAACATCTGCTTTTACACATAAATTGAAATCAACCAATGATACAATATACAATTAATTCACTGCTGTTTGTTGAGGGTGCTTGAGTATTAGGGTTAAGAAACAAAATAATAAAATCACTTCCCCAGTGAGCTAAGATGTCAGTCATTTTAAATTAATGTGATAAAGGCTTAGTAATTATATTGTGATGAACATACAGTATATTAATTAATTTCTTCCCTTCCTCTTAAAGAAGAACTTGCTGCACATGTGATCATTTATAACATCAGCCAGTTGATGGTTTGACAGTTTGGTTAAGAGCACAAGCAAAGGGGACATTTACATTCCCTGTATGTGCAGGGATGTAACTGCAGATACTGTACATGTCTCCCTGGTCTCACAGATGGTGGTGCAGGTGTAGACCAAGGTTGAACTGGATGGACTGATGTCTTTTTTCAACCTCACTAACTATGTAACTATGTAACCAATGGTCCCGGTCCCAGTGGTGCTTTCAATGCATGTCTGCCTTTCCCAGGAATGGTAGTAACAGTAGGCGCCAGCATCTTGGAAGTGAAACAGTTCTCTCAATTCACCTACAGAATCCTTGGCTGACAATCGCTCTAGCTTCAGCAGCATCTCTCTGCAATTCCCACACTGACCCCAGGCATGCAGCCTCAAAGTCACAAGCTGGTGTCTGCCACATACCAAACCGATGTGCTCTGTATCCTCCTTGCTGAACAGCGCCAGAATCCTGCGGGGTACTAACCGGACTCCCGTATAGGTCAGATTTTCAGCTCTGCAAGTCAGTCTGCTCCCCAGGTTCTTAGCCAACACGTGTGACAGCCCCGGCAATCTGGCTCGCTCCAGGGTTCACCATCTTGCTGCTCCTCATATATGTCTCTCTCTCAGCTACACCCAGCAGTGGAAGTGACATCACAGTTCCTCCCCGCTCACTGGATCGGTGGATTGGCTAGTGCCGACTCTGCCCACGTCGCCAGCTGGCTCTTTTCCGTTGGCTCCTCCTGCTGGGCAGACCTTTCCTATGCTACACATTCACTCCTTTATTTCTGTCACTTGAACACTGCTAGGCATCAATGAACTTTACTTTAAAGCAGACAGTATCCATTGCAGCAAACACACGGACAGCAGCTTCACCTGTCCCTGCATGAATCTCAGCCGCACTCCTTCTCCAGTGTGTTGACTGAACTCCTTCACTGCTACTGTTTGAGAATGTTCTCATCAGACCACAGGACATGGTTCCAGTAATCCATGTACTTAGTCTGCTTGTCTTCAGGAAACTGTTTGCGGGCTTTCTTGTGATCATCTTTAGAACAGGCTTCCTTCTGGGATGACAACAATGCAGACCAATTTGATGCAGTGTGCGGCGTATGGTCTGAGCCCTGACAGGCTGACCCCCCACCCCTTCAACCTATGCAGCAATGCTGGCAGCACTCATATGTCTATTTCCCAAAGACAACCTCTGGATATGACGCTGAGCACGTGCACTCAACTTCTTTGGTCGACCATGGCAAGACATGTTCTGAGTGGAATCTGTCCTTTTAAACTGCTGTATGGTCTAGGCCATCGTGCTGCAGCTCAGTTTCAGGGTCTTGGCAATCTTCGTATATCCTAGGCCATCTTTATGTAGAGCAACAATTTTTTTTTTCAGATCCTCAGAGAGTTCTTTGCCATGATGTGGTGGATGTGGATGTGGTGTACTTAGATTTCGCTAAGGCGTTTGATACAGTTCCCCATAAGCGCTTAATTTATAAAATAAGGTCTGCAGGTATCGACAGCAGGGTTTGTTCTTGGATACGGAACTGGCTAAAAGGGCGTGTCCAAAGGGTGGTAATAAACAGCGCATACTCAGACTGGTCTGAGGTAGTAAGCGGGGTCCCCCAAGGCTCAGTCCTGGGACCAACCCTGTTCAATTTATTCATAAACAGCATTGAGGACGGGATCAGTAGTTCGATATCAGTTTTTTAAGATGACACAAAATTGGGCAGGGCAATAACTTCACAGCATGAAGCCGATATCCTACAGAATGACCTGGACAAAATAACGGAGTGGGCAACGACTTGGCAAATGAGGTTTAACGTGGAGAAGTGTAAGGTTTTGCACTTGGGGACTAAAAACATAAAAGCACAATACACATTAGGAGGGGAACCCTTGGGGGAATCAAAAATGGAGAAAGATCTGGGAGTCTTGGTTGATGATAGACAAGGCAACAGCATGCAATGTCAAGCGGCAGCTGCCAAGGCCAGCAGAATATTAGCATGCATAAAGAAAGGGATGTATTCCAGAGATAAGTCTATAATCCTTCCACTTTATAAAACTCTGGTCCGACCGCATCTGGAGTATTCTGTCCAGTTCTGGTCGCCAGTCCTCAGGAGGGATGTGTTGGTGCTGGAGAGAGTCCAGAGAAGGGCAACTAAACTAATTAGGGGATTGGAGGACCTTAATTATGAAGAGCGTCTGCAATCGCTTGATTTATTCTCCCTAGAGAAGAGACGCCTGAGGGGGGACATGATAGCAATTTTTAAATATCTCAATGGGGATCTCAGCTTAGAAAAAAAGCTGTTCAGTCGAAGGGATTGCATGAGGACTCGGGGGCATACAATGCGATTAGAGGAGAAGCGGTTTAACCTCAGGCAACGTGGGGGGTTCTTTACGGTAAGGGCTACAAGATTGTGGAATTCTCTACCACAAGAGGTGGTTTCTGCGGGTAGTATGGTGGCTTTCAAAAGACTATTAGACGTACATCTCAAGGATCAGAACATACAGGGGTATGTGAGATGATTGCAGCCACACACACCTACACAGGTTGAACTGGATGGACTGTTGTCTTTATTCAACCTCACCTACTATGTAACTATGTAACTATGAGGTGTCATGTTGATCTTCCAGTGACCAGTATGAGAGAGTGAGAGAGATAACACCAAATTTGATACACCTGCTCCCCATTCACATCTGAGACCTTGTAACACGAACGAGTCACATGACACCGGGGAAGGAAAATGGCTAATTGGGCCCAATTTGGACATTTTCGCTTAGAGGTGTACTCACTTTTGTTGCCAGCGGTTTAGACATTGATGGATGTGTGTTGAGTTATTTTGAGGGGACAGCAAATTTACACTGTTATACAAGCTGTACACTCACTACTTTACATTCTAGCAAAGTGTAATTTCTTCAGTGTTGTCACATGAAAAGATATAATACAATATCTACAAAAATGTGAGGGGTGTACACATACTGTATATATATATATATATATATATATATATATATATATATCTTTTTATTGTAACCTCAAAGGTTACATTATAATAACCTAATTGCATGAATGAACCAATTAATTATGAATTACTCCAGGAAGTCTTAATATAATGTTCCAAAGTATGTGTTGTGGTGAACCTGCTACTATCTTCTGCTATTAAGAAATAAAAGTGCTCATCTTTGATAACTTATGCTATTTGAAAGTTTAATGGGCCTTTACTTGCATGCTTTTACTCACACTTAAACATCCACCAGGGGGCCTTAATAGCTCACATTTTCAAAAATGCTGCAAGAATATTGTTTCTATTCAGAAATTCTTATGTTGAATAATTTTCTCTTTGTCAATCCAGCCATGAATAAAAGGTAAATGATGTCTGGCCCAAAATCAGTTTTAAAAAAGCAAGGAGAGTTTTTGGCAGTCATTTAGACATTTTATATATTAATTTATAAAAGTTTACAATGGGATGTAAAAGTACTAATTTGATTTTACTTAAAGAGATATGTGTCATTTCCATTTTAAATGTGTTGATATGTGGCTAATGTGGTTATAAAATCCTCTTTTGAAAGTCAAAGCCCCTGCAATTGACATTTTGCAACAGCTAACTGAAGAAGAACAGAAGCAAGGACAGAAATAATTGATATATCCTCCTTTCAAACAAACTTTCATTCCTGAGCTTTAAAGAAAAGGTTTAGCAGGTAAAAATGTATATCCTTAGTAGTTTCAATCATATGATCTCCATGAGTCTGCATCTAGGCTTTCACGGCTAGTAAGTGTTTAAGCATTTGCATACAGTGCACTTTCACCCCCTTCCTGCCCAGACCGATTTTCAGCTTTCAGCGCTCTCACACTTTGAATGACAATTACTCATGCAACACTGTACCCATAAAAAATTAGTGTCCTTTTTTTCACACAAATAGAGCTTTCTTTTGATGGTATTTAATCACTACTGGGTTTTTTATTTTTTTGTGCTATAAATAAAAAAAGACTGAAAATATTGTAAAAAAAAAAAAACATTTTTCTTTGTTTCTGTCATAAAATTTTGCAAATTAGTAATTTTTCTTCACAAATTTTGGCCAAAATTTATACTGCTACTTATCTTTGGTAAAAATAACCCAAATAAGTGTATATTATTTGGTCTTTGTGAAAGTTATAGAGTCCACAAGCTATGGTGCTATTCATTGAAAATTGATCACACTTGATCACACCTGATGTACTGAAGGCCTATCTAAATTCTTGAGACACTAAAAAGTCGGGAAAGTACAAATACCCCCCAAATGACCCCTTTTGTAAAGTAGACATTCCAATGTATTTAATAAGGGGCATGGTGAGTTTTTTGAAGTTGTAATTTTTTCCCACAATTCTTTGCAAAATGAAGATTTTTTTTTTTTTTTTTTTTTTTTACAAATTGACGTATTAACAGGTTATTTCTCTCACACAGCATATGTATACTTGCAACTACACCCCAAAACACATTCTACTCCTCCTCCTGAGTATGGCGATACCACATGTGTGAGACTTTTTCACAGCCTGGCCACATACAGAGGCATAACATCCAAGTAGCACCGTCCGGCATTCTAGGAGCACAAATTACACATATAATCTCCTGACAACCTATCGCAATTTTGAAGGCCTTGGAGCACCAGAACAATGGAAACCCCCATTAAATGACCCAATTTTAGAAAGCAAACAGCCCAACATATAAATTTCGAGGCATAATGAGTCTTTTGAATATATCATTTTTTTTCCACAAGTTTTTGGAAAATGTGGAAAGAAAATGAAAACGCATTTTTTTTACACAAAGCTTTCCATTTATGCAATATTTCTAACACATAGCATGTACATAACAAAAATTGCACCCCAAAATACATTCTGCTATTTCTCCTGAGTATGGCGATACCACATGTGTAACACTTTTACACAGCCTAGCCACATACAGAGGCCCAACATCCAAGTAGCACTTTACACAAAGTTGTCCATTTCTCCACTTTAAGACTTGGCCTATTTTTGACACTTGGTGTTTTAAAAGCTAAAATCATTTTTTTTGCTAGAAAACTACTTAGGACCCCCAAACATTATATATATTTTTTTAGCAGAGACCCTAGAGAATAAAATGGAGATCGTTGCAATATTTTTATCACACCATATTTGCGCAGCAGTCTTAGAAATGCAATTTTTTTGAAAAAAATTAACTTTTTTGAATAAAAAAAAAGAAAACAGTAAATTTAGCCCAATTTTTTTCCATAATGTGAAAGAAAATGTTACGCCGAGTAATTAGATACCCAACATGTCATGCTTCAAAATTGCACACGCTCACGGAATGGCGCCAAACATTGGAACTTAAAAATTCCCATAGGCAACATTTTAAAAATTTCTACAGGTTACCAGCTTAGAGTTACAGAGGAGCTCTAGAGCTCAAATTATTGCTCTCGCTCTAACGATCGCGGCAATACCTCACATGTGTGGTTTGAACACCGTTTACATATGTGGGCGGGACTTGCATATGCGTTCGCTTCTGCGCGCGAGCTAACGGGGACAGGGCGCTTGAATTTTTTATTTTCCTGTTTATTTTATTTATTAATTTTTTATTTTTACACAGTTTTAAAAAAAAAATGTTTTGATCATTTTTATTCCTATTACAAGGAATGTAAACATCCCTTGTAATAGAAATAGGCATGACAGGTCCTCTTTATTGTGAGATCTGGGGTCAAAAAGACCTCACACCTCACAACTACACTAAAACAGAAAAAAAAAATGTTGAAAAAGAAAAAAAAAACAAAAAAACAAAAAAAAAAAACGGTCCTTTAAACCGGTTGCTAGGCAACGACTTTTGACGTAGCTCCGGTCCTCGAAGACCATAGAGTCGAGTGAGGGCCATCTTGCCCTCACTCGACTTCTTGTCTCTGAGGATCCGGGACCGGATAGTTTTCCCCGCTGCCGGCGGGTCCGATAAGCTGGGAAAACGTCTGGGACGAGGCGGGAGGGGGGGTGCACCTCTTCCCCTGCACCGTAAGGGTAATTCCGCGGCGAATCCACCACTGGGACCACCCTTATCTGAAAGCCGACCGCCCGCCGTTTAAAAAAATACTGGGGTTATGGCAGCTATCTGCTGCCATAACCCCAGTATTTAGCTTTAAATGGCAGACGTATATAGTCGTTAGGCGGTTGGTAAGTGGTTGCATGTATATAGCAAAAATTGCACCCCAAAATACATTCTATAAAGGAAAGTGTACAGGAATAGTCCGAGTCCATCTCTGATTCGCTACTATTAGCGATTTCAAATTCCGAATCGGATTCGGCATTGGATTCCGATACTGATGAGAGCTCCCGGTGCTTTCATCAGTCATGGAGAGGACCTGAAGGGCCTCCTCGCTGCTGTACATCCTTTTTGACATGCTGGCTGTGATGGGCTGTGCGATGGGTGACAGTTGACTGCGGATGATCATTGATGGGTGGCAGGTGACTGTTACTGATGGGGTGACAGATGACGATGACTGATGGGTTGACAGATGACGATGACTGATGGGTTGACAGTTGACGATGACTGATGGGGTGACAGATGACGATGACTGATGGGGTGACAGGTGACGATGACTGATGGGGTGACAGATGACGATGACTGATGGGGTGACAGATGACGATCACTGATGGGTGACAGGTGACGATGATTGATGGGGTGAGAGATGACGATCACTGATAGGGTGACAGGTGACGAAGATTGATGGGGTGACAGATGACGATCACTGATGGGGTGACAAGTGACGATGATTGATGGGGTGACAGATGACGATCACTGATGGGGTGACAAGTGACGATGATTGATGGGGTGACAGATGACGATCACTGATGGGGTGACAAGTGACTATGATTGTTGGGGTGACAGGTGACGATGACCGATGGGGTGACAGGTGACGGTGATTGATGGGGTGACAGGTGACGGGCGATGGTCACCGATGGGTGACAGGTGACGGGCGATGGTGCACGGCGGTACTGATGGCAGTCTCTGGTGACAGGTGAACTTTAGGCTATGTTCACATGTAAGCGTAGCGATCGCGGGCAGAATCACTGCGATTCTGCCTGCGATCTGGGAATCATTGCAAATCGCGGGACGCCTGTGCATTGCCCGTGATTTGCAATAGCACCCCAAAAGCTGTGCGATGTTGCCGCGATTTCCGCCTCCAGAATCGCGGTAACATCGCGCAAACAACGCATGACGCCCCAAAGAAACTCTTGTACCTTTTTTGGGCGGCATGCGTTGTTTGCACGATGCTACTGCGATTCGGCAGGCGGAAATCGCGGCAACATTGCACAGCGTTTGGGGTGCCATTACAAATCACGGGCATCGCACAGGCGTCCCGCGATTTGCAATGATTTCCGGATTGCGGGCATAATCGCGGTGATTCTGCCCGCAATCGCTACGCTCACATGTGTACGTAGCCTTATGGGTGGCAATTTCTGGGCACTGATGAGGTGACTGTTGGGTGACAGGTGCAATCGGGGAGGCTGAGGACTGTGTGGGGACCTTTATTTTTGTGCTTTTACTTTGACAGGTGTACAGAGCAGTAACTCACTGTGTCTGGCTCTGCTCTCCTCACACTGGAAACAGTGTGTGAGGGGAGAAGAGCTAGTAACAGTGAGTTACTGCTCTGTATTTACATTTTGTGATCGGCTTTGAATGGATTCACAAAGTAAACAGCCACTGTCAGTGACTGTTTACTACTGCCGGTGACTAGCTGTGCCACCGACATGATCGCGCATGCGCGGTCTTCTTCCGGGCTTCTCTATTGTGATCAGCTGTGTGATTAGAACACAGCCAATCACGTGGGAAACAGCCATGCCCATTGGCTGTTTCCCCCCTGCCGGTGACGCGCTGTGTCTCGGGGACATGCCGCCACCCACAGTGCAGGGCGGCGCGCACACGATCGCGTGCCTGCCCTGCCTGAATGGGCCGCCGTCATATGACGGCCGCCCAGAACAATGGTCACACCGCTCTGCCGTCATTTGACGCTGGGCGGGCGTAAAGTGGTTAAAGGTGGTCATTTATATATTTTTTTAAATTAATGTTACATATCAGTATGTAGCAAAACTAGAGGTGTGTGATTCTTATAAGAGAAGTGTGGAATTTCAGAATAACAAATATTCACAGTCACCTAGGTGGATGTAACATGGTCCAATGCTGCTTCTGTCCCTCACTGCTTCTAAGAAAAAGACAGAGAACTGAGCAATCGGTGATCTTTGATAGCTCAGTTCTTGGTCTTTAGTGAGCAGAGAGCAAGTGACTGCTCTGCCCCTCCAGTGCTCACTGGAGCACCAGGCTGTGGAGGGGGCAGGAGCAACTGGTTCAGGCTCTCAGTGGTGCACTGAAAAGATGAGCCAGCTGCCAGTCAGGCATCTGGTTGGATCTTGATTCCTTCAGAGTCTGGACTGGCTGAGTGACATCAGGAGGGCTAAAGTCTACTGTCAGCTGAATCTGGGCCTCAGGAGTGCACTCCTGTGACCCACAGGTGAGATAGGGCCAAAAAAGCTTAAAAATACAGCTCTTTTACTGTATAGGCCATGCAAGATTTCTGGGGGAATATTTGAGACAGTAAGTCCCCCTGCCTGGTTAAATGAAAAAGAAGGCGGGGGGCCTCGGTCTGCCGGATGTACGCCGCTATTATAGGGCAATTGTTCTTCAACGTATCCTGAACTGGCGCTTCCACACCCACTCCAAGCTTTGGGTCTCCCTGGTAAAGTGCATGGCGGGCAGGAACCTGTCCTATGCTCCCTGCTGGCTGTCCCGGGAATACAGGGGGCTTCCGGCTTATACCTCCCCTTTGATGATCCAGGCCCTAGATACCTGGGATCGCATCAATAAGCTACTGGACCTGGCGCCCCCTGTTTCCCCGCTGGCGCCTCTGGGGGGTTTCCTCTGGTTTCCTCCGGGAGAGCAAATGTCGTTCTTTGACCCCTGGGTGGATGATGGGAACGCTAGTTGTGGTAAGCTGTTGAAGAGGGGCAAGCTGTTGCCTTACGAGAAGCTGGGGGCCCGCCGTGGTGGCTCTCCACTGAACTTCTGGAAATACCGACAACTGCATTACTTCTTCTGGGTTCACGGCCCCTCTATTCGCTCCCTGTTGCCTCTCTCAAACCCTTTGAACGCTTGTTCATACATGATGAGGCTACCCCTTATCTTGTATCTCAACTATATCAGCCACTGGGAGAGGCGGCTCCTGTTTCCAAGCCCATATTTGTCCAGGCATTGGAACGGGATTTGGGCCAGGAATTCTCGGAGACGCGGTCGGCTCATCTCTACCAGCTTACGCACTCGAGCTCCATAGATTCCAAAATGCAGGAGACGAATTATAAAATACTGACTAGATGGTACAGAGTCCCTGCTGACCTTCATCGCATTTTCCCTTCCGTTACTGCTACTTGCTGGAGGGGCTGTGGTGGCCGTGGTACTCTCCTCCACATTTGGTGGGAGTGCCCGGTTATTGCCCCCTTTTGGCGTGACATCCGGGACCAGATTAAGGTCATTCTGGATGTTGAGGTTCCCTTCGACCCTCTCCACTTCTTGCTGCACGTTCCATGCCTGCCGATTGGCCGATACCAGCGCAGTATACTGCCCCATCTCCTCAATGCTGCCAGGAGACTGATCCCTATGTATTGGAAGCGGCCGCAGGTTCCGGGCAGCCCGGAGTGGAGGCGAGTGGTTGACGGCATCAGAGATGCGGAAGAATGGCTTGCTAAATGCTGGGTGACCAGGGACCGTAATGCTGTGAAATGAAGGCCTTGGTTGGATCACATTGACCCTGCCCTCGTGCCCTCCAACATGGATAGAGCTCTACTGATTCTTGTCGATCCAGCCTTGGCTGACTTGGCCAGATCCTCGTCCCCGGCCCAGCCCCTGGGTCAGGACCCCCCTAATCTTAGGTTACAGCCTGGCGCTGTTTGCCATCAGCAGCTGGTGTGCGATAGCGGGACGTGTGGTGGAGATAGGTGTGCTCCAGACGTCAGCAGGTACGATTCCCTCCTCTTCTCTTCCCCGCTGTTCTCCCTTTCTGTTCTTTCCCTTTTCTGCTATTCCTTCTCTTTCTCTCTTTGCTTCACTCTCTGACTGTATAATGCCAACCGCATGTGTTGTGTGTGCCCTGCGACAGGCATGCTGCCGGCGCCGTGTCTGTTGACCCTCTGGGTCATGGGCGCCCTGGCTGGTACCTGTATTAGGTGCTATAGATCGCCGTGTACTGGGCCCCACCTCCCTGCCGCCCGGCGTGGGTGGTGGGCTGATCTGTGGCATTGTCCTCTGCTGGGATGCTTGCCCGGGGAGCGGTCTGTTGGAGGCTTTTTTTGGCCCCCCTCTCTCTGGGCGTACCCCGCTGTAGGCCCCCGCTGGGGTGCTGTTCTTTTTTTTTTTCCTCTGCCCGCTTGGCAGCCTGAGCGCTCGAATTTTTGTGTTTATCACTGGCGCCCGGTGGCATGCCTCTTGCCTTAGGCTATAGATCACATGCCCTTGTTGTTCAACAATGTTTCCATACGGAGCAGCTGTACTTTTGGGTGCTTGTGATTGTTTGTTCTTCACTTACGACACCCGCTATCTTGACTGTTGGTTAATTCGTTGTTTCTCTTATGCTTTTCTCCTTTTTTTGTAATGTGCGTTTTTGTCATACGTTGAAAATAAAGATTGTTTAAAAAAAAAAAAAAAATGAAAAAGAAGGCATCCCCAGCATTCCTATAATGTACACCATTCTTGAATCCCCTGCTAACAGGCATTATTTGCTGTAAATTTATTTTAAAGGCATCACCAGGACCACAGGTTTTGAAAGGTATTCCTTGGAATATCCCTTTATTAAATACATTTTATGATACAATTCCTGCTTTTAGATGTTGCATTTAGTTCTTTCATTTTGTTCATGTAATCTATAGTTTTTGTTTTGAATCTTATGTTTAGTTGCAATTTTGACACATAATGATAAAGTCTGGTTAGTATTTGGTATAGTAGTGTCGAAAACTGTGAGTCTGAAGCATACTGAGGGTGATTTCAGTAATGTTTAACTTGATATATTTAGGCCTCTTTCACACAAGGCAGACTGAGCAAGGGATCTGTCTGCTAATCCCCTGCTGATCACAGCAAAGCAATTGGATGACAGGTTTGTGTTGGCTCAGTTTCTATAGAGCGGACACGGAAAAAGTCCACTCTGCTCTATGAACTGCTGGATTGTCTGTTTTCACCTGACTGCCCTCCGATCCAATCCACCTAAACAGAGAGACGGATTCCCTTCTATTTATTTTTAGTAAATCAGATCGGATCAGAGGTAGGCGAGTGTAAATGGACACAAGCTCATTTACATCCCCAGGTCCATAGGGGTGAACGGACCATCCAATCAGGTCTGTATGAAAAACTGACAGGTGAACCTGACTGGAACGGTTATGTGAAAGGGGCCTTACTCATTCTAGAGAAACTTTGCAATAACTGCTTTGATACCTTGATCACCGTTTGAAGACCTGTTCTGTGAGTGCATACTGTGTATATATATATATATATATATATATATATATATATACAATGATTAAAAAAGAAATTCTCCATTGCACGGCTTCCATTAAACAAAAATGGGCTTTTGTTTCAGGACTGGTATTTTGGGGTTTTCATTACTTTTTTCTTTTTATTTTATGTTGATAAAGACCTTTTTTAAGGCTTAAGTCACAATTTTTGTAACATCTTTCATGTTACAGCTGTATTTATGGTGTAACATTATTATTATTATACAGGATTTATATAGCGCCAACAGTTTGCACAGCGCTTTACAATGTGAGGGAAGACAATACAGTTACAATACAGTTCAAAACAGGAGGAACTAGAGGGTCCTGCTCGTTATAGCTTACAATCTAGAAGGGAGGGTCAAGTGAAACAAAAGGCAATAACCATGGGGGTAACATGTTACTGGTTTAGAGCATCCTGTGCAAGTGAGCAGGGGATCCTCTCCCTCTACCCACTGTCACATGTTAACCACTTGCCGACCACTCACTGTGCTGCTACTGCAGCACAGTGGCTCCCCTCGGTCCTAGCTGTCTCGGCGGCGCAGCGGGAGTCGGGCCGGAGGAGGAGAGGCGGCAATCACGGTCTCTCTTCCCCGATCGTCGGGGAAAGTGTGAGAAGATCCGCCCGCTTGTGTAAACAAAGCGGGCAGATCTTCTCTGTGACAGACAGGGAATGATCACAGGATTCAGCATAGCTGAACCTACGATCTCTGTCTGTGCCACAGAACCCCTTGGTCACCAACAGTGTTAACCCCTTCCCTGCCAGTGTCATTATTACAGTAACAGTGCATATTTATAGCACTGATTACTGTAGTAATGTCACTGGTCCCCCCCAAAAATGTCAGTTCGGGGTCCGAACTGTCCGCCGTAATGTCACAGTCCCGCAAAAAATCGCAGATCGCCACCATTACTAGTAAGAAAAAAAAAACAATAAAAATGACATAAATATTTCCCGTAGTTAGTAAACGCGATAACTTTTGCGCAAAACAATCAAAATGCGCTTATTGAGATTTTTTTTACCAAAAATATGTAGCAGAAAACAAATTGGCCTAAAATGTTAAAACATTTTGATTATTAAAATTTTTTTTGGGAATGTTATATATCAGAATGTGAAATAAATTGTTTTTCTTTTCAAAATTGTCACTCTTTTTTCAAAAATTAAAAATCACACAGGTGATCAAATACCACCAAAAGAAAGCTCTATTTGTGGGGAAAAAAGGATGTAAATTTCATTTGGGTACAGCATCACACGACTGCGCAATTGTCCGTTAAAGTATCTCAGTGCCGAATCACAAAATATGGCCTGGTCAGGAAGGGGGTAAAATCTTCCGGTCTTAAAGTGGATAAAAATACACTCATTGAGAATTTTTTTGTCAAAGACATGTAGATAAATACATTTTGGCCTTAATATATGACAAAAATTTAATATATTGGATATTTAACAGTCAAAGTAGAAAATGTAAATTTTTCGCAAAATTTTCGCTATTTTTTATTAATATTGCAAAAAATAAAAAGCGCAGAGGTGATCAAATACCACCAAAAGAAAGCTCTGTTTGTGGGAAAAAAAGGATGTAAATTTTGCTTGGGTACACCATTGTATGACTGCGCAATGTTCAGTTAAAGTCGCTCAGTGCCAAGTTGAAAAAAGTGGCCTGGTCATTGAGCAGCAAAATCTTCCGGGGCTAAAGTGGTTAAAAACACCGCAGCTGTGCAGGGCTCCACCCACGCAGCCACATCATTCTGTGAATGAATGAACTACAAGTCCAGACTTCCACCCAAGCAGACAGCTTCTAGTCCTCATTGAACTGCAAGGGCAAAATCATACCTGCAAAATCATGTGCATTTATTTTTGTTTTTCAACAAAAGCCTTTAAGTTTGAGATGCTCACAGAGCATACACTTGATACTAAACATCTGTTCTTTTGTTTGCAGCACCCACTCCATCAGTGAAAGAAAAAATAGCTAAGTGCAAGAACAGTGTACAACTAAACAACCTCAAATGATATCAATCACATTCATATCATCCACCCTATCCTCATAGTTAAAGCAAAAGTTTGGCATACATCAGTTAGGCCTATTACTTCTGATTTAAAACTGTGCTCTGTTCGCCAGTTTTGCACTGCTATGTTATCCGAGGCTTCTTAATTTTTGTTGTAAAACACCTGGCTATATATTTTTTTCTGGACATTTGGGCCAATTCTTCCTCATAAAAAATGCCCTGCTGGCTGCTTTTATACTGCTGTATAATGTGCAGTATCTTAATTCCTAATGAGAGCTCAAGAATTATCGACCAATTCGACCTGCCTGTCAAAGCAGGCTTATTATCATTTGATTAAAAAGTATGTGTCACTACAAAATCTACCTGAAAACAAAACTTTTTTTTTTTCAAACTGAAATATATCAAATTGATCTGTCACTGCTGGATATAAGCCAAGCTTATTGTAAAAGAAAAGTCAACTCTACAACCAAATATGCGCTTTCATTATACACAGTTGCTTAGACTGTGAAAACTGCACTGTTCACCACCATATACAACTTTAAGGCATCACCCAAGCTTGATATTTAAAGAATTGGTATATTTAGTGTAGTTGTTTTTACTCCTAAAATTGCCACGATTTAACGAGATTTGCCCCCCCCTCCCCCCCCCCCCTCCCACAGACTTCACTGGGATTCATCTTTAAATTCTAGTTCATTACATTTCAAAATGAGAAATGAGATATGCTGATTCTTTTCTGAATCAAAACTTAATTCACCCATCACTGATGTACAAAATATCGGTGAAGAAAATATATACATATAAATCCTAGATTCTCTATAACTGTATATTTCTCAAATCATTTTAAGACAAAATGGTCTTGAATTTAAGTGAAAGAAGTATAGAGGGAAATAGGTAAGTGGCCAGTGCTTCCTTTTGAAAATGCAGTGTCTTGCTATGTTTGGTCTGGTCTTGGTTTTCTACATCCAGGGAAGTGACTGATAAAGCACTAATATCACTGGGCTAGCACGACAGCCAGACAACTAGCATTGATAAACTAAAAAACAGGAGTTGTTACATTCATGTTCTCTCTGAACATGTTTATTTTACATTTGATAGTCAGCCTTTAGAGACCATAAAAAAATATCAGTTTATAATAAACATTTTTAATACTATATTTCTTAATTAATATTCAATGCTCCTAAACTGGACATAAAACTGGACCGGCATTTTAGACTTAGCAGAAAATTTTTTTTTTTTTTTTTATTTAATAATGAAAACTACTGGTTTCTCAATGTCTTTTAGTTATATTTAGCCTGCTTCAATCACTGTCATTTATAAATCATGTTGAATTATGTAAATATATGATAAATAAAAGAATGAATGCAGTGAATGAATTTGAATGAGTTCCAAACTTACTTTGAGAGGAGGACCAAGACCCCTGCGGGCATATTGGAGGGTGCCAGACCAGCACAGCACAAGAGAAGGAGAATAAAGACAGCATTTGGCTAGGCCCATAGTGTATCTTAAGCATGTTGTGTATCCTACACTATGTGCGTATATCTTTATTTTTCCTATGATGGGTTGCCCAGGCTACCAGCCTACTGTCTCTCTTTGAAATCCGATATCCTCTACTGAGCACCGGAATCTCTATTGAGCGCCGGCATCTCTATTGAGCACCACAAGACGTGACACAATGCAGTGGGATGATTACTCAAGCAGAGTATGTTCCTGCCCATGTCACAGTCCCCCCGGAGGCCCACCCCAGACCCGATATGGACGTAAAAAACACAATCTGTCTACATACATCATGTTATAGATTCTGTTTTCTGTCTTCCTCTGCCTGGTTTTTACAGACAGCTACCACTGAGCGTGGGCATCATGTTCCGCAGTTTGGCCTATGAGAGGACTGGTCCAGCAAGACTCAGAAAGTACTGCTTGGTTGGTGTCACTGCCTAGAGACCCACATGGCTTGCCTCAGACAGAGACCCACGTGTGAGAAAGGTGCATGATATATGGGATATAATCGCATATTTTATATCGTGGTTCTCACCCTCCAGAGCTCTCTGTCACATTAGCTAGCTCTTATTAGGACATGCCCGGTGTGCCTATGGCAAGTACGAGCCTGCTCCTAAAAGTTACAACCAATTACTGCACTCATATTTAGTAAAAACATTTTTATGGAAAAACTACCTATTTGGTACATTTCTATTGATTAATTCTGAGGATAAAATAGGAAGGTTGATCTTTTTTACACTCATTAAATCAAGACCCCAGTCAAAAACAAAAAAAAAAATACAGCTGTTGCTGCGACATTCACCATCAGTCCAGAAATTTTTCCTGCAGTACATTCATCTCTCTGTCACTTTTACTCCTCCTATCAACATGCTCCTTTTCAGCACAATAATGGATTTGCTAAATGAGCTGCTTTTTTATCTTAACTCCAGCCAGTGCACTGCTTGAAATTAAAAAATAAGTTGTACATTTATTGATGTATCAATAATCATACAGCTGCATTATTTGTGTCTTCACCTTGCTATCTGAACCATACAGTCTACTAACGGGCACCCTGAACTATAGGAAAAAAAACTGTTGGTTTTCAAGCCCTTTGCACTGTTGTTCAGGCCGCTTTTGTGTGCTGCAGATGGCATCAACCAAGTCTATCTGAATCTCCAGACAAAAACATGAATTAAAGATTCCGCTTATTATTAGAAGACTAACATTTCTTTCTTTTAAAACTTTTTATTGAAGTTTTAACAAAGTATACAAGGAGAAGAGAAGAAAAAAAAAACAGGATTGTAAATCCAAGCAAATAGCAATATCTTTGCATGAACATGACTAACATTTCTTTCGCTTGCCTGCCAAAAATTAAAAACTTCAGGTTCTTTATTGCACAAGACTAAAACTTAGGTTACTAAAGTAGAAAGAGAATTCACGTGGAGCACACAAGTATTCATCTATGAAGGAGATGTTTGTTTTTATACTCCTTCACAGTTGGATGTTTGATGGAGCACAAATTCCCTACACTTTACTTTACTGCAGCTCACCTAGATTCCACTGTTAAAAACACATCACTGCTTTAATTTACCCAAACATATACTGACTAGGATAATATTGTAGAGGAGCTCTGTAATCAGCAGTCTACGCTAATGAGGCCAAACCATTTTTAACTTCATCCTTCTTTTTTCCTATCCGATCATCCTTCTTTTACTCCATCACCTTTCTTGTATTCCTACATCCATGATCATTTGTTTTCCACCATCCTTTTTATCCATTCCTCCAAGGCTAATGAAACACAGTTTCATAAACCTGCAAATCGTCAGAGAGTGGTTGCTGCCCTTTGCTTAAAAGCAGCTCATATTCCATTCCTGGCAACAGCCATCTCCCAAATTAAGGCAGGTGCCCAAAGCTTACATTATACTTTCTGCCCCACAAGGCCATCTTTCATGGTCATCACCTTCCTCTCCCCAGTCAATGGCTAGCCTTAGTATCACGGTAATTAGACCAGAGGTCATAGCCACACAAGACACATTAAGGCTAGGCACTGAGAGATAGTTTGTTCACTCTACTTTCAAACTCTAGAATGGATAACTAGATGAGTAAGGCAAATTGTGACTCAGCTCTCCTTATAGTGTTGCTCTAGGTGTAGAGACCTACTAACAAAAATGCACAAACTGCTTGGACAGCAACAATGGAGATGAAAACAAATTTGCACCAGCAGTTAGAAAAATATAATTTGTCATCAATGCAGAAAAATCCAGTTCACATGTGCCAGTCCTCCAACTTAATCTACAGCTGCTAAACATTCCATATACGGTGTGTTCTCCAGCACTGCTACATACTCATGGTACATTAATGTATGATTCAAAAAGGCGAGCCACGGAGCAAACCAGAGCCATACATTTTGTTTCCAGTAAGGCAACCATCACTACCCCTGAAAAAAGTACCTGATTCCCATCACTCCTCAGAAGTCCATTTCCCACTCTAAGTATAAATACAATAAAGAATTATATGGGCACCAATTTTAATACCTAGATACTCAACAATATAGTTTTTTGCTGCTGATAGCCTTGCAACAATGTCAGGAATTTTAAAGTAATAATACATTGTTATCAATTTACAAAACTGTATCAGATTAGCATTAAATGGGACATCCCAGGAAATAGAAATATGGGAGCTGCCATTTTTTTTTTTTAAGTTGCATTCTCCAGGGCCATCATCTTCATCCTTCGTTCACCATTTAGTAGATCACCAACCCAGAACCAGTGTGCACATTTTGGTGCCCTGACAACTCACTAGCTGCATGTCTCTTCTGGGTCAGGGACTCAGCACGTAGCAATTTAGCCATCTTGGTTTCCTTATTTCTTTTTTGACAGGTTTCCTTTAATCATTCTGTATTTGGGCCCCACATATGACTCATATTGACATGCTAGCATTCTAAATAAAAAATGATGACAGTGAATATCCATTTTAGTGCATTTTCATTAAACGAAACTCTGCGGCAATTGGCTTTGTAGTCATTCCTTGCTCGCAAGCAGCATTTACAATAACTGACAGAATTTTCAATGCCATTAATCTCAATGCTGTGTACTAAGTGAGCAATACAGGTCATTGATATTGTTGTTCTAACAGGTAACCTACAATGAATTATAGCTATTGCTAATGCAAAATAAAGCAGTGGCAGAACCATCAAACATTGGTATAATTAAGATGTCTACAAATTGTAGAAAAACAAAAAAAGTGTCTTTTAGGGCAAATCTCTGAAAAAAAACAATACATGTTATTATACAAACTATTCAGAAATGAAAACGGAAAGAAAAATTTAAGTAATAAAGTAGTACAAAATGGTAATATTCAATTATTTTTTACATTTATTTCAGGTATTTATATAGCGCCATCAATTTACACAGCGCTTTACATATACAATATATTGTACATTCACATCAGTCCCTGCCCCCAAAAATCTTACAATCCGAGGTCCCTAACTCACATTCATACATACACATAATATAGTAATAAAATATTAATTAATTAGTCAATACACTCAAACGATTTACAGTGTATAAAAACTGATAAATACACCACAGAATATAGAGTAAAAACGTGTGGGATATGCCATGCCCTATGTGGAGGGTGGAATGGTGTGTAATGTACAGCATACAGCACAGTGTGGTATGTGATCCACAGCTTAGAGAGCGGAGGGGTGTGCAGTATGTAAAGTACAGCTTTGTGTATAATTCAGAGGGATTGGATGTACAGCACAGTGTACAAAATGCAACTGTGTCTAATATGGAATGTACAGCAGTGTAGAGGCCGGAATGTACAGCCATGTGTGCAGAGTAGAAGATATCCAGCACAGTGTTAAAAATTAAGCATTGCTGCGTGTATCTCATCAAATGCAAGAAGCTGAAAATGTAGTAAACCTAAGAGATCCTGCATTCTAGGCAACCCGTTGCCTGTTATTTGAGCTCACACTCTGTGCAAACTTCTGAGAGAAGAGTATTCAACTATAAGAGCAGGATTGAGAATTCTTCCTTCAAGCTGAGCACTGATGCTCTGATCGAGTTTTTTTTAGAAACTATGACTGGCTGCAGAATGAAATTCCAATTTTCCTTTTAGAAAATATTACATTATAAAATATTTTTGTCACAATTGTATAGATTCTCTAAATATTTTACTGAAACTTGAGTTTTCCTTAAAGAGGGAAAACAGTAAGTTACTGTAGATGAATGCAGATATTATTCTCACTCAGTTACAAGTATTTTGGAGATTCACCTAACTATTGTACAATTTTTGTACCAAATACTTGAAAAATGGTCAAATAAAATTTGCTATATCAATATCAAGTACTATCCAGACTAAATGGACATCTCCACTTTCGTGAACAAAGACTTCTTACTATAAAAGCTAAAGCTTTATTTAACACATATATGAGAACAATCAAAGTTGGACATTGTTCTGAGGATTCTTCTGTAAGATAGGCCTAATAAATTAGCATAAATAGAAAGTAGATCCCAAAAAGTGTCAAAATGTGTGTAAAATACAGTATAACAGCACAGTGGTGTAGTGGTTAGCACTTTCACCTAGCAACAAAAGGGTTGCTGGTTCAAATCCCAACCATGGCACTACCTGCCTGGAGTTTGCATGTTCTCCCTGTGTCTGCGTGGGTTTCCTCCTACACCTCAAAGACATGCTGGTAGGTTAATTGTTTCCTGTGTAAATTGGCCCTAGTTTGTTTATGTATGGATGTGAGTTAGAGACCATAGATTCTAAGCTCCTTGAGGGTAGGGACTGATGTGAATGTATATGTAAAGTGCAGCGTTAATTGACGGTGCTATATAAGTACCTGAAATGAATAAATATAACCAATTAAATTAACATATACCATTCAGAAAGGAAACCATTAGGCTAGGTTTAGATGTGCATCTAAAACCACTGCTCCTCTGAAGAGTGATCTGTATTCAGATCTTTTTTAGAGAGGATTGGCAGACAGTGAACACATTTTGCTAAAGGAACACCCCACGACCACATGCAATGCATGTGTTTGTGACATTTCCTTATTCGCTTGAAAGGTTTACATATGGCTGGCTTGCAGCAATCAGACTGTGATATGCTGGATCATTTTTTGCTGCAAAGCAGCATGTAAACACCCGATCCACTGCCGTTGCAGATTAGAGGGGGGGCAGTTGAGGGGCACTATATAAATGGCTCAAGCGCAATTTTTTTCCTACACCCTAACCGCACTTCTAAATTTAGCCTAATGTCAATTCTCAGAAGCTTCACCACAAAAAAACAGCCTAATTTGGCTTTGGCCAAACTAAAAAAAAATAGGTAAGGAATTTAATAAGCATGGTAAGAATTGACAAATTTAAAAAAGAAAGTAGTGGAAAGGTTAATGTGTGGTGAAGCAGCATAGTTTAGCTTCAGAAATATTAGGCAAATGGCAGATAGAGTCTCTTCATAAAAAAAATGAGGGCCAACGTCTTGCATAGGCCATTATAATTATGATGCCCTACTATGTAAAATCATAAAACCTACATGAGTACACCTATAAAAGTAGATACAAAAAGAATGCCATAAATGAGAGCAAAAAATTACCAGAAAAAAAAAAAAACTTCCTTTTGTAAGGAAAATGGCATCAAGAGCAGTAACGTGGTTCTCAATCACTCATTAAAATACAAATGAACAATAAATACAGCATATTTGGAGCATCTTAAGCATGATCGGCACAATTGTGTGCAAACATTTTGCCACCAATTGCACTATGGTAAGAACATTCATCACATTTGGTTTTAATGCTCATGTCCATTAGCAACAATTAGTCTGCCCTTAGGGCCCCTGCAAACAGTATTTTGCATTTTGGTGCTTACTGGTGAAGGGAATATATTCTTCAATGTTTCTACTAGTAGGTAAATTGTTTGTTATAATTTGCACCATCTTACTTTTTTCTGTGCTGCCCATATATTTTCTCTTTTTATGTTTTTTTTTTCTTTGGATCTTTTACAATGAAATTTGTGGAACAAGTACATTTATTGAGGCTTTATGGAACACACATGTCAAAGGATTGAACTGTAATACAGTAGCAGTGATTATTGTGTTTCTGGTCTGTGACTGTCTCTTGAAGCATGTCCCAATCTCCAAAAATTCCCATAGCATGGTATCTGACCATCTTCTGCAGCATGACTGCACTCCCTTAGAGTTTTCTGCTGCATTATGTAGCCACCCTGCTATAAGCAGAAGTGACAAGTAAATTTAGTTCTGCCAGGTGGTAGTTTCATTTATAGTCTCGCACTTGGCACAGGGTTGTTGCTGTTCTTGCCTGCTGCTACTAGGTGTCACTGGCACTAGAGTAATAGACAAGGGAGCTGTAACTATGCTGGGTTGTGAATTAGGGTTACAACCTCCTCCCTTTAAACAAGTACACATATTATTTACACAGGTTCTGTGGCTTATTAAGGTGGTAATTAAACTCACTTAGTGCTTTAAGTGCATTATATTAGCCTTAGAACCTGTGTAATTCACAAAAGGTTTTGGTGGCCGTCATGAGGGGGAGGAGCCTATTGGCACGCACGTAGGACGGAGGGGGAGAGGGCTATCTCCTGCTAATGGAGGCATCAGGGAACCTGACCGCTCCCGATTCACCTCCGGCCAGACTCTGGATGCCTAAGCTCCCGGGGATGAGCGCGGGCGCTGCGGGTGGTGAACCCTGCTGACCCCCCCCCACCCTCCCCGACGTCTCCCTCCACGGTGTGTAGCGACGACCTCACGCAGCATTAACATCCGGAGGAACCCCGCACGCGTACAGCACACGGAATCGGCCCTGGAGAGCCCTGTCTCCCGCACAGGAACGCAGGTGAGCAGCTATAGCGGGGATAGGAGAGACCTCCTCGCTAACCGGCAGTGCGGGGGGCTGGACACGGTCAGTAAACGCGACCAGGCGAACAGGTCCCGAGGGAGCGGACCCCAAGAGAGCTGCCAGGTCCATTTGAGCCAATCCATCCGGAGATGCTGATGTCCTGATGCCTGAGGGCTGGAAGCTAAGGAGACAAGAGAGTATACAGTCTAAAGACAAACGGGAAAAAGGAAAAAAACTTTTAAAAAAAGGGACAGTCTACAAAACCGTGAGTCACAGAGGAGTAATCCCTCTTTCTATATTATACCTACTGTCATTTCTCTGTTTATCTGAAGGTCTTATAAAGACTCCTTAGAGTCATACAACAAAGCAGTATGGTAAAATGTCAATGTCAACACACCTGAGACTGATTCAGCTGCTCCCTGTTTAAACCAGCAACCTCTCATAAAGTGTTTTTTATTGGATTAATAGCCACAACAGTCTTTCAATACCCCAAACCAGCCAATTTTCTATTCTATACGGTCCCTTAATAACCGTACACAGAGACTCATAAGAAGATCACAAGTATAAATAAAGACCTTGGGGCTATATATAAAATATTTAAAATGATTAACACTCTCTCTGTGAAATAATACCTGACATTACTCAATCACCTTGCTACGACATACAGCCTGAGTTTCCCCTCTGCTCTATTGTCTTCTCTCTCTTCCACCTCTCAAATACTTAAGGTCGGGACTCACACTAGCATGTATAAGAACTTGAGTAGGGAGGTGGGAGGCTGGAAGTGCCCCATGCCTCATACCTCCTATAACCGCCTGTGAACATTGATTCAAAATAAAGGCTACCCGGATGGTCTGTGTCTCCCTCTGGCTTGAAGGTAGACAAAATCTTTTTCTGATCATTAATATGGTATACCTAATTTTGGAGCACCATCATAGGAGGTTCTGAGATTATATAAAAGAACCGCGGAACAACTCTCTACATAATGAGAGGTAAATCCACAAGAGGAGGAGCCATCGCAAAATCACCAAGGGTATCTTCAAGCCCTAACACAATAAGGAAATTTATGACACAAGAAAATGCCTTAGAAAAATCATCCCAGGGAAAACAACAAGGAACAGACAAGAAGAAAGTAGAGAAAAATCCAAAAGCTGAAGTAGCTAAATCACCAATCAGCCCAGCAAATTCAGAATTAAGCATAAGGACTGAAAACGACGAGGGAGAGGAGGAAGAGCGGGGAGAAATAAGAGAGCATGCCCCCACAAAAGGTGAAATGCGAGAAATGTTTGCAGGATTGGAAAAATCTTTAAAAATCGAATTGGTTAAAATCCAAACCGACCTAGGACGGGTCCAGATGGATCTGGGACACGCCCTGGGACGAGTAGAAGAACTAGAAAAAAAACAAGAGGACCAAAGAAAAATAATACAGGGGATGAGAAAGGAAATAAATGAGACCAAGAAAAAAGCCAGAGATCTAGCTTACAAACTAGAGGATCAAGAGAACAGAGCTAGACGAAAAAATTTGAGGATCCGAGGCTTAAAAGATACAACACAGGAAGAAAATTTAGAAGAAAAACTTCAAAAAATCCTAAACCCAGTATTAGGCAGAAAGGAAGAAGACCAATTGCTGATCGACAGAGCACATCGCATAAGAAAACCGATAGGAGCCCCAGCAGAATCACCTAGAGACGTGATAATCAGGTTTCAAAATTATACAGATAAAGCACAAATATGGGAAAACCTAAAGAAGAATAAATCATTATTAAATGCAGTAAATACAGAAAACGACAAGATACAGATATTTACAGATCTGGCACCGGAAACACTGAGGAGGAGAAGAATTTTAAAACCCCTGACAGAAGAGATGCAAAAACAAGGAATCAGATATAATTGGGGGTTTCCAGCCAGTTTAATAGGAAAAAGAGACGGGCGATCAGCAAAACTCATCTTTCCAGATGAAACTCAAGAATTTTGCAAAAAACTGGATATACAGGAACCAAACCTGCCTGGATGGTATGAAGGTGACAGGGAAGACGAATTAGGAAGAAACTCACAGACGGAAGAACAGCAATGGACATTAGCCAGAAAAAACAAAAGATAAAATACGCGGAACACTGCCCAAATAATGCAAATCGGGAGGGGGTGTGTTGTTTGTTTTTTTTTTTTTTTTTTTTTTTTTGTTTTTTTTTCTCCCCTCTCCTGCTTTGCGGGGAGTGGCCTTTCTTACAGATGCGAACTGTGTGGGGGGACTGGGGGAGGGGGGGTCGGGGGAGTGGGGGGAGGAGGGAGGGAGGGGAAGGGAGGTAAGCTATATAAAGGAAGCAGGATAGCCCCCCCCAAAGCCGGAACGTCCTTCCAACCGAGGAGGGAGGTATATCGTGCTAACCCATTAGAGCACCACCCCAAAGGAATGGGTACCAGGGAGAATGACCCAAAGAAACAACTAAATACCCTAAGATCAAAAATGGATCAGAAAAACATCAACATGAGACGGAAGGGGATGGAGGCGGGGGGGAGGGGAGGGGGGGGGGAGGGTGGGAGAGGGGGGGAAGGGTAGGGATAGGGAAACTCTCCATTGCCAAAAAAGAAAAGAAATTTTAAAAGCCTGCCAGACTAACAACATTGGTAGTATGCTGTTAGTGGAATTTAAATTGATCCGGTGCCCCCCTGTTCGTGGAGGAACTGGATCAAGTAGAAGGAAAAAAAATGAAAGATGAACAACTAAAAATAATAACGTACAATGTAAGAGGATTAAACTCCCATACAAAAAGGTATAAGATATTGGAAGAGCTGAGGAGAGAAGCAGCAAATATTGCTTTTCTACAGGAAACGCATATCTCTCTTCACTCGAATTTAAAACTTTTTTCTAAACACTTTCCTAAATGGTATTACGGAGACTCACCAATAGAACGTGCAAGAGGAGTAGCAATAGGAATAGCTGGAAATACAGAATTCTCCTTAGAAGAAATGAAAATAGACCCGAACGGTCGATACATTTTCCTTAAGGGACAAATAAGGGGGATGGAGCTGACATTGGCCAATATTTATAACCCAAATAAAAAACCAAGTGAATATCTGGGGAGAATCCTGTATGATCTAGAGAGCTTTAAAAAAGGCTACCTGATAATGGCAGGAGATATAAATTTTTGTTTAGATCCAAATGTCGATAGTACATCAGGAGTAAGGACGTTAGGAGACCAAAAACTGAGGAAAATAAGGGTAAAGTTACATCAGAGCCAATTAGTAGATGCATGGAGGGTTCAACATCCAAAAAAAAGAGACTATACTTACTACTCCTCAATACACTCGATGTACTCAAGACTAGATTACTTTTTTATTGACCACCGCCTGTTGGAATTTGTAGAAACTACAGAAATAGGCACAATCACACTGTCAGACCATGCCCCCCTAACCCTAACAATCAAGACACCGACACACCACAAAAGTATGGGAACATGGAGGTTAAATGAAGAACTAATTCTAGATGAAGAAATAGGAAACAGATTAGAAAAAGAACTAGAGCTATTCTTTCAAGAGAATGATACGCCAGAAATATCATCCGCCACACTCTGGGAAGCACACAAAGCGTATATCCGAGGGATATTAATAGCCAGTGCCTCAAAAAAAAAGAAAGAGAGGTCCAATCAAATTAATACACTCATAAGAGAAATAAATGATCTAGAACAAAAACATAAAAAAGAATTTAAAAAAGAAACAGAGGAAAACCTTATAATTAAAAGAGACGATTTAAAAGATCTATTGGAAGAAGAATCTAGAAATCACTTCAATAAGATAGCTAGATACAGATACAACTTTGGAAATAAACCAGGGAAATCCCTAGCAAGATTACTGAGGAAGAAAAAATCAAAAAATTATATAGAAAAAATCAAAAACAGTAAAAATGAAACAGTAAATCCAACTACAGAAATAGCTAAAGCGTTCCATGCCTTCTATAGTACGCTATATAACGTCCGGAAGAAAGAAACCTCAAAAACAAGGCAGGAAAGAATAATTAATATCCAAAAATATATTGAGGAAGCAAACCTGCCCAAGATCCCAGAAGATAAATTGGAACTTCTTGAAGCGCCAATTACTGAAAGTGAAATAAGAGAAGCATTAAAAACCACCCAAAATGGAAGGAGTCCAGGTCCAGATGGATACACAATAAAGTACTATAAAAGATTTAAAGAAATATTAATACCAAAAATGCTAGAATATCTGAATAAAATAGGGAAGGAAGAACTAAGAGAAGAATCTCTAATGGCATATATAACGGTCATACCGAAAGAAGGGAAAGATCAAACCCTATGCTCTAGTTATAGGCCAATCGCGTTGTTAAATACAGATACAAAATTATTTGCGAAAATTTTGGCAACGAGATTAAAAGATTTATTAAAAATGTGGATCCATCCGGACCAGACTGGATTCGTTCCAGGTCGAGAAGGTAAGGATAATGTTATACGCACCTTGCTACTTTTACAAAAAACAACAAAACATGAAGTCCCCTCCATCCTATTATCAATTGATGCCGAAAAGGCTTTTGATAGGGTCGACTGGGACTTCATGAAAGAAACCATAAAAAGTTTAGGGATTGGGCTAAGAATGAGGCAATGGATAGAAGCATTATATAACAACCCCACAGCAAAAATAAAAATAAACGGAAGCTTATCAGAGAAATTTGGAATGAGTAATGGGACAAGACAGGGGTGCCCCCTGTCACCCCTATTGTTTGTGTTAACCCTGGAACCATTACTGGCAAAAATTAGACAAAATGTAGACATAAAAGGAGTGAAGGTAAATCAAGAAGAACACAAAGTCGCAGCATACGCTGACGACCTGCTCTTCATTGTCACAAATCCAAGGATCACTCTCCCAAATATTCAAAAGGAGCTAAAAGATTATGGAAAGTTGTCAAACTTTAAAATAAATCCAATAAAATCAGAGATTCTCAACATAAGGTTAAATACTCAGGAAGAACAAAGTATAAAAACACACTTCCCATATACGTGGACAAAAGAAAAATTAAAATACCTAGGGATATATTTAACTCCTCATACTGAAAAATTATATCAAGCTAATTATATACCGTTAATGAACGATATAAAAACAGAAATAAGAAATAAATCAAATGGTCAAATCTCATGGATTGGAAGAAACAATGTCGTTAAGATGTTTATTTTGCCAAAAATCTTATATACCTTTTCTTTATTGCCAATAAACATCCCCGCAAATTTTTTTAGGGTAATTAGAAACCTACTGACAAAGTATATATGGCAGTGGAAAAAACCCAGAGTACAGTACAAGATCCTGACAAGAAGCAAAGCACAGGGAGGATTAGCCACCCCAGACATAGAGAGGTATTATAAGGCGGTAATTATTACACGAATGGTGGACTGGACAAAAATAGAAAGGAGAGAAAAAAGATGGGTAGAGATAGAATGTACACAAAATAATAACCAGTTACACAAAACAATTTGGATTCCACCAAAATACAGGGAAACACAGGGAGCACATGAATTGACAAAAGTAGTTTATAAAATATGGGATGGAATAAATAAGCAACTGAAATGGGAATATAACTCACCAATGATAGCATTAAACGGCACTAAATATTTTCCACCCGGGGAGGAAGAACAGGGGGGAAATTGGATAGGGAACACTCAATTAAAAGATATTTTACACAAAGGGCACATAAAAACACTTCAGAAATTAAAACAAGAAAATAATAATATAAAAATAGATAATTGGAGATATCTCCAGCTGAAACATTTTGTCAGCTCATTACCACAGCCGATTAGGTCGGAAAAAAACCTCAACAATATCGAGAAACTGAGCTACTCTCTCAAGCAAAGGCATGGAGTGTCTCAGATTTACAAAATGCTGACGGAATGGCACAGTATAGAGAAACCTCCATATATAGGAAAATGGGAGAAAGAAATAGGAATACACTTGCAAGGACAGGAGCTAGGGATTGTACTGGGGATGGCGGGATCCACAGCCATAGATGTCAGTACTACAGAATTAAACTACAAATGTCTATACAGGTGGTACATCACCCCAGAAGTGATAAATAAATACCAACCAGGCAAGACAGATAAATGCTGGCGGGACTGCGGCAACATAGGTACAATTTATCATTTATTTTGGGACTGTCCCAAAATAAGAGATTTTTGGCTAGAGGTAAGACAACTGATTGAAGACATCACCGAAATAAAAGTGCCGGACGATCCATGGGCATGCCTATTTCACAAAACAACAATACCTTTAAAGAAATATAAAACGACTCTGGTCCCAACAATGCTGAATACAGCAAAAGGAACCATACCAAAAAAATGGAGAGAAAAGGAGAGTCCGAAAATAAAGGAATGGTGTAAAAAGATAAATAATAAATATAATATGGAATACCTATGTAATACACAAGAGGAGATTCCAAGAAATATGATAAGAAAATGGGGGAAATGGAAAGAATTTAAAAAATCAACTAAATATATTGAGATAAATAATTAGCATATCTACTATGGGGAGGCATCCTAGAGCGAAACGGCTGGCAAGTAGGGGAGGAATTCTGGGAGGCAGGGGGAGGGTGGGAAGGGGAAAATGTATATGTATTTCTTTTGTGTGCCTCTTGATGCATAATTTAATTATGTAACTTGTGAATCTAAACCAAATTGGTGGAACTCTGTATATTGAGATTTATATGCAAATAAAAATAAAGTAAAAAAAAAAAAAAGAACCTGTGTAATTAATATGTGTCCTGGATTAAAGGGAAGATGTGGCAACCCTATTGTGAATATGTATGTAATCCTTGGCAAACCACTCAAAGGTTTTTTGCAAATGGTGCATGTTGGGAGGATATACATATTTGGGGGAAGGTCTGGTGAGCTCTCTTCTCCCTGGGCTGCAGCCTAAAGAGGTGTGTGCAGAAGAGTTTGTGCTGACTGGACCAGAATTCTGTTTTGTGCTTAGCAAAATTCCTCAAGCTGCCCAGCTTGATCAAAAAGGGTACACCATGCAAGGTGGAATACCAGGGAAGGAAGTCCTGCAGGAAGGGGATCGAGTCTGACCCTCAGAGGATCCTGGTATTCCCTTGGATCTAGGAGAAGTGTGGTGGAGTCTGGAACCCATGTTGCTGGAGGTATCTGAAGCCTTAACCCTCTCTCCCTGTCAGTCAGAGCAATGAATATTTGTAAAAATTAAAGTGACTGACTTTGTGGTTGTGATTCTCCACTGCAGCCATAGATCCACCTTGGGGTAATGTCGGCCCTCCCTTGGCACTGTTTTTTTCCCCTTCTCCTGGTCGCTACAAATACATTCACTGAATTTTATGTGCTGCCCTTTAATATCCGGGGTTGCACTCAGTGCTGTATCTTGGCCTAGGCCAACAAGGCCCAGGCCTAGGGCGGCACTTTGCAGGGGGGGCAGCAAAAAGTTGCACCCTGCACGAAAAAAAAACAGCCTCCTCCTGGCACGAAAAATACTGGCCGGTCAGGACATTTGGACAGACCGCAGGCCGCCGACCACACTTGGCCACAACTGGCCCGACGGCCGCCAATGCTAATAAGTGTGGTACTACAGCCAAATGCTCCACCTACTCTCCTCTGCCCCCAGGCACTGATGGGCACTCATATGCTGCACTGATGGGCACTAATATGCTGCTCTGATGGTCACTGATGAGGCGGCAATGGTGGGTACTGATAAACTGCACTGATGGGCATTAATGAGGCTGCACTGATGGCTAATGCGGTTGCACTGATAAGGCAGCACTGATATGCTGCACTGATGGGCACTGATGAGGCTGCACTGATGTGCAATGATGAGGCTGAACTTATGGGAACTGATGAGGCTGCCCTGATAGACTGTGGTTGTGGTCTATGGTTTACAGATGACAGCGTGGGTCATAAACAGGAAAGGGTGTGGCCTTTACAGGAAGGAGTGGGTCATATTTAAATAAGGGGGTGCACAAGTTTAGTCAGGCCTAGGGCAGCACAAAACCTAAATACGCCACTGGTTGCACTTGAGACCCTATATCAAGAAAGCTGACCACCACTAGCGTAGAAGCTATGATATACAAGTGGTTTCGCCCTTGCAAAATATAACAGCTACAAAATCTCTAGTGTTTTCTTGCTGGGTAAAAATTTACGGAAGTTGGTAAAAAGGCAGTGTCTTTGCAATTTCAGTTATTTGCTGCTCCTGTCATTGAATAATTCATTTCCAGAGGAGTTTTGAGTTGGCTAATGAATAACTATCTACACAAGGTATCTAATGCAGCTTCTGCTGATTATTTCATGGTAGTGATTTAAGCTGCATATAGTCAGCTACGGGAGCAATATTGCAGGGAGCTACGACCATTATTAAGATATACTGTGTTGCTGCTACCATTGTGTCAAATTCCAGTAAACCCATATTTAATTGCAAAACATGGGCTTGATGCACATACATATACAGGATAAGTATAAGCTCCTGCTCAGCAGTAAGGTAGAATCAAGTGAAAATGACTATGATGCCCACATTTTAGATATTTGTAGATGGGCATTTACAGCCATGCAACATAAAAAAGTGAAATAACCCGTCTTTAAAAATAATTGTGTCTGTAATTTGCATTTAGATGCACTCTTTGTAGAAGAACACTAGCCTTCACAGGCTGTATCAATTACTCTTAGCACAGTAAGCATACCTTAGAGCTGTTAAATGCAAATTGATTCAACTACTGGAAACTAAGTTTAAACTTTATTCCAGGTACTTTATAAGCCAGGTTATTGCAGAGTTTTATCCGACTAATGCTTATCTTTATATTTGATGTGCACTTTCAGAGTGTTTATGTGTGCTTCATGTGCTTGCTTATTCTGGATGTTTTTACTGTAAACAAATAATAAGGAATACTAAGCCCCCGTTCACACTGGGGCGACCTGTGAGGCGACCTGGTCGCCTCACAGGTCGCCACAGGTCGCCTCCCATAGGGAAGCTGCGGACCCGTTCTGATAGGAGCGACACAAGTCGCTCCGACTCAGAAAAAGGGTCCGGAGCTTCTTTGGGGCGACCAGGAGGCGACCGCCATAGACTTCAATGTTACGAAGTCCGTGGCGGCCGCTCCGAGGTAGCGGCGCGCTGCTCGCACCGCGACCTCGGAGGCCGCGGTGCGAAGTAGCATCGCCCCAGGGTGAATGGGGGCTAAATATTATGTCACAGAATTAAAAAAAAAAAAAAAAACTCACTGTGAAAAATTGTTCATGCCCAAAGTAGTGCTGAAGCCCAACTTTTTATTTTTGTTTTTTATAGACAGGGAAAAGGTTAGAACTCTGTCTGGTTTTCATTGCTAGATATAAAGATGCAGAGAAAACTCCAGACAAGATATGAAGAAGTTCATAACTCATTTATATTATTAGAGGGTGCATACAATAAAACGTGAATGCATTTTGGGGGTTCAGCAGGACCCCCTACATCAAGGCTTAAAGCAGGACCTTACCCATAACGTCTTAAAAAAATAATGTACTTTAGCTAGCAACATGCATTACACATGAATAAATATTCTACCAAAATGAGTGTATGCTGTAAATGTTCTCCAGCATTGTTCCTGTTTCTTCTTGCTGAAGGCTGTGATTTTGCTGAAGCTCAGAGCCCCTGAGCAGCAGTAAATCTTTAGGCTGTCAGCAGATGAGCCTCGACAAATTCGGTAAGGGTGAGACGGTATATTACTGGATTTTAAACAGTATAGGTACTTATTTTTAATGTTTTACATAGCTTACCTGTAAAAAAGGAGCCATCTAGCAGGATATCATTTTCTAACTAAAGTTCCACCTAAATATATGCTGAAAACAAGGAGTAGTGTTGGGAAAGGTTAAAACCCTGTCTGGATTTCATCACTAGATATACACTATATTACCAAAAGTATTGGTGTGCCTGCCTTTACACAGACATGAACTTTAATGGCATCCCAGTCTTAGTCTGTAGGGCTCAATAATAAGTTGGCCCACCCTTTGGAGCTATACCAGCTTCAGCTCTTCTGGGAAGGCTGTCCACAAGGTTTAGGAGTGTGTCTTTGGGAATGTTTGACCATTCTTCCAGAAGTGCATTTGTGAGGTCAGGCACTGATGTTGGTTGGGTAGACCTGGCTTGCAGTCTCCACTCTAATTAATCCCAAAGGTGTTCTACCGGGTTGAGGTCAGGATTCTGTGCAGGCCAGTCAAGTTCCTCCACCCCAAACTCACTCATCCATGTCTCTTTATGGACCTTGCTTTGTGCACTGGTGCGCAGTCATGTTAGAACAGGAAGGGCCATCCCCAAACTGTTCCCACAAAGTTGGGAGCATTAAATTGTCCATAATGTCTTGGTATGCTGATGCCTGAGGAGTTCCCTTCGCTGGAACTAAGGGGCCAAGCCCAACCCCTGAAAAACAACCCCACACCATAATCCCCCCTCCACCAAATGATTTGGGCCAGTGCACAAAGCAAAGAATAAATTAGAGCAGAGACTGAAAGCTAGGCCTTCTCATCCAACATCAGTGCCTGACCTCACAAATGCATTTCTGGAAGAATGGTCAAACAGTTCCATAGACACACTCCTAAATCGTTTAATGGGTACACATGTAACAGCAAAAACTTTTTTTGTATTGAAAAAGCTGGAACCTTTGTTAGATTTGCATTGCTGCTGTGTGTACCTTCCTGCCCCTAGTCGCCAAGTTCCCTTAATTTCTTTTGTGGGGTTTTTTTTGCTTGTTATTTTTTTTGCTGTGTATGACCCACTGTGGAGAATTCCCTAGACTTGTTATTTCCCTTCATCTCACCACTAGTCCTGTTTCCAAAGGGATAAAAAAAATGAAGGATGAGCTCCACAGTGAGTAAAATAACTGCATGTCAAAGCATATTTTAGGCGAAATAACAAACATGCAGGGCTTTTTTTCTTAGAAAATTGGTACAGGAACTCAACCACGATACCCTCCCACACACACTCCAAACCGCATCAAATATTGGGATTGGTCAAATTTCACTAACAGTGGGAGGGTTTTAAAGAGGCATTAAATACCAGGAGTGCATTATATACAGGGTGCAGGGTTGGGGGGGGGGGGTTTACAAATAGAATGCAGAGTTTGGGGGTGCATTACATACATAGTACAGAGTTTAGGGGTGCACTGCATACATAGTACAGAGTTAAGTCTTCTTCCACAGCTGCTTACCTCTGCATCCCCATCCACATCTCACTTCCACCCCTCTTCAGCTCTCACCTCTGCATGCAAGCCCCCCTCCATACCCCCATCCCCCCCCATCTTCTTTAAAGCTCCACCATCTTCCATGTCCTACCTTTGTTGCTGTGTTAAGCAGAAGCACCCAGTTGGCTCTAGTACTTCCCTGCACACTGTAGTTGGCTCTGCCTCTCTCACTTGCAGGGAGATCATCCACTGGGGTTGTTGGCATCTGCACTGCACCCCGGGCACCTGCATCTCCCTTCCTGCACTCAGTGGGAGACACTCAGGAGATCAGATCTGCGGGAGCCATTGGGAGACAAGCTGTCACTTGTAAACACAGAAGCCAGACCTCTGCGTTTACAAGTATTAGTCGTAAGCAAGGAGCAGAGGGCCTGAGTCAGAGGCCGTGGAACTGAGTTCCACCAAGTTCCAGCTGAAAAAAAGCCCTGCAAACATGTAATACATTTTGTCTCTTGAATATACAATTCAAAGCATTTTGTTATATCTGTTTGATAATTCAAAAACTACCTGTTGCTCTTGCCATGAATCTTGTGTGGTTATAACTTTTTGCTGTCTCTGCCTGTGCTGGCTGTTATTCATTACATTATCCTCAAGTGTTTCTGAGGACTACAGAACCACACCCCTCTGTTATGTAAAATACTAGAGGGCCAGGGATCCGTCATCCTTTCTTGTTTCTGTAGTCCTGGTACAGTGCAGTCAATGTGCGTTCTCATGCTAGGACTGTCCAAAAGATGTAAAGTCCCCAGTTTGAGTGTCTGGACAGCACATCTTAGCACTAAACCAAACCAATCAATAAAGGGTATTTTTGAGTTGTAAATATGTTATTATTCTAAATAATCCGCAAAATATGTCCAAAACCATACATTCTAATGCCATGTTAGCACTAGACGTGTGTGAATGGCAGAATCACCAGATTAAAAAAAAAAAAAAAAGGAACAAAGCATAAAAAAAAAGAAAACGAATGCAGCTACCACATCCAAGGACTGGTAAACTGAAAAATATAACATTTTTGTTTTCAACTTTAGACACTATTGCAAGCAATAAATCAAGTTCTGTACCTCTTTTCTTAAAGTGTTAATAAACACACAACAGTAAAATAAGTGTGTATATGCAGTAAAGCATGCTTGTTATACTCACTGTGGAACCTAAGGGGTTAATCTTCTACATTATGTAAAAGGGATGTTTGATCCTGTATACACAGATCCTCTTTTTCCACTGACTCCAAAACAGGTCCAAGTAAGATAACGTTACTGGAGTCAGGCTGCACATCCTCAGTTTGGTGTGTATTGCTAGAGAGGTTTTTTTTTTTCTTAAGATAGTGCATGTGATCAGCACAGAGCCAATCAGCACTGTCCAGACAGAGGGTCAGGGGTTCTGCATCCTGATAGGACAGCTCAGTGCAGTATGAAAACTCCTCCCACAAGCCTAAACCAGGAACTGATAAAAGTCACAAGACTGCTATATAATGCTGATGAGAAAAGGTATTTAGCAGTTTATATTTACTATTGCATTCCCATGTTCTGTATTCTGTGGGAGACCAGATATAGTGAATGCAGGCTCCTGGGTTTAGTAACACTTTAACCTGAGAAATATGGTAGTTGTCAGGTATTCTTGCCAGTCTGGTGGTTCCTCCTTTAGTAGATTGGCTGAGAAACTCTTGGGGTAAACTCTTGGACCTTTGAATAGCATCAATTAATAAATGATACAAACAATACGCTGTGCAAGAGACACTCTTGAGGAGAAAGCAAAGATATTATAATGAGTTCAGCTTTATCAAGGTTAATCTATGCCATGATTTTAGAATCAAGAGGTAAACATTCATCACTGTGCAAAATCCTTTCCATTTTATCACATATGTGCCAGTCATGGCATATTCTAAGTCATTTATATAAAGTAAATACTTCACACTTACTTTTATAGAGCCAGCCAAATAACACTATGCAGCCATGCCCTTTGTAACAAACAAATGATATACATAAATATGTGATGATGAAATGTAGAGTTTGCTTTGTTTACAGTGATTTGCACAGCAGGAAGCAAGATTTTATTAACATACGCTAGTCTCCGTGGAATGGGTAAATCTCATACAGCGACAATGGATAATTTCAAGAATCGACAAAGGAATTCTAGTTAATCTGTGCGTTTTAAGTAAAAAATGGTGTACTTTTCCCACTTAAAGTGTTACTAAACCCACAGCAGTAAAATCAGTCTGTATATGCAGTAAAGCATGCTTGATATTCTCACTGTGAAACCTAAGGGGTAAATCCTCCGCATTGTGTATAAAGGCTGTTTGAGTCAGTCTTCTCTGATCCTCCCCTTCTTCCACTGTCCCCAATCCATCTCCTGATAGAACAGAGCCTTTAAGGTACTCTGCACATGCTCAGTTTGGTGTGTGTTTTTCTTAGAAGGGTGCATGTGATCAGCACATGGCCAATCAGCACTATCCAGACAGAGGGTCAGGGGTCCTGCAGCCTCATAGGACAGTCAAAGTAGAATAAAAACTCCTCCTACAAGCTTTAACCAGACACTGATAGAAGTCACAAGACTGTTATTTACTGATGATGAGAAAAGGTATTTAGCAGTTTATATTTGCTCAAATAATTGTATTTCCATGTTCTGTGTACTGTGGGAAACCAGATATAGTGAATGCAGGGTCCTGGGTTTAGCAACACTTTAATGGTAACCTAACATGTTAAACTACTGTCTATATACATTTGTAAATCACATCTAAAGGTCAAATTAAATTTATGGCTACATTGAGAGTAAGATCATTAAGAGAAGTTGATTCCTTGGGTCACATCTATGTACATGCGGTAACTCCGGATAAAACCTGAGTTTTAATGCATGTTACCGCAATACATTTTAAAGTACAGTATATGTGCATTGCTCTACATCCCCATTCATTGTGCAACAAAGTGTGAATGAACTGTGCATTGCAGTGTACTAAATTGCCCAAAAGAAGTGCAGATGCATTGTTTGATGCGCTGGAGCTGTTTAAAAGTGAATTGTGGCCAACGCTTTTTTAGTCATACTTCTCTTCTGGGTCATAGGAGTGCGCTTACTTTTGCACATATGTGTACCAGAATCAGATGTCACAGAGCTGCTTCAGGCTCTGGAAGGATCCTGACCATATTGTTGGGATCCAATCAGATGCCTCATCAGCACTGCTGAGAGCCTGAGTCAGCTGCTCCCAACCTCTCTCTAGCCTTGCACTCCAGTGAGTGCTGGAGGGGCAGAGCAGAGAACTGGTGACTGACAGCCACCACTCTCTGATCCGGGAAGGCTTAGCTATTGGGCTTAGAGTTCATGGAGGACAGCTTCAGCATCACACTGATGCGGCAGCATGGAGGTGAGTATGTATGTTTGTTTATTTATAATACCACACCTCTTCATTAACCACTTGCAGACCGCCCACCGTACATTTACTGCGGGGGGGGGGGTCCTTTGTGCCAGATCACATACCTAATACGTGATCTGACAGATTTGGGTTTGGCCGTCGGATACCCGCTCCCGCTGTGATCACACACAGCGAGAGCCCAGTGAGTCTCCCTCCTTTTCTTCTCCTTCCCCCCCCCCCCCTTTCTTCAACCTCTTCCTTTTTTTTTTTTTTGTCTGTCTTGTTTGTGGTCGTGGGCTTTCTGCTCTTGGGTTTTTTAATACCTCCTGTCAGCTGTGTTGCCTGATAGGCGAACCATCTGATACATGGAACCTGGTTTATGCTGCCGCAGAGATTCAGGATCACGTAAGGGTTATTTGTCTGATATGGGCAATGTATGGTTGTTTGTCAGTGGACAATGGAATTCTTGGTAGTTTACTGTGTATCTGATTTGTCTAAATTTACTTAAAAAAAATGTGTTTTTCAATATGTAGGTTCCTATTGTTATTACTTATATTTTTGAAGACCCCCACCTCCTTTCTTCTTTTTTTTTTTTTTTTTTACTTCTTGGGAAATTTTTCACTTGATGTTTTGATAATAATTATCACAATGAGAGACCCTCTCTTTTTTTTTTCTCACAAGTTTTTCCTTCACGATAATCTTTTGACTTCTTGAGAAATTACTCATTTAATGTTTTTGATAATAATATCACAACGAGAAACCCTCTTTGGTTTTTTTTTTCTCTCACAAGTTTCTCCTTAACGATAATTTTTTGGGTAATTTTTCACTTAATGTTTTGATATTAATATCACAATGAGAGACCTCCTTACCCCTTTTTTTCTCTTTCACAAGTTTTTCCTTCACTATAATTTTTTTCACTTATTGGGAAATTTTTCACAAAATTTTTTGATAATAATATCACAAGAGAGACCCTCTTGGGGCCTTTTTTTTTTTCTTCCCTTTGGTTTAGGAACTATTAAGGTGCAGTAAAGCTGGTATTTGACACAGATGTATAGAGGTATAAACCTAATTTTACTTGTTATTTGTTGTTTCTTTTTTTTTTCATTTCATGAAAAAAATTCATGAAAAAAATTTAATAAAAACATATAAATAAAAAAAAAAATATAGACATTCAGGTCAAACAATATACACAGAAAATATCCTCTCCCTTTCTTCTCAGATAAGCATTATAGTATAATTACTGTTTCTCAGTCCGGGGATAATGATAATGAATACCTTCACCCACATTTTCCATTTACCTCCTATAAACTCACAAAACAAACAAACAAACAAAACAAACAGGAAAGAAGAAAAAAAAAACACCCCAATGGCACTGTCTATCCACTTAAAGCTCTTATCCCATAAGATTCCTTCCCTCTTCCAAGAGAATAAATATGTTCCATCCTTCCCAGGTTTGATTACAAAACATTTTTTTTTTTTTTTCAAAATTGTCGGTCATTTTTTTGTTTATAGCGCAAAAAATAAAATCCACAGAGGTGACGAAAACCACATAAAGAAGGCTCTCTTTGTGGGGAAAAAAAGGACATCAATTTTATTTGGGTACAGTGCCACACGACAGCACATTGGTCAGTTAAAGTAACGCAAGGTCATATCGCAAATAAATGGCCTGATGGTGAAGGATGGATAAACCTTCTGGAGGTCAAGTGGTTAAAGGCCCATTCAAAGTAAATTTGATGCCATTACCAAATGCAAATCAGTGCACAAAATCATATACAGTATCTCACAAAAATGAGTACACCCCTCACATTTTTGTAAATATTTTATTATATCTTTTCATGTGACAACACTAAAGAAATTACACTTTGCTACAATGTAAAGTAGTGAGTGTACAGCTTGTATAACAGTGTAAATTTGCTGTCCCCTCAAAATAACACACAGCCATTAATGTCTAAACCGCTGGCAACAAAAGTGACTACACCCTACTACACCTGTGAGGGACGAGCTGAGGCAAGGCGATCAACGGCACTTCCTATTTACTATGTGACCAGCTGTGATTGGATACAGCTGGTCACATGGTAAAGAGCCTACGTCATTAGGCTCTTTACCGGTATCGGAGATGTGGTGTGTCAGAGTGACACACCGCACCACCGATCGCCGCTCTGCGCGCGCCCCACAGTCTATCCTGCACAACGTCATATGACGGCCAGTCAGGATAGTGCAACCACTTTGCTGCCAACATTTTGCTATATGGCGGGCGGCAAGTGGTTAAAGTGTACCTGTGGTCAAAATGTAAAATCTATTATTAGATTATTATTATTATTATTGTAAAATATATTATTTCAACTTTGTATTGCAAAAAAATGTAGCATACTCTTATAAACCTAAATGATTATAACTTTTGTAAACCCCAGACATTTCCTTCCTTGACTTCTATGTCCTGAGTATGCACTGCTGTGTCACACATTTCACAGAGCCTGCCTTCTGAACAACAGAGGGGCTGAGAGGAGAAGCTTCTGGAGGCAAAGTCAGTACAGGAATCGCTGATTGCAGGCCGCAAAGTACTATGGGATATGTGGTCATTGGACATTTAAAGTAAACAGCAGAGGAGAAGCTGCAAAGGGAATCCAGGAAATAGTAGAAGGAGATGGTCAGCAGACAGACAGCACTCACAACATGAAAGGAATTTTTTGAGTAAGTGTTTTTTTTGGATTGTCAATATTAACTATTGTTTGCATTGCTATTAAAATGTTGGTGTTATAAAATGAAAGTGTACTCTGTGACCAAAGAACTCCTTGAATACACCATTGGTGTCTCCTTCTAAAAGAGGCAGATCTCCACAAATATTTCCCCATATTAGTAGGAACATATTAATAATTCTCTAATACTTTTAATAGATTTTTATTGTCTTACAATTGTCTCCTAATTTCTTATCTATTACACTCTCTCTCTCTCTCTCTCTCTCTCTCTCTAACTGTGCTGGGGGGGGGGGGAGGCTGCACTCTGTCCTTGTCTTCATCCTGCACTCAGTAGGTCAGCAGTGGGGACTTTTTCTTCTCTTCACCAGGAATCCTTTAGGCATGTCTGTGGCAGAAGCGGTGCAGCCTTTTTGCAGGGCATCAGAGCGGCCCGGGGGGCTGTTGCCCCCCCCCCCTGCCCTCTGGCCCAGTCCTCCACTGTAAGCTGGCTATACACTGATTGAAATTCGGCTGGTTCAACCGACTGAAGTTTGATCATTGTGTAGTAGCTCCTGCTCCACAGAAGTCGATCATTTAAAAAAGTTACTTGATTAACAGCTGCAGTGAATTGGCCTTGTGGGAGGGGTTCTACCTTGTTTGTGTGAATGGAGGAATCTGTTCATTTAATTTTTTTGTTTTTTTTTTCTTGTCAAAAAGAGAATACTCTATTATATGTGTGCCTCAGATAACTTTAAAGGTCAGGTTTCATAAAGATATGTGTTGTTGTTCTTCTTCTGTAGGAATTTGGCTGCAGAAGAAAATAGGTGGCCTGAAAATCTCACAAATTTACTACTAAAAAGGCTTCCAAAAATGAGAAAAACACCCCACGATCCATTAGCAAGTTGTAATTGTTGACACTATAATAATTGTAAATGTTTCTAAATATATGTATTTGTGAGGTTTACATTAATAGCCAGCGTAGGTATGTACTGTATATTATATGTCCTGTGTTGCTGGCTTTGAAAATAACACACATGCTGAACCTTATAGATGGGCTGCCTTCACACTATAGCTGTAATATTGCCTGCTGTGTAATAGTTATGATTGTTCATGCAGTTGTAGTACAAAGTAGGAAGTTATCAAATAGATGAGGAAACTTAGACCTTTCAGGCAAATCATCCTATGCCAATTTTTGTACATATACGATTGACAAACTACCCAGTACAGCAAAAATCATGCAATTAACTCACCTAAAAAGTATCAGATTTCCCAAATCCACCTCAGGCGGCCAATTGGAATCCGATAAGAAGGCAATTGCTGAAATCAATAGTGTCTCTTACTACATATGGCAGATACACTGGAAGTAGCTAAAAAGCAAAATCATTGCTCTCTTTAGGATAACTATACACAGGCTGATTTTTCCTTAATAAAATGATTCTATATATATATTTTAGGTAATGAAATGATCATAAAAAAAAAAAACTAAAAATAAACACTATTATAAATACTATTATCATTTTTATCTGTCACGTACAATGTCAGGCAAAACCTGGTTATCATTTTCTGATCATAAGAAATGCAACGCTAGCAGATTTACAGAAGTAACAGATCACTTGAACTAAAAGTACTAAAAAGGATTATTGGCAAAAAATATTCAAATATTCTGGAAACTATTTTATCTGTTTCCTATTTAATGGTGAATTTACGCTTGATTTTAAAGAGACCTCTCACTGGATCATTCATTTCACCAAAAATCTGCCTCTAAAGAGTACCTCCACTTTTGTGGGAAAAAAATAGCAAATAAAGAAAATACAATATAGCGTATACAATTGTGACACAAATCATATTGTTATTGAATGTTATTAAAAATTGCCTTTCCTTTTCAGTCTGCAGCTGTTGTAATTTTCTGAAAATGCAATGCAATATGGCTACCTGGAGGTGTTCTGTACACAGAATGTGTACTGACCACACCCCAGAAACATTATTTCCTGCTTGTGTGATTGGCTCACCAATTTTCACAGAAGCCCGCCTAAGATACAAGTCAGATTTCTGGCATCTCCTGCAACAAAAATGTCATTCTTGGTGAGATATTCCCAATAGGAACATGTCTAAAGGGATGCAGGCCCTGCAGCTTTCCTCATTAGAGCCCTGCAGGTGCACAGCTGGTTGATAAATATGAAACCACTCCCATTTGACCCACCTAGCACAGAGGAACACACAGAGGGGTTTCTTCAGAATAACAAAAGGTAGGAATCGGCAGCAAAGGTTATTAAAATTCCTGCAATGTACAGAGATCACCCAGGGGGGAATGTTTTTTTCTCAACAAAAGTGGAGTTACGCTTTAACATTGTATGTGCATTTAACAAATGTATTACATGTTATTTAAGCCATGTGTGGACATTCAAATGTCCTAAGACTGCTGCTTCGCTCCGTCATTTTAGATGAGATGTCAGCAGCCCCACCAGACTCAGAGCTGTCCCTCAAGTGACATGCTATAGTATTACCCTTCATTCCTTTCCTGGCAAAAATGGTTATGTAGTAAGTTGACAGGAGGGACAGTGGGACTGGGCAAGCAGAGAGAGAAATTATAAAGATAGAAAAAATGTGAATCAGTGCTTTAAATATAAAACCACCAATAGCTGCTAGCAAAAAAAGTGCAAATTATACATACACTGAATAATCATAAATACAAATAATGCAGTGCTCAAAAGGTAATAAAGTGCAAAAACATTAAAGTGCACAAAATATATATAGTATCCCAATTAAGGGATGTAAAATAAACTTATAACAGCTGAAAAAAAAAATTCAAAAACAAGTTCAATAAGGTATGTATCCATGATGCTCATGATCTTGTGAAGCCTGGAGATCCAATGATATCAAATACCGAGAGTCCTCCAACAGAGTAGATTGCTCAACATGCCATATGAGGGAGTTTGAATAAAAAGAAAAGGCTCATGGTGTAGTACGAAAATGAAAATTTAAAAAAAACATTTCTACAACACTGAAAATGCCAGTACAGTGTAAATAGATATAAAAAAACAATGATAAAAGAAAGGACTTACATTAAAATCCAACACTACACAAACGGAGTGATGGCTGGACCTTAGGCGTTGAAGTAATTGCTCTACGGCCGTTTGGTGTCAAACGCGTCATCAGGAGCAGCATTGGGCTCTGGTGAGTTTGAAATTTACCCATACGGTGGAGGATACATCTGCACATGTGACCATTACGGTCTATTATTGCACTGGGACACTTTAAACTAGCACCTGATTGAACTTGTTTTTGAACTTTATAAGTTTATTTTACATCCCTTAATTGGGATGCTATATATATTTTGTGCACTTTAATGATTTTGCACTTTATTACCTTTTGAGCCCTGCATTATTTGTATTTAAGAGAGAGAAATTAGACAATCCTAAAAGAGGGAAGCTAGGACGAGCAAAGGGGGAGCAGGCAGTAATAGGAAATTGACTGCCTCTGGAGTAGTCATGTTTTCTACCAAGTTCAGGTAAATTGAAGTGAAGAAATAAATTATTAATTGAAAGGTAAAAAATTACTTTTTTGTGCTTTACCTGCATTTTTTTGAGTCATTCTCTTTAAAGAACCACTGCACCTCTGTTGTATTAAAGTTGTATTTCTTGCTCTACAGCTCAATGCATTCCAAACATCTGCAAAAGCTTACCCCCATCCACTATGTTTCTGTTTGCCCCATCCACCTGCTCACTGATTGACTGTCATGCCACAGAGTGATCACCATTCAGAGTGATGCATTGTTACAACATTTTTAAAATAAATAAATGGGTGCGCTAACCAATATAGGGAAGGGAAGCTGCACTTAAACTCTATGAACTAGAGAATGCAAATAAAGAAAAAAAAATAAGGGCGCTCTCCCACAAACTCTGGTGAGTCCCAATATACAAAAACATAAATAATATACAAATTATATATAAATGGTGTATAACTCAACGTGTGCACTGTAATATGACAGTCAATGACTGAAAGAAAAGAAATATAGTTTCTCAATGATGAAAGAATACATAGACTCTCCACACACAGTGTCAAAATGGTTTCCAATGAAGGAACTTGGTATTCCTGCCAAAATGTCTCGAGATATGTCCTCTCAACTGATGTTATATCCGTTCCTTCACATATAAACACGTGAATCTCAGTGACTGCAAGAATATTGCAAAGAAGTGAAAGGTTCCAATAACTCAATTCCACACGATTACAGGATTGGACGTTCAATGTAGGTAGGCTCCTTACCAGCTCAGCTACAGAAATGCGCTATCAGGATGTTCTATCAGCCTTAATCCTCACAGTGGATCATCCCATCCTCTCCGTGTTCACCACGTGCTTGTGAATAAATAGGGTAGTGATTGGCTCCTTACCAACTTACCAACAATTTTTCACTGCTTTCTTTTTTTAACTTTATTGAAGCGTAGGAACTTCATCTAACTCTATGCGCGGCAGCCTATTGTTTTTGCACTGCGGTGCCATAACATGTGGTCTGGTGAGTTGTGCTGTGTAAAAGTGCACTCATGCTGCATACCAGTTATTGTTCTGGCCACCTTCTCCTTTTAGCTGTAACAGCATGAGCCACATCTTAGGCTTCTCTGACTGCTCACATACAGGATACAGTTGGTAAACACTGTCAAGCTCCTCCAGTTGCTTTGATATAACAGAATGGGCAGGATTACTGTAGGATCAAACTGAGCAACATCAAAGCAAGTGGAGCAATGACAAACTTAAAAAGTGTGCTCAGTAAAATATAATATCATTTTTACCAGAAAGGTGCAGTTGTCTCTTAAACAAAACACATCCTTTTAAGTAACACTGTCAACCAGTTTAAGCAAAGGGAAGCCTACTAGAATATTTTTCGTGTTTTTAAGGGGTTCCTGGAAAGACCCTCCGTACTGAGATTTTAGAGTTTTATGTCTGCAGGTGTTGATTTATTTAATAATTCATTTGTCTATTTATTTCATTCATTGTAGCTATGTAATAACCAGCTGGGTATAATATATTTCTCGATTAAAACAACTTAACATCTTTCATATCATCAGTTTTGACATTTTACAACCACTGTACCTGTGCTAAAATTGAAAGGTCATCTTAATGTACTGTACCTTGATCTAAGTTCAACGAAATTCAGTGCAGCAAGATTTCAAAGAGCTCCTTAAATGTTTTGCACATAGCTCTGCATTTTAAAATCTGCAATGATAAGCAGAACTGCCTTGGTTTCTGTTCGAACAAGGTTCGGTGAACTTCAAAGAAGCCCTATTAAAATCAAGGAGGGCTGAATCTGTCAAAATTAAAATGCACATTTTCTGGGCTAATAGGCAAGGTGGTGTCAAAATAGCATGGGATGGGTACTGCCATGGAGAACATGGGGTACCAATGCAAAAAAAAAGTTTCAAATTAAAAATCCATGCGAAAGAACTGGCTTCCTTTTTAAAGATTTTTAAATTGCGAGCAAATAACCTCTCCCACCCCTAATGGTCTGTTTTGTATTGTGTGGACCTTTGGAGGGGTCTGTGTGTTGTTACTTGTGTTTTTAATGAAGCCGACAATGAAGTTTCACTTGATGGCAATTTTCACTGTATCATTTTTTTCTTTGTAAATTTCACTTTTGCTGTAGCACATCCTACAGAAAGAATATAAAAAAAATTGCAGAGTCCCCCTCAAAATGCAACCCAGACCCTTTGAATACCCCATGCAATAAAACAAAAAAAGTGGATCTGGTGCAGATTTTAATCTCTTTACCACTAGCCACTGTGCTGCTACTGCGGCACAGTGGCTCGTTATCGTCTAGCGACGTAGACCTACGTCGCTAGACTCCTCCCCTGTAGGCGGCGCTCGCGCGCCGCCAGAGGCGCGCTCCCGCTGTTTTCATTCACAGCGGGAGTCGGGCCAGGGGAGGAGCGGCGGCGATCGCCGCTGCTCTGCCCCGATCGTCGGGGAATCCAGTTTGGAGATCCGCCCGCCTGTGTAAACAGAGCGGGCGGATCTCCTAAGTGACAGGGACTGACAGATCGGAGTGTTCAGCATAGCTGAACATCCGATCTGTCCCTGGCTCACTCAGTCACCTCCCCCCCCCCCCCACACACGTTAGTAAGCACCAGGCATACATTAACCCCTCCCTCTCCAATAAAATGAACCCCTTCCCTGCCAGTGTCATTTTTACAGTAACAGTGCATATATATAGCACTGATTACTGCAGTAATGTCACTGGTACCCCCAAAAGTGTCAAAAATGTCAGTCAAGGGTCCGATCTGTCCGCCGCAATGTCGCAGTCCCGCAAAAAAATCGCAGATCGCCGCCATTACTCGTTAAAAAAAAAAATGACAGAAATCTTTCCCTTAGTTAGTAAACGCAATAACTTTTGCGCAAACCAATCAAAATACGCTTATTGCGATTTTTTTTACCAAACATAGGTAGCAGAAAACAAATTGGCCAAAAATGTAAAAAAAAATTGGTTTTTACATCTTTTTTGGGGGGAATTTCATATAAAAAAATGTTAAAAATATTGTTATTTTTTCAAAATAAACGCTCTTTTTTTGTTTATAGCGCAAAAAGTAAAAATCGCACAGGTGATCAAACACCACCAAAAGAAAGCTCTGTTTGTGGGAAAAAAAGGACGTAAATGTTGTTTGGGTACGGCGTCGCACGACCGCGCAATTGTCAGTTAAAGTCGCACAGCGCCGAATCGCAAAAAGTGGCCCAGACGTAAGACAGCAAAATGCTCTAGTGGTAAAGTGGTTAAGGGGGCTTCATGCAAAAAAAATTGTTGAGATTCCTCTAAAAGTTTATACCAGACCCTTAATCCAAGCATGCAGCCTGACTAGCCAGGAAAGTGGGGGGCAATGTCATAATAAGAGGGCCCCCAGCTAACACCCCAATATGAATGAGTAAGGGGTACATTATACCTCTACTCATTCACAAAAAAAAGTTCATCTAGAAATAGGAGTGTTTGACAAGTCCTTTGTTTAAAAAATAAAAATCCCCCCAAAAAGTCCCTAGTTGTAAATAGGAATGGGAATCAATTGATTTCTCGTTCAGCCCGTGGTGTGCTCAGCAATGTGCAATGCAGTAATTCTGAGTGGCTTCCAGTGCTGTCCCTGCTTCTCCCACTCCTAAAGATGATATATAGGGGGCTACAAGAAGCTAGTACAAGAGTTTAAGGTGCTATTTAGAAATGCATGTAAATATTTTAAATGCCTACAAAATTGGTTTAAATTGAAGGCCTTTTATACCCACCTACAGGTACAGTTTAAAATAACATGACATTCTGCTTCAAGTGGTTTTGTGTTTGAAGCAAATATAAATTAGGTGGCCCCATGCCCAAAAATGTGAGTTATCATGCACCTTGGATAGATTATGTTTTAAAATACTGTATATCCAAAAACATCTGCCAAGGTGAGTTTTCTATAAGGAAGGCTTGTATTGTTGGAAACATATGGGCTATTGTTGAACAAATAGCTTGCTTAGCCTGTAGTGTTTAACATTATTAAATTATATTTTAGTCTCAACACGAACCTCTAATTAAAGATAATGCTTTTGTTTGTTTGTTTGTTTTTGTTTGTTTCAGATAGAGCCTTTTGTTCCCAGCTTTTTTCCCTACAGATTGTGAATTTGTACAGGCCTTTTCCAATCGCACATCTCATGAATTGATATGAAGAAAAAAAAGAATGGGGAAAATGTAAACAAATGCACCGGAATGCACCATAAATACGTGTAAACACATCCAGAAGTCAGAAATTGTGGTGCGAACAGGCCCTTATTTCATAATATGCTTTGCTAAACTGCATATTTCAAGTCTTTAAAACATTTTATGTATTTTAGAACATGTACTACCCTCCCTGTATATTTATTTGTAGCACCCTCCATGTACAGAGGTAAATTTAATTTGGCTCCTTTTTAGGCAGAGGAGCTGGGTTTAATTTGTTTGTGTTAGCTGTGCAGACCTCCAAGGGCTGGGTCTATGTTACCTCTCCCCTGGCTTCCAGAATTGGCTGGATAGTTCTGGAACTTAGAAGGTGGAGGACCAGAGGTTAAAGCCTGAATATTTATGGAGTTTCCATCAATCCTTGGGGAGGTCAGGGCCAGAAGGGGTGGTAATAGGCCATAAATGTTTAGGAGCCTGTCAGGGAAGCAGCATAATCTAGGGTCCATTTGCATGGAGGGGACCCCTGTGCCGGGGGGGGCTGAAGGGCAGAAGGAAGGTAGTGAAAGAGAGGAGGAGCAGCTGGAGGCTCACACCCTTTCCAGCCTCAGCTAGGCTTAGCTGAGGCCATCCTGACAGTTAAGTTCTTGGCCTGTAGAGCAGGAAGCCTGTGCAGCAGCTTCTTGGACCTCAGGATTCACCAATGAGGGACTGAGTAAGTAACTTCTTTTCATTATACCACAAGCCTGAATAGAGGGGGTAGCAAGGAGCAAAATGTCCATATCCAAGGGACTGCTTAATGCTTGTTCATAGCCATCAAAACCATCCTTCACCTCTAGCTTGGGTTCAGAGCAGTCAGGTGCATATGCAGTTCTTTAAGGAGTAGCACCTACATTCATTAGTTGGAACTTTTTGCTAACAGTTTAGCTGTGCCATCAATCCTACAGGAGGACAGCATTTTGCTACATCAATACCTAGCAGCCAGAGAGATTAGCAAGCCCTCAAGATTTTATAAGTTTTACAGTTCCAGGCATCCCATGCCTTTACCCAGTCCTCATCCAGGCATAACACCTAAATAAAAAAGAACAAAACAAACATCCCTGAACTAATTCTTGAGTCTGCATAAAAGCTGCAAAACGTCCTGTTCCCTGACTGTGTCATAAAAATCCAGCAACCCTTATAGAGGTAGCACTACATATTTTTTCCACTCATTATAAGAATTATGCAAAACATGCTTGGCAAACATCAGTTATTTTCATGAAAACTTTCACAAATGTAAAGCAAAAAAAGTGACTCAAAGTTGTATATTTATGAAAGATTCACTGGGTACTTATTATCTGCCCCAGAGAATATGGGCCTAACAAATTCAGCCCAATATTTGAAGGAATTTCCTCAATAGTGTCTTCGGTTTTTTCCTGGATTATTTTTATTTAATATCGGGGCGGTTTTATCAAATCTTGCCAAACTGAATGTTGCCGAGACAAATGCCATTCTGATATCTAAAGTGCAAAGGAGGTTGTTTTCGTATTTATGGTCAGATCTTCAGATGCCTCTATGGAAATATATTTTTAGGGGACAGGATTCTTATTACTTATCTGCTGACAATACCTCTCCATGTTGTTGAAACTGTGTATACAGTAAATACAGTTTCAATACCACAGAGAGCTTTTGAAAGCAAATTGCATTTTTTTTTTTTTTTTGGCCTTTAGCATTGGGGGTGCTTTAAGATGAGTTTCCCTATAAAACAGGGGTCCTCCTCCAAAGCACCAGGGCATGAAGCTGATGGGTGCCAGCCACTTTGGAGTTCCCTGTGACAAGATCATTGTGCTGGATTAATACCTAATACAGTGGAACCTTGGTTTACGAGCATAATTCGTTCCGGAAGCATGCTTGTAATCCAAAGCGCTCTTATATCAAAGCGGATTTTCCCATAGGAAATAATGGAAACTCAGATAATTCGTTCCACAAACATTTATTCATTATGGCAATACAAAATACAGTATAAAGTGTACTGTAGAAATGTAAAACAAACTAAGCTGAACTTCAAAATACAGTACTGTACTGTATACTGTACTGTACATGTACATTATTCTGTTCAGCCCTGTGCAGTGTATTTACTGTACAGTACTTTCACAATTTGACTTCTCTTTTAAATGTACAGTATGCAGGTGCAATTTGACTTCTCTTTTAAATGTACAGTATGCAGGTGCAGGGGTTACTGTACTGTATTCCGGAGTACTGTACTGTATGTACATACTGTACTGTACTGTACATGTACAGTACAGTATTCTGTTCAGCCCTGTGCAGTGTATTACTGTACTGTACTTTGACTTTGTACTTTGACTCGACTCACGTTTGCCTTCTCTTTACTGTACAGTACATGTATGGGTTCCACCACATCCGCCCATCCGCTCTGCTGTATTCCGGAGACACTCGGCTCGGCTCGGCTGATGACGTCACTTCCGGGTGCGGGCGCCGCTCGTATATCAAAGCGGCGCTCGCAAACCAAAGCAAAAAAAAATAAAAATGATTGCTCGTCTTTCAAGTTGCTCGTAAACCGCGGTACTCGTAAACCGAGGTTCCACTGTATATGCAGTTCACATTTTTTAAATGGAGTCTGTGTGGATGCTGTGGGACATCTTCAGACATCACTGCAATCAGAAAAGGTCAAAATTAGATAATTATAGAATTTTTTTAGGCGCCTCTTTGTTTTTTAAATACCCTTACTTAACTCTGTGCACCAGTGAACTGAAATAGGGGTCAGAGGATCCCAAAAAAAAAAACCTCCACTTGGTGGTGAGTGACAACCTCTTTCCCCCACATGGATGGGACAGAAAGGGGGTGCATAAGACCCCCTTTGCTGACCTTCCCAGGGGCACTGGGGATGCCAAAAATAGAAAAAAACTATGTGTTGGAGAGAATGATTGTCCACCAATCCACCATAATATTTCAGGAACCCTAGGGGCATATATTTAAAGAAGTGAATGAGACATTTACCAAATATTCATTGCATGTGGATTTTCTTGCATATATTTTAAACTACGGGGAATAATTAACAAACTATGAATGTTTGATGAATGTCACAGTAAAGTAGTTGTAAGCCTTGCTGATAACAAAATCATGTTTCAACAAATGAAGTCAACTGTGACTGTGAGCTTTGTATTTTTTTTTTTTTAAAAAACTTGTCTTTACAGTACTTTCCCTATTGGCAAGCGCAAGTCACATGCTCACTCCCACAGCGATGCACAGACTTGCCGGTGGGAGTGTCCACTATCAGTAACCAGTATGTACGTGAGAATAAGAAAAAAAAGTTGCTGCCGAGCTTCTGTGTTTCCATGGCTTTTCAATGCAATCAGACCCAGCAAATAAACATTACTCCCCCCACCAGCAGAGAGCAATATGCTATCATGAACTGTCGGTCAAAGCAGGAGAGATGGGTGGTGGGCGTGGCTTTGAAATGAATATGGAAAATACAGGCACACAGTGCTCAAACACAGTGTGCTTGTATCTTCAGCGAGATGACACAAGATGTAAACTGACCATAGCAGCATGGATCGGCTGCCAAGCATCCGTGGTCAGTTTACTTGTAGGAGGAGCAGCACAGGCAGAATCAACCAGGTATATTAGAGCATTGCCAGCCAGAAATTATTATTATCATTATTATTATTATTATTATCATTACAGACATGAGAAATCACATTGAACTAATTTAAAGAGACAATGCAATTTTTACCTTTACAAACACTAGTTTAACTGCTTTAAAATATCCCCCTAAATATTTAATATTTAATTTACAATAAATCAACTTGCATTTTATGTTTACTTACCTTTTAAGTAATGTATGAAACAATGTTTTTGACTTTAAAGGACCAAGAAGAGTTTTCAAAAATCATAATGTAAGCATACAAATGTGTCTGTATAATTTAAGAATTAAACTAAAAGTTGTATATGTAAAGATTAAGTCGGTCGTTTTGTCCTTTTCCATTCTTAAATTCTATGTTTCAAGGTTTCTGTACTTTTATATAACTTCTTGCGCTTCTGGGTTTTTTATTACTACTTCGGTAATCCCATAAATACAGTACAAAGTCTATAGTGAGAAAAATATTTCAATTGTAAATGTGTGGTAAGACTGCCACCTAGTGATCAAAAACATTTAGCACAGCTTTTTATTGAATTGTCTAAAAATGCACATTAAAAAAAGAACTAAAACCCAACAACATGACATTTAGTTTGTAAACATTGTAACACGAATAACTGCATTTTTAAGTTTTTACCTAAAATTATATATTCACTTTTTTTCTCCTGTTTGCCTCTCAGTGCTGCAGACTGGCAGCATTTTCCAGCCACTTACTTTGTGCAAGCATTCACTCCAGCATTGCTTTCATAGTTTCCCTAAAATGGGCTCAATAATAGAGAACATAGACTGAGACCTAACCCTAGGATCATTGAACACAGAGGGAAAATGGGAATGCTTTAGGAACATATTAAACAAAAGTTTTGCATAGTGCATTCCAATAGGAAATACATTTAGAAAAGTCAAGGTCAATCCAGGGTGGCTAAACCGTAATGTAAAAATGCTTATCAGAGCGAAAAAAAATGGCCTTCAAGAAATATAAACGGAGGGGACATTATCGGCTTTCCACCAATACAAGGATTTTAACAAGAAATGTAAAAACGGAATCAGGAGGGCTAAAAATGACTTCAAGAGACACATAGCAGAGGAGAGTAAAAAAAAAAACCTTTAAATTCTTTAAATACATTAATAGCAAAAAAGCGAGGTCAGAGTACGTTGCACACATAACTAACAATGATGGGAGGATGGTTACAGAGGACACAGAGAAGGCAACTGTGCTAAATACTTTCTTCTCCTCGGTTTTTACACATGAAAAGGAGGGGAATGCAGACCAGGACTGTCTGGTTAGCACAACATCACAAGATTTGCCTCAGTGGCTAACAGAGGGCGAAATCAAGGAAAGACTTGATAACATTAACATGAATAAATCACCAGGACCGGATGGCTTGCACTCAAGAGTACTTAAGGAACTCAGTAGGGTTATTTCTAGACCGTTGTTACAAATCTTCACAGACAGTATATTGACAGGAACTGTACCAGGTGACTGGAGGAAAGCTAATGTGATACCAATATTCAAAAAAGGGAGAAGGGATATTCTGGGAAACTATAGACCGGTCAGCCTGACATCAATTGTATGTAAATTATTGGAAGGGATGATAAGGAACTATATCCAAGAATTTTCTAAGATCAACAGTATCATCAGCAGTAATCAGCACGGGTTCACAAAATTACGTTCTTGCCAAACCAATCTGTTTACATTTTATGAGGAGGTGAGCTGTAAGCTAGATAGAGGGAGACCTGTGGATGTGGTGTATCTGGATTTTGCTAAGGCATTCGACACAGTTCCCCACAGACGCTTTATCTACAAACTATGGTCTGCAGGCATCGACCTCAAGGTTTGTTCTTGGATAAAAAACTGGTTACATGGATGTGTCTAAAGGGTGGTGATAAATAATGCATTCTCAGAATGGTCTGGAGTGGTAAGTGGGGTCCCCCAAGGCTCAGTCCTGGGACCAATTTTGTTCAATTTATTCATCAATAACATAGAGGACGGAATCAGTAGCTTAATCTCAGTTTTTGCAGATGACACAAAAATAGGCAGGGCAATAACTTCTCATCACGATATATAAATCTTACAGAATGACCTGAACAAAATAACAGAGTGGGCAACTACGTGGCAAATGAGATTTAATGTAGAGAAATGTAAGGTGTTGCACTTGGGGGCAAAAAACATAAACGCAAATTATGCTCTAGGGGGAACCTCTGGGGGAATCCAGGATGGAAAAGGATCTGGGGGTTCTAGTAGAAGATAGACTAAGTAATAACATGCAATGTCAAGCTGCAGCTGCAGCTGCCAAAGCCAGCAGAGTGTTAGCATGCATAAGGAAGGGGATAAATTCCAGAGATAAAGCAATAATCCTACCACTTTATAAAACCATGGTGCGGCCACATCTGGAGTATTCTGTTCAGTTCTGGTCACCAATCCTCAGAAGGAATGTGCTGGAACTGGAGAGAGTCCAAAGAAGGGCAACTAAACTAATTAGGGGATTGGAGAACCTTAATTACGAAGAGCAATTACAAGCACTTAATTTATTCTCCTTGGAGAGGAGACGCCTGAGGGGGGACATGATAGCGATTTACAAATACCTCAATGGAGATCCCAGCATAGGTAAAACTGATTTAGTCTCAAGGATTGCAAGAGGGCACATGGCCACACATTGAGATTAGAGAAGAGGCAGTTTAACCTTAAGCTGCATAAGGGGTTCTTCACTGTAAGGGTGGTGAAAATGTGGAACTCTCTTCCACAATTGGTGGTAGCAACGGGGAGTATGGCTACTTTTAAAAGACTCTTGGACATGCATCTCACAGATCACAACATTCAGAGTTTTGGAAAATGATCAGGCCACTGACACACACACACCTATACAGGTTGAACTGGATGGACTATTGTCTTTATTCAATCTCAACTACTATGTAACTATGTAACTATATTGGCTGCACATGGTTGCAAAGAACCAGCTTCCTGACAATGGCGGACCATGCCTGTGCAATGTGTGCTTAGGTTTCTACTAGGGTGCATTTGATAAAGTCACATTGGAAGCACACATTTTGGAAATAGTTGTCACCCCATAATGGGAAGTGCAATCACCCCATAATGGGAAAAGGGCCTTCTTGCTTGAATAACCAAATGTAAAGCTACAAATATTAAACCATATTGAAAATAACTTTACATTAAAATGTTGACACATGAGATTTTAGTGATTGGGTTTAGATCTGTTTGATGGGCCTGTACCAAAAGCATGTGCCCAGGTATTGCAGCATGGAGACAGGGCTTTACAGAAGGCCAAGAGGAGCACAGAGTAAAGATTAGAACAGTGTGCATATTTTCCTCTTTTATGACCTTCAGATTTGACTATAGATGTTTTCCCTGCACAACATACAATGCAGGCATTTCCCCTATGTTAATGCTACTTACGTGTCCTTTAAAAAAGTTTCATGACTTTAAACTAACAATAATAAGTCAGCCATATAAAAACAAAACACCGAGCAAGTGATAACTGCAACAGAGAATAGTTGGTAATAATGATAAACCAAAACTTGCATGTACAGTACTGTATCTGGACAATTCAAACTGAGCCTATGATGACAAAATGGAAAATTGTTATCAATACTTACTGTCATTTTTCCTTTACTTATTGACTCCATGGCAGCATACGAATGGGTAGACTCCACTCTTGCTCCTACCTAATAGGACCCCTCTCCTTCAAATATTGAGGCCGATCCAGCCCGTGTGTTCTATAAGCAGCCTACTCAACAGCTGGGAGGGATCCTATGTTGCCATGGAGTCAATCAGGAAAGGAAAATTACATTAAGAATTGATAACAATTTGCCGTTTTGCTGACTGACTCCATAGCAGCATGCAATGGGAAATACAGTAGCTAGGCACAGACAAGGATAGACGCGGTCGCCATAGTAACGCTAGACGCCATGCTGAGAGTTCCGGCTTGCTGAGGTACCGAGCAGTCAGCTCATGGGAACAGAGGTGGATTACCAGTTGTTTATGCATTCGCAACGCCTTCATTTTCCTTTGACTCTGTGAGTATTATTCTGCAGGGAGCGGGGAACTTTGTTTTTACCTATTGTTTGCAATAAAGTGTACGGAATTACACTATGTGTCCCCGCTATATGTGTTTACTTACATGACATGGTTGGCGAGAGCTGTTTGCATTTGGAGACACAGAGTCCTTTACCAGCCAAGCCGCAGCAGTGCAGAGGTCCATAGGTGGAGATCTGATCTGGCATACAGGCTTACATTGATCGTCTGTCTGGTGAGTGACCATTCTGACGGGGGTGGCACAGCTTGATGGTGGAGGCGCACCTATCTATACAGATTTTCACTTCACCAATGTTTGACAACTGCACTCCAATTTGGACTTTTATATGTTCATGATGTGGTAGTTTCATATGGGACTTCCTTTTGACTGCATGCGGGTCTCTGTGGTCACCTTTTGTATTATTGTTGTATTTATATTTCTTGTTTCAGAAATAATTTACAGACAATTTTATGTATGATCATTTATGCATGCTGGGACTATTAGCGCTGCTAGTGTTGCAGTTTTCCCTGGTTCAGTGAATCTGTTACACCTTGTTACAGACAAGGGTGGGTTGCAGAATAAGTAACATTTCAAACACAGCTCTAGCTAACAGAAACTTTAATGCCAAAAACCCCATGATAGGAATGCTAGCTTCACTCAACCATGAGCCATAAAGATTTTAGTGAAGGATCACACTGTCACACAACAATTACTTCCACATAAAACACTCCAATTGCACACTTTGCTAGAGATGGCCTGAAATAAGTGGGTGCTTTGGCTAGAAATTGCTGACAACATGAGCCAAAGCATATATCGCCATAATACCAAGGATTCCAAAAACAATGTCCATACATTTCCCAAGGCAACCACACCACAGTGACACAAGCACAATGCCCTGGAGCCACGCTGCACAGCCCTGAAGCAGCACACCTTCCCTGCTATGAAGCTACCTCCCCAACAAACAGGCGGATACAGGCTCCAATATCCACAGCCCTTCAGCGACACATGCCCCATTACCACTGGCACCTCGTTACAGGGAGCCCACAAAGTCCACAAGCTTCTGGTTGGTTGTGTTGTCATTGTTTCTGAAGGAGCCAGACCTTTTGGTCCTATATCTAGTAATGAATCCGGATGATGTTTCCTTTCTTCTGATTTTGCCAGAAAAAGAGACAAAGATGGCCTAAATCTCCACCACAGCCAAAGCATGTGAGTAAGCTCAAAGTGTGGAATGGAAATGGGCATCCTAAATAGGTGTGCATGCAGGGAGAACAATACCCTAACTGGATGGAACACCAAAAAGGGTCCCTTGTATCCTAAGGTCCTAAATTATTTTAACTGGACTGAAAATTACCTGAGGGCCCAAGTATCTGAGAACTAGGCTGCCCATAAGACATGTATGGGCGGCACAAACCCCAAAATGCCAAAAGCATCTTGGCTTCCTGAAACAGAGCTATTTGACTTTTTGGATGAGGATTCACTCACTTTACAGGTTTTTCTGGACTCGCTGGAACTGCAGAAGAGAACCTCTCTGGAGTGGGAGTGGAGACTGACCCTTGAACTGCAATCTTGTTGAACTCAACAAACAATTGTTTTGAGCCAAGAAACCAGACTAACCATGATCGCACATCACTGCTGCTACTTTAAACTTCCCCTTATAAAATCAGTACAGCGATTGAATGCTTCCTTGAAGGATACAGCATCTTTTCAAGTTAATGTCATTCTGGTCAATCTTGCAAGGGCCTCATCAACCAAATGAATGACTCCATATGCTGGACACCTTCCTCCAGGTGAATCATTTTGACATCCTGCTACAAAAACATGCTTTGCTTCCCTTCCTCCAGAATGAACTTTCAATTCAGCCACCATAGGGACATTGCATAACCATCTTTTGGAGATGCTTGAAATACTTCCACTGCTTTGTAGGGCACTCTGCAGGATCTTCCAATTTAGGGCATCTCATCAGCCTTACAAAGGAAGGAATCAAAACCTGCACATAGATCATCCTCTTTTTCTTCGACAGAAGCATCTGAGAAGGGTTGATTGGTCTGAGAAGGCTCTGAGACTGATTGACTAGTCTTGGAAGGGAAACTGGACATTGTCCAAGTAGATTACCTCTGCCCTGGGTGAGTGAAGACAACTCCTTTAGAGTGTCTTGATGACATGCTTAATGAATGTGACATCATATTACTCCTTGTCATGTTAATCACTGGCTACTTATACAAGAGAAGACATATGCAGTCATGCTCATTCTCATCTTCTTCGGAGGAGTTTGAAGAGCGATGATGGGCCTGATAAGTCTCTGAGACTGATTCTGGAAGGAGAACTGGACATTGCCAAATGCATGGTTCCTGTAGGGGGGAGTGGAGACAACTCCTTAGAGTGTCTTGATCACATGCATGTGGTGAATGTGACAGCCTTTTATACATCATCTTTTTTATCCCTGACTGTGTGAACAAAGCAGGATTTAATACAGTTATGCTCATCCACATCTTCCTCTTTGGGAGAGTCTGAAGAAGGTTGATTTGCCCACAAGATGAGAAGAGACAACTCATTTAGGTCTCATTTACACTTGTTTCGATTTTAACACACATTAAAGTGCTTACTACATCAACATGCTTTTTTGATGTATTTGATGCTTCTGTAATGCTTTGGTGGTGCTTTAATGATGCTTCGTGGTGCTTTTTTGAACCTTTAATGAAGCTTGGCAGATGCCCTGTGTGTATGTGTTGATATCTTATACCTGCAATTTCCCCAAAACAAAGGGAAGCTAAAGCTGAATAAAAGCCTCTTAAAGTGGAGTTCCACCCTCATTTTATACTTACCTCCATCTTCTCGCTCCGGGTCACCTGAAAAACAAATGGCTAATCGCATTTTTTTTTTTTTTACTTACCTCGTAGCGAAGAAAATATACTTACCTTACTTCCTTCTTCCTCCTTCCTCGGCCGTGGCCCGTCATCACTTCCTGGCTCTGCAATGATTCCTGGGAGCTGAACGTCATTGCTCCCAGGAATCATTGCGCCTGCACCGGCCCCAACGTCAGTTCCGGGGCGCGCGCGTCATCCCCTTCTAAACAGCTTCTGGGCATGCCCAGAAGCTGTGGAGGGATGACGCGCGCGCCCCGGAAGTGACGGCGGGGCCGGCGCAGGGCATCATGGGACCGAAGAAGGCGGAAGAGGACGCAGAAGAGGACGCGCTGGCTTCAAGCTGCCCACATCTGAGATGGCAGCGCTGGACAATACCTTTTCAAGGTAAGTATTTGTCCTAACAGGTAAGTGCAACCCGGGACAGATCAGAGGCTAGCCATTGTGGAATGCACTAGCCCTGACTGTCCCAGGGGTATTTAAAAAAAAAAAAAATCCAGGGTGGAACTCCGCTTTAACCTCCCTAGCGGTATTCCCAAGTGTGGCTCGGGGTTAATAGTGTAACAAAAACGGTAACCCCAAGCCACACTCGGGATTATCCCAGAATCAAACTCACCTTCCCCTGCGATCCCCCGCCATCCTCCCCAGCCGTCCTCTAGGCATTCTCACTCTGTCTCCCCGCTGTGTGCTCGGCCGATGCCGACACCTGTCTTCCGGTTCCCTTCCCTGCAAGCATTGCGACGCAGGGGGGTGGAACCGACGGATATTTCAAAAAGTAAATAAAGAAAAAGACAAGATACAAAGTCTTTTTCCTAAGGGATTACACTGCATCAAGTCATGTACCTCAGAACTTTTACCTGCTGACTTTTCCAGTGCCCTGCCTTTGCTTTTCCAGTTCTTTGTGCCTGGAAAATTGAGAACGACCTTGGCGTCCAAAAAGTGTTCTTTTTTGTGCAAAAGCACTTTTAGACGAACTGGAAAACAGCAACAACGAAACAGAGTTACTTGAAGAACTGAGCGATAGCAATTCCTTGGAAAATTTATCATCGGGTACGGAAAGTGACGATTCTGCGACTGAGCTCAGCGATGTGTGGACTTGGTGCTCTTTTGACTGCGGTACAAATCAGGCAGCGCCCCCAAGATTCCCATTTATAGGAGCACCTGATATGAAAGTTGAAGTTGACCATGACAACCCCTTGGCATACCTCCAATTATTTTTGACCGATGAGGTTATTGAAAAAATTGTTACCGAGACCAACCGATACAAAGACCCAGATGCAGATAGTGGGAACCAGTGACCAAAGATGACCTTTGGAAATTTCTGGGTCTAATAATTCTTCAGGGAGTGGTGGGGAAACCCCTGCAGAAGTGGTATTGGACAACCAATTCATTACTTGCCACTCCATTCTTTGGCACGGTCATGTCAGAATGCAGATTTTCCCTCATAATGAAATATCTGCACTTTGAAATTAATGAAGAATTTGATGAAACTACTCATCCTGCACCAAAACTAAAAAAAATTTGGGAAGTAAATCAAATGATTCTTCAGAATTTCCAACGGAGCTATGAGCCAGAAAGAGACATCAGCATAGATGAAAGTCTAATGGCCTACAAAGGAAGGCTCAGCTGGGTGCAATACATTGCATCAAAGAAGGCACGATTTGGTGTAACATCCTACAGCGTGTGCGATTTATCAATTGGCTACATTTGGAATTCAGTGATATACACTGGAAAAGGAACAAACTTTGATGAAAAATACAGCAATTATGGAGTTGCAACAGCTTCTGTTCTTTCGCTAATTGATCCATTGCTAAATCAGGGCTATTGTGTAACAACTGACAACTTTTATACATTTCCTGAAGTTTATGAGGTTCTACTGCACAACAAAACTGATGCCTATGGAACTGTAAGGGCTAACCAGCGTGACATGCCACCAATGTTTGGTAAAAAGAAGCTGAAGACACGAGAAATGGTTGCCTGGCAGAAAGGCAAAATGATGGCACTGCGATGGAAGGACAAGAAAGATGTGTGCCTAATGAGTACAGTGCATAACACCTCACTGTTATGGTACGCACGAAAGGTGGGAAAGAAGTCATGAAGCCACAAGTAGTGATAGACTACAACAACACCATGGGAGGTGTCGACAGAGCCGACCAAGCAATGACATTCTACCCAGCTATGAGGAAGCAGCAAAAAATACTATAAAAAGACCTTCAGACATCTTCTTGATCAATGCTTGTGGAATGCATACATTCTGCTAAAAAAAAAGAGTGACAAGCCTTTGATTCATGCAGACTTTATTTGGAAAGTTGCCGAACAAATCTTTCTGAGTCACCAAACACCATCAATGGCTGTGAACAGATCTGGACGTCGTGCTGTTGGCGTTGTCCACCCGGAACACCTGACTGGTAGAGTTGAGCGAACCCCTGGATGTCCGGGTTCGGCGGGTTCAGCCGAACTTGAAAAAAAAGTCTGGGTTCGTGTCCCGAACTTAGCCCGAACTTTACCCCGATCCCGAACCCCATTGAAGTCAATGGTGACCCGAACTGTGCTCCTGCTAGACAATTGTGTACCTGGCATTTGTGGGTGCAGGAACCCACCCTTGGAGCCACTTGTGAATGACTGCCCTGAAAGCCTTGGAAATGATACCTCTTCCTCCTCCTCCTCCTCCTCCTCCTCCTCCTGTGCCACATCCTCTTCCATCATCGCCCGCAGCGTTTTTTCAAGGAGGCATAGAAGTGGGATAGTTAAGCTGAGAACGGCGTCATCGACACTGGCCATGTTGGTGGAGTACTCGAAACAGCGCAACAAGGCACACAGGTCCCGCATGGAGGCCCAGTTATTGGTGGGGAAGTTGTGCTGTTCCGCAGAGTGACTCACGCATGCGTGCTGCAGCTGGAACTCCACTATGGCCTGCTGCTGCTCGCACAGTCTGGCCAGCATGTACAAGGTGGAGTTACACCTTGTGGGCACGTCACATATGAGGCGGTGAGCGGGAAGGCCAAAGTTACGCTGCAGCGCTGACAGGCGAGCAGCAGCAGGGTGAGAACGCCGAAAGTACGCACAGACGGCCCGCACTTTCTGCAGCAGCTCTGACATATCAGGGGGATTTCTAAGGAACCTCTGCACCACCAAATTCAGCACATGCGCCAGGCAAGGGATGTGTGTCAAACCGGCTAGGCCCAGAGCTGCTACAAGATTTTGCCCGTTATCGCACACCACCAGGCCGGGGCTTGAGGCTGACTGGCACCAACCACTTATCGGTCTGCTGTTCAATGCCCCTCTACAACTCCTGCGCAGTGTGGGGTTTTTCCCCCAAACAGGCAAGTTTTAAAATTGCCTGCTGTCGTTTACCCCTGGCTGTGCTGAAGTTGGTGGTGAAGGTGTTATGCTGACTGGATGAGGAGGAGGAGTTAGGAACAGGAGGCAAACTGAAGTGTCCTGCAATCCTCGGTGGTGGAAGGACATGTGCCAAACTGCTATCCGCCTCAGGCCCAGCCGCCACTGCATTTACACAGTGTGCTGTTAGGGAGATATAATGTTCCTGACTGTGCTTACTGGTCCACGTATCTGTAGTTAGGTGGACCTTGCCACAGATGGCGTTGCGCAGTGCACACCTGATTTTGTCAACCACTTGGTTGTGCAGGGAAGGGATGGCTTGCCTGGAAAAGTAGTGGCGACTGGGCACGACGTACTGTGGGACAGCCACCGCTATAAGGCTTTAAAAACTCTGCATCTCCACCACCTGGAATGACAGCATTTCAAAGGCCAGGAATTTTGAAATGCTGGCATTCATGGCCAGGGATCACGGGTGAGTAGGGGGGTACTTCCTCTTCCGCTCCAGTGTTTGGGAGATAGAAAGCTGAACGCTTCCACGGGATATTGTGGAGATGGTTGTTGGTGACCCAGGTGGTGGTGTTGCTGGCAGATCCTCTGTTTGCGGGGTGGCAGGTGACACTGTCACTACAGAGGTGGATGAAGAGGCCGAGACTGCAGCAGAAGAGGAAGCAGGAGGAGCCAGAGACCTTTCTTGGTTTTTGAGGTGTCTACTCCACTGCAGCTAGTGCTTTGCAGTTAGATGCCTGGTCATGCAGGTTGTGCTCAGGTTGAGAAGGTTTATGCCTCGCTTCAGGCTCTGATTGCACAGCGTGCAAACCACTCGTGTCCTGTCATAAGCACATTGTCTGAAGAACTGCCACGCTAGGGAACTCCTTTGAGCTGGCTTTGGTGTGCTCGGTCCCTTGCTGCATTGGGCAGTAGCAGGCGTAGTGTCTAGGGCACGGGCGCTCAGCTTTTGCACCCTGCTCCCTCTTCTGCTGTGCTGGTGGCTCTGTGCGACCACCGCCTCTTCCTCCAAACTACTCAGGTCACCTGCATGACGTTCATTCCATGTGGGGTCGAAGACCTCCTCGTCCTCCACATCATCTTCCATCCAGTCTTCACCCCTGCCCTCCTTGTGGGTCTCCACAATTCGGAATTCCGCAGCAGTTGGCACCTGTGTTTCATCATCATCCGAGACGTGCTGCGATGGTCCTCCCATGTACTCATCTTGAGACATAAGTGGTTGGGCATCGGTGCACTCAATCTCTTCCACTTCTGGGGCAGGGCAAGGTGGATGGCCCTGGGAAACCATGCTAACAGAGTTATCAAAAAGAAGAAGAGACTGCTGCATGACTTGGGGCTCAGACTGCTTGGCTGATTTGCAAGGGGGTGAGGGGAAAGATTGATGGACATCGGCTGCAGGTGCCAACTCTGACCTTTCAGCAGTAGACTGGGTGGGAGACAATGTGAAGGAACTGGAGGCACTGTCAGCAACCCAATCTACTATTGCCTGTACTTGTTCTGGCCTCAACATTTGTAGAGGCACATTAGGCCCTGCCAAATACTGCTGCAGGTTCTGTCGCCTACTCACACCTGAGGAAGGTGTTTCACTTGTGCGTGTAGCTGGCACAGATCGACCACGTCCCCTCCTTGCAACAGGAACTCCACCAACAGCACCACGACCCAGGCCACGTCCCTTATTTGACCTTCCCCTCATATTTCTCTAATTTAGGATCTTCCCATAAATGGGTGTTTATTGAATACCGGAATAGAACAACAGTATCCAATGGGTGTATCTCACAGTAACATATGCAGACTAGGCCGCAATTTAATTTTTTTTCCCTAAATGGGTTTTTATTGAAAAGGGGAATAGAACAACAGTATCCAACGGGTGTATCTCACAGTAACATATGCAGACTAGGCAGCAATTTAATTATTTTTTCCCTAAATGGGTTTTTATTGAAAAGTCAAATAGAACAACAGTATCCAACAGGTGTATCTCACAGTAACATATGCAGACTAGGCCGCAGTCACGGAGCTTACCTTTGTTGGAGTCTGTAACGCAGAGATGTACGCTCACCCTTGCAGATATCCACAGTCCAAGGTGACCAGGTAAGAAAGCCACCTGAGCTGTGAATCTGTGCACGGGGGCTTGGCAGGGAAGGTCCTCCAATAAGCAGGGCCGGCAGGAATACAATGGGAAGGGAAGGGAAGTCCAGGAATAAATGTAGTCACTGGATGACACGAGTCCAGATAAGGATCGCAGGAACAACAAGGAGCGAAGGTAAGGATGGAAGCCGGGGTCAGTCTGGAACACACGCTTAAGAAACAGGCACACAGGAACAAAGTTTGTCAAACAGGAACAATCTGGAACAAAGATCAGCAACACAGGAACAAAGATCAGCAATGAACTGACACTGCTCTAAGCGAGAGGCAGTGTTTTTTATAGCTTGCTTAATGAGCAATTAGCTTCAGGTGGACAAATAGAGACAGGAGTATACTCAGGTGAAGTCCAGCCCCCAAGTGCTGCAGGCAATACCAGATTAAGAGGACTGGACCCATATGAGCTGAAGTGTGGCTCAGAGGTAGGATACCCAGTTCAAATCCCATGTCAGGTACTTAACGGCAACCATGCCTGGCTGTCTGTAAGCCATGGTGAGAACCGTGACACCCGCAATTTAATTTTTTTCCCTAAATGGGTTTTTATTGAAAAGCGGAATAGAACAACAGTATCCAATGGGTGTATCTCACAGTAACATATGCAGACTAGCCCTCAATTTAATTTTTTTTCCCTAAATGGGTTTTTATTGAAAAGCTGAATAGAACAACAGTATCCAACGGGTGTATCTCACAGTAACGTATGAATGAAATTTTTTCATTTTAACCTTTAATTGGTTATTTTTGAAAAACAGATTAGAACAGCAGTGTCTAAACACCGTATGTCAGTGTCACAGTAAAGTATGAATGAAAAACTGAAAAATAATTGTCCCCTTAAATTGGTGCTTTTTGAATAGCAGATTAGAACAGCAGTGCCTAAATGCTGTATGTCAGTGTCACAGTAAAGTATGAATAAAACAGCAGAAAAATAATTTTCCCCTTAAATTGGTGCTTTTTGAATAGCAGATTAGAACAGCAGTGTCTAAACGCTGTACGTCACAGTAAAATATGAAGAAAAATTATTTTTTTTTTTAAATCCAGATTAGGCAGACACATATGCACTGAGCTTGCATTACATGGCTGCTACAAGCCGCACTCCTAACAGACTGATAAAAGTTTTTTTTTTCTCCCTCCTCCTCACTGGGCTAGGTCAGGGCAAAAAGATCATGCACTGCACCCCCACACAATAAAATCAATGTAGATCGCTGTCTGATTAAAGAAGATTCTTCCTATTATTTCCCTGAAAGCAATCTCCAGCCTGCCCCTACAATAATCTCCTATCTCTCCCTCAGCAGCTTCAGGAACCTCTCCCTACAGTAGTTAGAGCAGAGTGACGTGCGGCGCTATGTGACTCCAGCTTATACAGAGGCTGGGTCACATGCTGCACTGGCCAATCACAGCCATGCCATTAGTAGGCTTGGCTGCGATGGCTTCTAAGGGCACACTAGTTAAACGCTTGTTGATTGGCTGCCCTGCAGCAGTTGAAATCATTAGCAGCAGTTGAAACCATTAAAACCACGCCAAAACATTAAATAAATTACCGAACAACGGACTATATCCTGAACATACAGTAAAATGTTCAGGTCCGTTTCCGGGTACCAAACACCGAAAAGTCCGGTACGATCCCAAACAATACAGTCCGTGTTCGCTCAACCCTACTGACTGGTCATCACTTCATGGACTACATCCTACCAACTGAGAAAAAGTCGGCACCTACAAGGATGTGTGTGGTTTGTTGCTCGAAAAGAGATGACAGTGGAAGGAAAATAAGAAAAGAAACCAGATACTATTGTCCCGATTGTGACGTCGGACTTTGTGCGGTCCCATGTTTCAAAATATTTCATACCCGAGATGTTTACTGGACCTTACAGTAGTTATTACAGTGACTAGTAATATCGCACCCCTTGTTTGTAACATATCAGCGTTTTTGGTTTGATTATATTATTGAATAAAATTTATAATTATTATATTTTAATTTATGATTTCGTGTTTCAAACTTTATCATACCCGGGATGTCTACTAGAATCTTGATGGACAGATTTAAGTGGGTTATTCCTAAGAATTACAGGCCTAAAATATAAAACAACATATTTCCATGCAAAACAATGTACCGCTTTTAGCACAAATATTCTGACATAATCAGACCGCCAGGGAGATTAAGGGAAGCTAAAGCTGAATGAAAGCCTCTTAAAAGTTTTAGGTGCTTTAAGCGAACTTTGTCATAGACTTCTTTGAAGATGCTTTGAAGCACCACTAAAGCGACATGGGGTATCATTTTTGAAGCAAAGCAAACACAACGTGTGAACAGGACTGTAAGCAAACTATTTTATTTAGTGACAGGTGCTTTGATTGGCATTCAAAAAAGTTTTTACAAAGCCATATTTTGAAGCAAGTGTAAATGAGCCCTTAGAGTGTCTTGACCACATGCATGTGGTGAATGTGACAGCCTTTTATTGATTGTTTTATTCATCATTTTATTTATACCTGGCTGTTTGAACAAAGTAGGATTCATACAGAAATGCTCATCCACATCTTCGTCTTTGAGAGAGTCTGAAGAAGGTTGATTTGCCCACCGGGTGAGTGGAAACAACTCCTTTACGGTATACTGACAACGTGTTAAATGACTGTAACATAAACTTACCTGAAAGATTCCCCTTAACTTATTGACAATGGCTGGCTACAAGGATGGGGTGGATGGCTCATGGCTCAGAACATTAATCAAACAATTGTGCAGTAAATTTGTAGTAAGAAGTACAAAGGGAAACAGTGTACAGCTTTAAGGACTGACAATTCAGAAGGACTGACAATTAAGGAAAACAAATATCAGAAAGGAAGGCACTGGCTCCCACCAACCACTAACCTGCATCAGAGCAGCCACAGCATAGAGGGGTTAGACTGCAGGCTGCACAAAGACTTGTCCCAGAAAAAAAAAGAACAAATACCTGTCAAGCAAGAATATTGAGAAAGTTTAAACACTTGACGACCAGGCCATAGCCGAATGACGGCTACAGCGTGGTCAGCTTATTCTGGGAGGGCGTACAATGACGTCCTCCCAGAATTGCGCTTACCGTGCGCGCATCACAGATGGTGGTAAAGGGAAAATGACAGCGGCCCTTTACCATGTGATCGCTCCCTCCAATGATGTAGCATGTCCGGTTCAGTTCTCTCCTCTCCTCACATGCTGTACACAGCGATCGGTATAGCATTCGGGGAGAGGAGAGAGAGTGCAGCACCGCTCACCCCTGCCTCCTCCATGCCTCAATCGTGCCTCAATCATGCCTCAATCATGCCTCAATCATGCCTTAATCATACCTCAGTCATTCCTCAATTATGCCCATCCATGCCTCAATCATGCCCATCTATGCCTAAATCATAATATTTTGCAATGTACTTAGATCACCCAAGAGTATTGTCAATTTTGTGTTTTTTATTTATTTTTTGTTAAAAGCAGAATTACACTTCAAATAATGCATCCAAGTAGGTTTTACATTTCACCCCAAGCCCTGTGGATCAATTAGATCCAGAGAGGTATCGTTAGGGAAATTACAAGCAGAGCCTGCATTCTCAGAAGCAAATAAAAAAGAATTAAAATCAGGCAGAACCTAAATGATAGAAAGCTGCACAGCAATAGTGTCATCTTTAGGGACAGACCACATTTAGCAAGGCAACAATCCCAAATGCCAGCCACAACACCCATGCAAAAGAATCTATTTAAAGAGGAGTTCCAGCCACATAAAACTTTTTTAGATAAAAATACCCCCCTAATCCTAATTTATCCCTAATTACCCTAACACTAACCCCACATTACAGGTCATTACAGTAAACAAATAAAGATAAATACTTACCTTTAAAATTGATTGCAGAGCGCGGCCATCTCCGTTGTGGGCATCTGAAGCCGCTGTGTCCCCCACTGTGTCTTTCTTCCTGGAACTGGCTACCCAGAATGCCGATAGCAATCTCGCGCATGCGCTGTAGATTGCGATCGCCATTCTGAAAGCGGCCGGTCGTTCCTATTGCATCCTGGGATTGATGACGCTTATCTCCCAGGACGCAATGCGAAGGAGGAAGTGACATTGGCGGCCGTGTCCACAGAGGGAGGAAGAGGAAAGAAGGTAAGTATATTTGCATTAAAAACAAGGTAAGTGAAAAGAAAAAAAAATGTCATTATCCATTTCTTTTTCAGGTACTTTAAAGCAAGCGGACAAGCAAAAAATCAATTTTAGGGTGGAACTCCGCTTTAAGGGTCTTTTTATTTTAAAGTGTACATCTCTATACTATTTTACTAACAAAAATCTCATGTTTACCAAACTTTTAATCCACGTATTACTGCTTTTATTTTGATAACCCAATATAAAAGAAAATAAGGGTAAAAAAAAAGCACATTTTAGCCAATCATTTTCTGCACATTAGATCTTTATGGTCCAAGTAACCAGGACCATGGCAGAGATGTGTCCTTTGCGTATATACTCTGTGCTAAAAGGTGTCCCTCTTTCAGAAATTTAGGAGGAATGGCTCAGACAGTGCTTTGTTATTTGTGATTTTCTCCAGCAGTTGAACAATTACAGCAGTCAGGCACATGTTATAATATAGTTCTCTTTGCTGGCTGGTAGTAATAAGCCAAACGCCCAGGGTTCAGATTTTGGTAAGTTTGGATGCTGAATCAAAATTCTATTGAAATCAATGAGAGACTGATCTTAGTAATTAGTAATGAGCATTTTCTGGGCTAAAAAGCAATGGATCATCTAACAAAGAACATGGGGAGCTGGGCAGTGTCCTGGGGAACATATACCAAAGAAAATAAAAGTTTCCCAGTTCCTTGGAAGAGGAAGAGAGTAAACAGGTTTTATCAATAAAATAGGAGTATGCCTTTTCAGACATGAGGGGGAATATCTGGATAGTATATACCTTTTTTTTGCTAAGATGCAATATCAGAGGAGGCAGATGTGTATTTTTTCTGAAACTAAAGACCAAAAAATTGTACAAATTTGAAGTTGTTTTTCAAGCCTTTTTGAAAGTCCTCATTTCAGGAGAAATAAAGAAGATTTCATGTATAAATAAAATCATCTTTTGTCCATTTTAAAAGACTGAAGACTTAAAAATTGTACTGATCTGAAACCTTTAGAAAGCAGATTGAATCTGGAATGAAAAATTTTGTTTCTTTTTTCTGAGACTGACGTTGGAAAAATGTAACAGATTTGCACCAAAGCAATTGGACATTTTGGACCAGGTTGCAATTTCAGAGGTATTGGGAAGGCATATTGCATCTTGAACGGAGGGAGAGATTAAGAAAATCGCATTTTTCCATAAATTATTTCTCACTGAAGTATACATTTCAGGCCATATTTCACAGCTTTTTATCCTTTTCTAACAAGTAGATTGCAGCTGGTTCTGACCTCATTTCCCTTTAATACGCTTCCCACTGATTCTAACCTGCTACCACTCGTTGCCGTTCTTTGACTTATTCATCTACTACATTTCCACCTGACCCCTTCCTCTTCTTCATTCTTGTTGCAATTTCTCCCACTCCCCCCATTTTTTCCTGTGCCTAGCTTTTTCTCCACATTCCTTTTCCCATTTTCTCCTGTTTTCTTTTTTTCAGTTTTGGTATTATCTCTATGTTATTGGCTTCACAACAGAGTGAGATAGCTTATGGATAGACATGCACTTTCCTGCAATATAACAACCTTTTACTCTGAATGACCTCAAGATATGTGTGCTTGTGGTTAAGCCCCCATGTCCGGCATGGGGGAGTACCTCCAGATTCCCCTACTGTTACTGCTAATTGTTGGCTGCTCCTATTGTTGTAAGTAACAAAATGACAATTTTTCCCCCTTTGTTACTTTTCCCTAATGTGTATTATTTGTATGTACTAATTGGTTACTTGCTGTACTATTTGTTTATTATTTGTATGTACTAATTGGTTACTTGCTGTTCTATTTTCACCAGAAATGGTAGTAATTAATACCAACTGAAGAAGCGGTAGTCACCACAAAACATGTAGAGGATTTGCTATAGCATCATCGAAACAATGAACATGAAGTTAAGCAAGCTCCGGGAGGCAGTGGAGGACAGAAAAGCCTGGCGTGCTACGGTCCATGAGATAACGAATCGGACACAACTAAATGACTGAACAACAACAACAATGTCCTTCATGGATTCGTCTGAGGATATTTTATTACCAGCAACACCAACACAACAACATAAATGTTATTGCAAGCATTGTTTATTTTATGTCTTTGTATTTGAGTCCCTTTTACCCAGTAGGGGTTCCTCTCCCCGCACACACTGTCATATTTTAAAAACAGCATGGCTGTGCAGGGCTCTGACGTTCACAGCCATGTCATTCATTTACAGGAATCTGCAAATGAATAAACTACAAGTTCTGTCTTTTAGCGAGACAGATGGACTTGTGGTTTCAATGGACTGCAAGTGTGTTGAAAAAGCACTCGATTCACTCTTCCTGACGTTCTGAAGCTGGCAGCCTGTACAGAGAATTAGGGCACAGAGCTGTTGGAAGACTGTGCAGGAGTCTGAGATTGCACCTGCGGTACACTGATTAGCCTGCAATGCTCTGCAGGCTTGTTAGAAAAAAATAATAAATGCACACTTTTTTTACCTGCAAAAACATATGCATTTAGTATTTTTTTCTAAAAGGTGAACTTACCCCTAAATATAAGGATCTGTCGATTGACCATTAGGCAGGCCATACATTACACATATTTTTTGTTTAGCCAGTGGCTTGAACACAAAAAATGTGCTGATTCACCCATCCACACATTTGGTTTGGATGGGGAATCATTCCCTCTGTTACGAGGAGGTGAGCTTTGAGCTAGATAGGGGGAGACCTGTGGATGTGGTGTATCTGGATTCTGCTAAGGCATTCAATACAGTTCCCCACAAACGCTTAATCTACAAACTAAGGTCTGCAGGCATCGACCACAAGGTTTGTTTTTGGAAAAGAAAACTGGTTACAGGGGTGTGTCCAAAAGGTGGTGATAAATAACGCATACTCAGACTGGTCTGGAGTGGTAAGTGGGGTCCCCCAAGGCTCAGTCCTGGGACCAATTTTGTTCAATTTATTCATATATAACATAGAGGACGGGATCAGTAGCTCAATCTCAGTTTTCGCGGATGACACAAAAATAGGCAGGGCAATAACTTCTCATCAAGATATAGAAATCTCACAGAATGACCTGAACAAAATAACAGAGTGGGCAACTACATGGCATATGCGGTTTAATGTGGAGAAATGTAAGGTAATGCACTTAGGGCTAAAAACATAAATGCAAATTATGCTCTAGGGGGGAACCTCTGGGAGAATCAAGGATGGAGAAAGATCTGGGTGTTCTAGCGGAAGATAGGCTAAGCTGTTGGCAATAATTCAGACTCACATGGCCCTAGGCATCAAAGTTCCTTCAGATATCTGGGAGCACTCAATGAGACGCAGAGACTGCAGGTATGATGTCACAGAATGCTCGGCTTTATTCAGACAGTAAAGAACGTTTTATAGAGAAAGTAAAAGGGGAAGTCCCTTTCCAGGAGATTATACATAGAATTGATACAAGAATAGCAGTTTACCATTACGTGCTTCAAGTCACGTACTTGCATATGAGCTAATTAAAATAAGGCATAGTTATAATTGGCATTACATCAGACTTGTTCTAAGGGTTAAAATAAGGTATAATTAGTTACTTCAAACAGACTTGCTTTAAGGGTCAGTTTGACCACAGAGCGTAACGTCCTGGAAACTTTCAAGGACATTTACTTGGATAGGCTTTTTAATTAAGCTGAGTCTAGGGTTTTAGTAATACGATGGAGTTGAAAGAACAAAATGGAGAATAGAGATTCCTTTATAAGCAATAGCATACAATGTCAAGCTGCAGTTGCCAAACCCGGCAGAATATTAGCATGCATAAGGAAGGGGATATACTCCAGAGATAAAGCTATAATCCTGCCACTTTATAAAACCCTGGTCCGGCCACATCTGGAGTATTCTGTCCAGTTCTGGTTGCCAATCCTCAGAAGGGATGTGCTTGAACTGGGGAGAGTCCAAAGAAGGGCAACTAAACTAATTAGGGGATTGGAAGGCCTTAATTATGAGGAGCAATTGCAAGAGCTTAATTTATTCTCCCTGGAGAGGAGACTCCTGAGAGGGGACATGATAGTGATTTACAAATACCTCAATGGTGATCTCAGCATAGGAAAAAACTATTTAGTCTCAAGAAGTGTAAGATGACACATGGCCACACAATAAGATTAGAGGAGAGGCGGTTTAACCTTAAGCTACATAAGGGGTTTTTCACTGTAAGAGCGGTAAGAATGTGGAACTCTCTTCCACAATTGGTGGTAACTGCGGGGAGCATGGCTACTTTTAAAAGACTCTTGGACGTGCATCTCAAAGATCACAACATTCAGGGTTATGGGAAATGAATACGTCACTAACACATACACACCTGCACAGGTTCAATTGGATGGACTGTTGTCTTTATTCAACCTCAACTACTATGTAACTATGCTATTGTGTTCTCATGGCAGGGGGCCTATAGCCGGTGACACCAATCATTGGGAAAAAAAAAAACACAGGGTGGATGTACAGAAGTCAAACAATAGATCTATTTCTGTACAACAAGGATGCCCATACATAGATTGAAATTCCTCCAACCCCTGCTGAACTAGCCAAATTTCGATCCATGTATGGCCAGCTTTACTGGGAGCTCTGTATTTGGCCCCATTCAACCTTCCTGATTAGCAACTACTGATATAAGATATTACCAGTTGGATCAGCTGATTCATAGACTCCCATTGTGAAATGGAGCAAAGAAGCAAAACTACTTTGTAACACTGCAAAGCAAGAAGTAGAGCCTATCTATGTAATAAGCTGCCCCTTGTAGTAAAATAATTACAGACACACAGATTACATACTGAGGCACTGTGTGACTCCCAATTTGTGGATAAATAGTCTTCTATCAGACAGCACCAGGGATAACTAATCACTGGGAGCTGCTGACTGCTGGGAAACATTAGATGTTGGACACTATTGAAGTCCAGGGAACACAGTGCCACCAGCAGGTGTTCTTGTTCCTGGCAGCATCCGTTATCCTTGGCTATTGTACATTCATAAGAATATTGATATTTTAATATATTTCTACTAGGTGTTGGTTGGTTGGTTTATTTATATTCTTTTAGAAATGAATTTTGCATCTTTAATAAAGTAGATTCATGCAATTTTAAGCAGTATGATTGCTTGGGTTCTTTTTATATTGAGGTACCCTAGAAGTACTAATTATGTAATGGTTATATGTGGTTCTTTGGACTCTTTTATATTATTAAATGTTTAAAGTTGACCAACATTTAGATGGGACCTAAGCCACCTTGCTTCATCCAAATGTCAGTCAATGTTAAAGGACCTCTGGGTAATACTTATTTCTACCAATCCTTAGAGCGCCTCATTCCATAGATGTATGCGGTTATGCTTGATGAGTTGAACCAAGGCTCTATGCTATGGTTTGCTGTGTGTTGGTATCCTGTCGAAAATATGCTCTCAGCAGGTATATCAAAAGGCAAACATAAATGTTCCAGCTCCAGCAGCCTCTCTTAGACCCTACCTCCAGTCAAGCACCTGTGGACTCCAAGTCAAGTGCCATAACCTGCTTGTATATAGGTCTCAAATAAATGTAACTGTATTGTGAAAATTTGCTGATTGTGTACTTTAGCTTTTATAACTCTGCTATGGGGTTCAAATGTTAAAAACTGTGCTATTACATGGATCCATCTTCTTGTATGAACACAGTTCATTTGTTGAGTATCTTGTAGTGATTTAGATGTGTGTGTTTCTAAACCCAAAACAAAAATGTAATATATTTCAGATTACTAGTTCTTAGTATGAACAGAAAGAAAGCAGCGCCAGCTTAGTGAAGCATAAGGTTTATTGATACAAAAAACACATAGTGACTTACTCTTAGGTAAGTAAAGGCCGGTACTGTAGGTGAATGGCATCATCCATCTTCTTGTCCTGGATACCGTTGCAGAAAGGAGGGGTGCGGGCTGCCGGTGGTGCGTGGAGGCTGCCAGACAACAGCCTCCACGCACCACCGGCAGCCCGCACCCCTCCTTTCTGCAACGGTATCCAGGACAAGAAGATGGATGATCCCATTCACCTACAGTACCGGCCTTTACTTACCTAAGAGTAAGTCACTATGTGTTTTTTGTATCAATAAACCTTATGCTTCACTAAGCTGGCGCTGCTTTCTTTCTGTTTATTCTCCTCAGAGCCTCTCCTTGCTCCAGCTGGCAGCCGCTGTTTGTGGGCCCCCTCCCCCCTTCCACCTCATCCTTTTTTATATTTTTCTACCTATTTTTTACTTTCTATATATTTTTACCTTTTTACCTCATGGTATGCCACCCACCAACATCACAGAGCGCCATGTAGTCATTGACTTTATGCTAGTTCTTAGTATGGCTGCTGCTTTCTTTTTCTTTTTTTCAAGCATCTTTTGTTTTTTTTACCTGGCAACCCTGCAAAATAACACACTTCATGTCTCTGGGTGGCCACGTCACACTTGCACTAAATCTGTGGAGGAAGTGATAGAGTTTTTAAGGTCACCACCACTTGCTTTTTTTTTTTTTTGCACAATTTTTTTAAAAGAAAGATTCAACACAGTTCCACCGAGCAAAATCAAACAGTTTCCCTCACAGGAGTTTTCAGCAATTCTCTCTCTTGCAAAAAAAGACACAATCAGCCTCCTGGCTTGCATATACATCACTGCTGTTCTGGCCTTCCACTTCAGGCCTGTGTCTGTCTCCTACACACCATTTTTTTCACCATATTTGTTTGTATAGCTATCAGCCCCTTGTTGCTCTGGTTCCCACATCTCTCCTAGTTGGAGCTTCCTGACTCCTAGGCAAAGACCTCCTCTGTCTGCTGTTTTGGAACCTAGAACCCTAGCCAGGTCTCTCCTAAAAGCCTAGCACACACCTGTTTTGATTCTCAAAACATGGTCCCAGGATTGGAAATGTCATCCCTCCCAGATCTTTATAAATTCTTCGGGCTTCAAATCCCAACCCAGGTTTTACAAACAAATGGGGATCCTGAAAAGTTTGTTTCCTCTGCATGACTAAAGCTACATGGAGCCCCTTAACCTTACTGGATGAGAATCCTGGGTCATAACCTTTTTTTACTCTGGTACAGCTCTCAGGGAGAGACAAGGACATAGCATTTCTGGAAAAATCAACAGGTATTTTCTGTATTTGCTTATAATGTTCTCAGCATGAATAAAAAGTAAATTGGCATTCATCCTTTTAGCAGCCAAACTATCACTTAAGCATGGAAAAACAATCAAATTGTTCTATGGAAGTTAAGCAATGCATGGACTTGTTCTTTATCTATAACAAGCATATGCTCACACACACAAAAAATTGTAAATTTTATAATGGAAAAGGTTAACTGAAAAAAATAAATATCATCAATTAAAATACTCATTTTATTAGAGTTAATATTAAGAGTTTGTAGTGGTTCTTCATTGAATACCCCAAGTTTAAATTTAAGGGTCTTTCTTTTCTATAACAGAAATTATGATACACTTATCACTGTACAAAGGAAACAAAAGGCTAGATCTTATCAGATTTGTCCTTCCTGGATCTTGTATCTAAGATAAGGTCGTGGTAAACACATTCTTTTAAACTGATGAGTCACAGGAAGACTCATAATCATAATAATATAAATAACTAGCAACACTACCACATTGCTTTTCACATCTACCTCCATACAGTGCAGCCTTCGTCTGAAAAAAAAAACAATACAAAAAATGTAAGACTCTAATACAAAAGGCTACAGACCACTAAATATGAAATCTGTAGCACTTGATTATACAAATATACAATGACAATCTTAACCCATAAATGGCATTGCAACATGAATCCACTGAACTACATAAAGGTGCATCTCATAAAATTAGAATATCATCAAAAAGTTAATTTATTTCAGTAATTCAATTCAAAAAGTGAAACCTATATATTTTATATAGATGTCCTAAACACAGAGTGATATATTTCAAGCATTTCTTTATTTAAATTTTAATGATTATGGCTTACAGCTAGTGAAAACCCAAAATGCAATATCTCAGAAAATTTGAATATTACATAAGACCAATAAAAAAAAAAAAAAAAAAAATTCTAAAAGAAAATTAGAAAAAGGATTTCTAATACAGAAATGTTGTCTTACTGAAAAGTATGTCCATGTACAGTATAGGATGCACTCATTACTTGGTGGGGGCTCCTTTTAAATAATTACTGCACCAATGTGATATGGCATGGAGGCGATCAGCCTGTGGCACTGCTGAGGTGTTATGGAAGCCCAGGTTTCTTTGATAGCGGCTATTAGCTCATCTGAATTGTTGGTTCTGGTGTCTCTCATCTTCCTCTTGACAACAGATTCTCTATGGGGTTTAGGTCAGGTGAGTTTGCTGGCCAACCAAGCACAGTGATACCATGATCATTAAACCAGGTATTGGTACTTTTGTCAGTGTGGGCAGGTACCAAGTCCTGCTGGAAAATGAAATCAGCAAGCAACTCTATAAAGCTGTTCAGCAGAAGGAAGCATGAAATGCTCTAGAATTTCCTGGTAGAGGGCTGTGCTGACTTTGGGCTTGATAAAACACAGTGGACCAACACCAGATGACATGACTCCAAAAATCATCACGGACTGTGGAAAATGTTGCATTTCATTTGGAAATCAAGGTCCCAGAGTCTAGAGGAAGAGTGAAGAGGCACAGAATCCAAGTTGCATGAGGTCCAGTGTGAAGTTTCCACAGGCAGTGATGATTTAAAAATGAAAAGAAAGAAATACTTGAAAGATATTACTCTATGTGTAATGTATCTATTTAAAATATATCAGTTTCACTTTTTGAATTGAATTACTGAAATAAATTAACTTTTTGATAATATTCAAATTTTATGAGATGCACCTGTATATTTCATCAACGCAAAAATAAACCATATCTGCAAGGATGTACTTGATAGATTTATCCTCAAACCTGTGGTCCTGACAGGTTCCATGAAAATAGACTTAGTGCCGGTTCACACTAGGTCACTCCGACTTAGGGGGCGACCTGTGAAGTCGCGTGCAGCGCAACTTCGGTGCGACTTGCACGGACTTCATAAAATGAATGTCAATGCAAGTCGCCTCCAGGTCGCCCCGGAGTAGTACAGGACCCTTTTTCTAAGTCGGAGCGACTTGTGTTGCTCCTATTAGAACCGGTCCTGTACTACTCAATGACCACGACGGTGCACGACTTGCCAGGCTGACCAAGTCGCCTGACAAGTCGTATTAGTGTGAACCGGCACTAAGGGTTTATTGCACAATATAGTATCTTTTACTGCAAATAACATAAACAGAGATACAGTATATAAAGTACTGTATATGTTCCTGCAGCCCACCTTCGTAGGAGACGCTGATTTTTATTGCAGGGTTCAGCTACCTTTCACCAGTAGTGGTACTCCAAATGATATCCAGTACACACTGACACACCAGCTTAAAGGGTTAGTTCACATTTTCAGAGAAAATGGAAAAGTACCTTAACACCATTCCCAATCCCCCCATCCCTGCCACACTAACCACGATGGATGATGACCTGTGAGAAACCACACAGCTGGTGAAGTGGCCCAGGGATTTAAAAGCTCTACTCTTCTTCCTCTTCTCTGTGTTGCACTTCTAGGACATTTCAAAGAGATTCTGAATTGATAAGCGCTGACACAGAGCATCACTTGGATCTATCCTAAAAGCGCTGTATGGTGTTAGCTCACCCTTTTATTTTTTTCTGAATAGGTGAACTTACACTTTAAGTAAAATATTTTAGAAACATACATACATACAACAAGCATAGACAATATTTCTTTTCACTGAGATAGCAGTGTAAATGGTAAAGGAGACATAAACCTAACAACAACTAACTGTCACACTGGCCAGTGAAGAACAGATACACAAAACATATATTAATGTCCACAGCTGACAAAGATGGCGCCAGTTGGAGCTTGTATTGAACAAATAACTCACTTTGTAATCCATAGGTGCAATGTGTGTTCCTACTAGAGCAGAGGACTATAGGATGGCTTGGCAGATTTTAGGATAGACACCCAGTTATGATTTTCTCTGTTTTTGACCTTAAAGGTGATTTTGGTACACAGTTCCTTAAAAAATACCACATAAAAGAGTTTTTGTTTGAAAACAATATTTTAAGCAATAGTCAGCATGAGTTCATGAAAGGCAGGAGTTGTCAAACAAATTTGATTTCTTTTTATGAGGAAGTAAGCAAAAACAAGGAAGATCGTCAAGGAAGACAAGGAAGTGGCTGTGGTTATAGTATACTTGGGTTTTGCAAAAGCACTTGACATAGTTTACCACACATGATTATGGTTAAAGTCTACAGGCTTAGAAAAAATTTGTAAATGGGTAGAAAACTGTATGTATTCAGAAGTAGTTATGAAGGATTCATACAAAGGATTCATACTCTGAAAAGGTCTAATGTTATTAGTGGTGTACCCCAAGGTTCAGTGTTGGGACCTTTACTTTTTAACCTGTATATATATGATTTAGAGTAACTATGCAACTATGCAATATACTGTATATAGCACATTCACATCAGTCCCTAACCTTTAAGACCTTACAATCTAAGGTCCCTAATTCACATTCATACATACACATGTAAAAATGCACCATTACCAATAGGGAATATGTCGATATAAAATGTTATATGAGATTAATATAATGTGTGGGGATAGATCATAATTAGTCAAAAGTGTATGTATACAACTTTTTATTTAAAAGACTGTCTTCTGTCTCTCAGAGGACAAAAGCTTCTGTTTGGTGCCTTCAATAGCATGCTAAAGCCAAATGTTATGCATGGTAATTAAGTGTAACCTTGGTCTTTAGAGGACTGTTGAATATACTAGGTGATGGACATTTTTCAGACTCCTTCCTTGGGACCATAGGTCATGTGGCTTTGGAATGCAAAGTTGACTGTTTATGTCAGGAGATAGGATAATGAATTTGTAGATCTTGAAACCATCCACAGATACCACAACTCCGTTAATATTAGTTGGGCTTCATAGCAAAATAGGACTCGAGTTCCATCCAATCGCTTTCTTGAGAAAGATATAATTGTACTGTTTGGACCAATCAGAGATTCCTAAATGATGGTGAATCGAGGGAACGAGTATATGAATAGCAGAAGATGGGTTACTGGGGAAGCCTGACTGCAGATTTGATTGAGAAGACATGGCTGAAGTAATGGACCTAGAGCTCGGACAGAGAAAGAGCTTATACACTTGTAGGTAAGGCTTGGGGGACAGGGCCTGCAAGAGACTTCAACCTTTTCCTCATCCCCCTGGGATTGGGAATATTTTATGTACTTTTGACTAGTAGAAGACGCCCTGGGGAAGGGGCGAAACGCATTAACCCACTTCTGGTTTCTGTCTTACCAACGACGTCACTTCCTGTCCTCCGTGGAATGCACGCCACTAGCGGCGAACCAGGAAGAACCTCTTACACTTTCTTATGCCCATTTCCTCTGCAACTCTTGTCGCCCAAAGTCACTCCAAGACCAATCATTGGTTGACCCGATCCTATTGGCAAGTGAGTTGGATCCCATTTCACCAGATACAAGCTTTATTGACCCCCAGACTGAAAAGCTGTGTGTCCATTGTTTCTGGTAAGTGGGGATACAGGAAGGGAGTGTGGCAAACTTCACGGCATGTGTATATGAGGCACTTCAGCACTTTTTCTAGCAGTTTGGAGCACACAAGCACTTTATATGACATTTTTGAAAGATATTTCAACATTTTCACGCATTTTGGAACACATAAGCACTTTATATATTAATTTTGAAGGGCTTTTTTCAGCATTTTCCATTGATATATTATTATGGTATATGTGTTGTCATTTATCATTCATGTTCTTTGTGCAAGCGCTGTATTAGTTTGATTGTACTACATATTAAAATGTTACTAAACCCAGTAAAATAAAAAATGTTCACCAGTCCCCCAAACTGTCCACAGCTTTAAATAATCTTTTTACATTAAAATACTGCAGCTATATGCCTTGTTAGCTGATCTGTATACCACGGTCACGTGATACTCTGCAGAGTCCCCCCAAGTCCAGAGTGTTCATGTAGGAGGAGATTTCACTGCCTCTTGAAATACACTATGGCCTGTATCCTCATGTTTTAATGGGAGGCAGATCATCCATTAATCAAGATGTGACATCCCACCCACTGTGTTCTTTTTTTAGTTACTGGGCATGGAGGAGGAAGGAGGGGCTGGGCTGTGATTTAGGATCTCTACATGCCCACATGTGTGATGTTAATATCATGTGACCTGAATAGCTCAGCTAAAACCGGGAAGCTTTCTCTCCAGCAATAGAGACCAAACTGAGCATGTGCAGCTGAACTACACATACTGTGTCTTATCTGAACTGGCCCAGAGTGAACGTGCAGGAGGGGGAGGATCTGTGCATACAGGATCACACAGGCTTTTTACACAATGCAGAGGATTAATCACCTAAGTTACACAGTGAACATAACAAGCATGTTATTCTGCATCTATAGACAGATTTTACTGTTGTGGCTTTGCCCAATCAGGGCGCAATGTAAGCTGGTTGTTAAGGAGTGGGGCCAGGAAGCCAGCCGCAGCGTCCTTAACAACCGATGAGTCATCAGCTGTCAATGGGTTTCCCCGCTGAAGCTGAATAAAAAAAAAAAGTGCGGGTAAAAATAATAAAGAAAAAAAAACACAAAACTCCAACATTGTTTAAATTTGCATAAGTGCAGAACACAAAAATATAAACAACAAAATCCTGAACTATACTGTACAATACAATGATGTACAGTTCCCAAAAAGTAAAAGTCGGAGCTGGTCGTAAGTCTGAGCAGTCGTAAGTCGTTAAACGAGGAGAGTCTGTATTTATGTAATATTTTCTTGTCAGAGACTAAGCTATTATATTAATTCTTTGTACAATTTAATCTTTTTTAACCTACAGTGTGTGTTTCATTGCTGACCTACCCCTAAAAGAACGGTAAGAAGTGGGCGTGGATTAATAATATTGATATTTATTAACCACTTCCCACCAGGCCACTGTACAGCCACTACATCTAAGGACTTGTAGGTTTAAGAGCCGTTACATAGTTAGCAACGTTGAAAAAAGACACTAGTCCATCTAGTTGAAACACAAAAAAAAAAAAGCACACAAATAGGAAATCACCATATGCACTGTTCTATACCCACAATTAATCCAGAGGAAGGCAAAAAAAAACAACAAAGCATGATCCAATTTATTCCAGCAGGGGAAAAAATCCTTCCTGATCCCTTATAAGGCAATTGGATATTCCCTGAATCAACTACCCTTAGTAGGTTTTTTAAAGGTTATTACCTTTAAAAATTAGTATCTTTTTTTTTTTTTAAAGTGACAGTTTTATTTTACTAGAGTCTAGTGAAATTTTATTTGGACAATGATTCCACCAGTATCCCTGCCCATTTATTCGTTTTTAGATGTTGGCCAGGAAATCTCCTAGCGGATAGCTAAATGGGGACAGGGATGTGTCATCTGTTACAATGTCACTCTCAGCTGTGCAGTCTAGCAAAGAAGGGGCAAACATGCACTGAAGATGGAGTGTATGCAGTATGGACAGCCTTAGTGTCACCTTTCTCCATACAAGAGATTCATGTACCTGTTCCTAAAAGGAACCTGTTCCTAGAAGGTGCCTTTCAAGAGATTCATGTGTGCCCAAAGGGAGGCACAGTTGATGTTTTTAACATGTATAAGAAGTTTTAAGCTTCATGCACTATAGAAAGCTAAAAACTGCTAATAAAATGCTGGATAATATTTTAGCGTTTTTTGCTGGTGTTTAGCAGTATATAGCACAGTGTGTAAGCTATGTATAGTAGCATTAGTGTTAAGGAGCAGGGGGGAACGGCATCATTGACAACCAATGAATAGCTGTTAAGAAGCGGACCGGCAAGCCGGCCACCCTGCCCTTAACAACCAGTGAATAGCTGGTTGTTTAGGGGCGGGCTAGGAAGCCGACCGATGCATCCTTAACGACAGCTGAATGTAAAAAAAAGTTGTCAATAAAATAAAAAATTGTGAAAAAAAACAGCTTGGGGGCCAAAGTACCTTGTCCCCCATGTTGATGAGGGCAAGGGCCTCTTCCCCACAACCCTGGCCCTGTCGTTGTGGAGATGCTGGGGGTGACATTTCAGAATATGGAAGCCCCCTTTAACAAGGGGGCCCTTAGATCCTGGTCCCCCACTATGTGAATGAGTATTTTATCCCTACTCATTCATCAAAAAAATGTCAAAAAGTAAAATAAAAACGTACACACAGTTTTTGACAAGTCCTTTATTTAAAAAAAAAAATGGTGTAGATCCATCATCGATCTCAATGAACGCTGACCCGGAAAAAATTAAAACAAATGGTTGCGACAGACGAAGGCTGTCATCGTTTGACAGCTCTGTCCCCTCCCGCCACTGAGAATAAAAAAGGGGCAAAGCCACACGGTGACGGCACTAACTCAGCATGCTCCCCAGTCCGCAATGTCACAAGAGGCGAGGCCACCCAGTGATGTCACAGAGTGGCCCCTCCCCTTACTTTACTTAGCGGAAGGAGGCAGTGGAGCTGTCAAATGGTGATAGCCTTCGTCAGGTGCAGACCCTTTTTTTTTTCTTTGGGTCGGTGGTGGTGACGGGCATGATTCTAAACTGACATTTTTTTAGTTTTTTAATGAAGGACTTGTAAAAAACTTCCACCTGTGCTTTATTACACTACACTTTCTTTTGGGTGAATAAGTAGGGGGTACTATGTACCCCCTACTCATTCACAAGGGGGGCCAGGATCTAGGGCCCCTTTGTTAGGCCCCCTGCCCACAGACCCTCACAATCACAAGCCAGGGTTGTGGAGAAGAGGCCCTTGCCCCATCAACATGGGGACAAGGTGCTTTGGGGGGGCAGAGCACTCCCTGCCCAAAAGCACCCCCCCCCTTCCTACCCTGCAGGCTTGGATAAGGGCCTGGTATGGATTTTGGGGGGACCCCATGCCATTTTTAACCACTTTAAGACCGGAAGATTTTACCCCCTTCCTGACCAGGCCCTATTTTGAGATTCGGCACTGCGTTACTTTAATGGACAATTGCGCGGTCTTTTGGGTGAATAAGTAGGGGTACTATGTAACCCCTACTCATTCACATGGGGGGCCAGGATCTAGGGCCCCTTTGTTAGGCCCCCTGCCCACAGACCCTCACAATCACCAGCCAGGGTTGTGGAGAAGAGGCCCTTGCCCCATCAACATGGGGACAAGGTGCTTTGGGGGGGCAGAGCACTCCCTGCCCAAAAGCACCCCCCCTTCCTACCCTGCATGCTTAAATAAGGGTCTGGTATGGATTTTGGGGGGACCCCATGCCATTTTTAACCACTTTAGGACCGGAAGATTTTACCCCCTTCCTGACCAGGCCCTATTTTGAGATTTGGTACTGCGTTACTTTAACGGACAATTGCTCGGTTGTGCGACACTGTATCCAAACAAAATTTACGCCCTTTTTTCCCACAAATAGATCGTATTTTGATTGGTTTGCGCAAAAGTTATCGCGTTTACTAACTACGGGAAAGATTTATGTCATTTTTATTGTTTTTTTTTCTACTAGTAATGGCGGCGATCTGCGTTTCTTTACGGGACTGCGACGTTGCGGCGGACAGATCAGACCCCTAACTGACACTTTCTACACTTTTGTGGGGACCAGTGACATTACTACAATAATCAGTGCTATAAATATGCACTGTTACTGTAATAATGACACTGGCAGGGAAGGGGTTAACCCTATGGGTGATCAAAGGGTTAAATGTATGCCTCATGCTTACTGACTTGTGGGGGGGGTTGGGGGTTCTGTGACACAGAAAGAGATCGCAGGTTCAGCTATGCTGAATCCTGTGATCTCTCCCTGTCTGTCAGTGAGAAGATCTGCCTGCTTTGTTTACATAAGCAGGCGGGTCTTCTCACACTTTCCCCGACGATCAGGGAAGGGAGGCGGCGATCGCCTCCTCTCCTCCTCTGGCCCGACTTCCACTGTGTCTAAACACAGCAGGGAGCGAGCCTCTGGCGCGTGCCGCTGAGACCACTAGGAGTCCATTGACGTAGGTCTACATTGCTGGACCCAGGGGAGCTGCACTGCTGTAGTAGGATTACTGTGAGCAGTCGGCAAGTGGTTAAGGTTTAAAAAATATTTGCATGGGGTCCCCCTCAAAATTCATACCAGACCCGAAGGACCCCCCTGCTGTTTTTTTCACAATTATTTTTTTTTACCGGCAACTGTTTCCTTTGCAATCAGTTTTCAGTGGGGTGCCCCGCTGACAGCTGATGACTCATCTGTTGTTAAGGATGCAGCAGCTATTCACTGGTTGTTAACCACTTTACCACCGGAGGATTTTGCTGTCTTACGTCTGGGCCACTTTTTGTGATTCGGCACTGTGCGACTTTAACTGACAATTGCGCGGTCATGCAACGCCGTACCCAAACAAAATTTACATCATTTTTTCTCACAAACAGAGCTTTCTTTTGGTGGTATTTGATCACCCGTGCGATTTTTACTTTTTGCGCTATAAACAAAAAAAGAGCAACAATTTTGAAAAAATAACAATATTTTTCAAATTTTTTTATATGAAATTCCCCCCCCAAAAAATGTAAAAATCTAATTTTTTTATCATTTTAGGCCAATTTGTTTTCTGCTACATATTTTTGGTAAATAAAATCGCAATAAGCGTATTTTGATTGGTTTGCGCAAAAGTTATTGCGTTTACTAACTAAGGGAAAGATTTCTGTCGTTTTTGGTGTTTTTTTTTTTTAACGAGTAATGGCGGCGATCTGCGATTTTTCTTGCGGGACTGTGACATTGCGATGGACAGATCGGACCCTTGACTGACATTTTTGACACTTTTGGGGGTACCAGTGACATTACCACAGTAATCAGTGCTATAAATATGCACTGTTACTGTAAAAATGACACTGGCAGGGAAGGGGTTAATTTTATTGGAGAGGGAGGGGTTAATGTATGCCTTAATATATGTAATGTATACAGCGGGAGCGAGCCTCCGGCGGCGCGCGCGCGCCGCCAAGAAGGGGGAGTGTCTGGCAACGTAGGTCTATGTCACCAGACGATAACGAACCACTTTGCCACAGTAGAGCTCTAGTGAGCAGCGGTAAAGTGGTTAAGGACACCGGCAGCCTCTGCTTACAAAAACAAACAAAGAACTGGGTACCAGCAATTATCAGAGTTTTTCCTGCCAAAACATTGCTGCCCTAGGAACACACTGGCAGAGGGTTTTTTTTCTGCCACTAAACTCTTTTGCCAACAAATGCTGCTAAAAGCCTATGTGCTTGAACACATAGGATAAAATGCAGGGAATTTAGAGGCAGTTAAAAAAAACATCTGACGCCCAAAGTAGCAGCTGTAAAAACGCCCTCCACCAATTAGATCACTGTAGGTAATAATACTGATTATCATACAGTCCCAGGAAAGTCTGACATGGCTGTGGAGTTGCCAGGGTCTTTGACCATTTTCCAAGTGGTCTTGCATAGATGGGCAAATGCAGTGTGTATTCTGGAGCTGTTAATCTAAAGCTGGATACACACTATTCAATTTTCTTTAGATTTTTTCCTTTAGACTTACCAAAACCATATATTATGAGGTCGGACCTAAACACTTCTAATTTGTATGCAATCAGGCAGGCCCTTGCACTACATAGCTGAAGGTAAATCTAATGGAAATCTACCAACAAAAGTTGTATAGTGTGTATCCAGCTTTAGTCTAATGGGCCATACACACTATAAGATTTTCTGAAGACTTTTTCCTTTAGATTTACCAAAACCATATAATATGAGGTCAGACCTAAACACTTTCAATTTGTATGCAATCTGGCAGGCCCTTCTACTACATAGAAAAGGTAAATCTGAAGGAAAAAGTCTTCAGAAAATCTTATAGTGTGTATGACCCATTAGTGTGACCTGTTTCTGGCCATCTGCTGAAAATGCACTACATTGCCTTTGTATTCCCATTGACCTGTATAGGAAGAAAACCAGTTCTGACACACAACAAATGCCTGTGTATGTAAACTCATAATAATGGTCAATGAACCTTTTACAATTTCACTCTAAAATTTCTGAAAACATTAATGGAACAAATTAAAACCAATATATTTTTCTGCATAAAAGCTGTAAGGTGGGATGCATCTTTAAATATAAATGTACTAAATTATTTCCCTAAATATCGTAGAAGGGAATCCACGCAGATGTCTTTTTTTTTCTAGGGACTGTCCCTAGAGACCAGTGATGATTATCTCTTTCTAATGTTTCCTTTTCTGTCATCTCTGTAAAGATCAGATTGTCTGAGTGTGTAAAAATAGATAAGCATATGGTTTGCATTTAGAGCTGCAATGTTTATGTGAATAGTATAGACACATGTTCTTTTTGTTTCATTTTAACCATGAAGAGAGAAAGAAAACAAATGTTTTGCCCATAGCAGGCCAGATGTAATCAATCTAGTGCTATTCATAAAATAACAGATGGAACCTTGCAGATTGGATGGACAACACTCTTCCTTTTTCACACATTTACTTGTATAGTATTTGGAACTCATGACATAAAAAAAGGCAGCATAAAGCACATTAAAACCTGTATACACTGTATCTGTTGTAGTTTGTGTTTTTGCTATGGGCATTTAGACTTTTTTGCAGGAAAATCAGAGATGCATGGCTGCTTTCTAATCATTTTAAACACACATATTTCACCGATGTACAGCCTGTAAAGGTATTGGGTTATTTAATTTTTTTGTTAATTTGCATCATCAGCACCATTGGCATTGGCATAAGTTCAACATTTCAGGTTCAGTTTTAGGGGGAGGTTTGTCGATTTTTTTTTTCTTGTTTTTTTTTTTTTTTTAACCACTTAAGCCCCGGAAGATTTTACCCCCTTCCTGACCAGGGGATATTTTGCGATTCGGCACTGCGTGACTTAAACGGACAATTGCACGGTCGTGCGACGCTGTACCTAAACAAATTTGACGTCCTTTTTTTCCCACAAATAGAGCTTTCTTTTGGTGGTATTTGATCACCTGTGCGATTTTTTGATCATGCGCTATAATGAAAAAAAGAGCGACAATTTTGCAAAAATAACAATATTTTTCACATTTTTTTATATGAAATTCCCCCCAAAAAAATGTAAAAATCAAATTTTTTTTTACATTTTTGGCCAACTTGTTTTCTGCTACCTATGTTTGGTAAAAAAAAAAATCACAATAAGCGTATTTTGATTGGTTTGCGCAAAAGTTATTGCGTTTACTAACTAAGGGAAAGATTTTTGTCATTTTTGTTGTTGTTTTTTTTTTAACGAGTAATGGCGGCGACAGATCGGACCCTTGACTGACATTTTTGACACTTTTGGGGGTACCAGTGACATTACTACAGTAATCAGTGCTATACATATGCACTGTTACTGTAAAAATGACACTGGCAGGGAAGGGGTTAACTTTATTGGAGGGGGAGGGGTTAAGTGTGTCCCTAGGGGCGTGCTTCTAACTGTGCAGGGATGTGGCTGTGTGTGTAACAGCACAGATCAACGGTCCTACATAGCAGGACCGTTAGATCAGTGCTTTTACACAGGGAAGAATGACAGGCGGCTTTGTTTACATTAGCCGCCTGCATTTCTCCCTTCACAGCGGACGATCGCGAGTGACAGGAGGACATCGGGTCCGCCGGTCACATGCACGGAGGTGTTCGTGAAGGAGCCAAGGCGGGAGCACGCCTCCGGCGGCACACGCTCGCCCGCTATTGGCTCCCAGGCTAGTGACGTACCGGTACGTCACTTTGCCTGGCCGGGGCTGACCGCCGCAGTATATGTACTTACGGCGGTCGGCAACCGGTTAAAAACTCCTCTTCTCGGGTCCCTCTTCCTTGCTCCTGGCCTTTCTCTCATATCGAATGCCCACACATCAAGCAGATTTATATGGGGGCACCAAAGCTGAGCTGCAGCTCCGTGTTTCTATTCAGACACGGAGCTGCAGTTCGGCCCCGCCCCTGTCTCTTTACAGATTGGCTCATTGACTTTGATTGACAGCCACAGGAGCCGAGCCAATGGCTATGTCTCAGCCGATTGGGAGGGAGAGTCCCAAATGGCCAAGGCCTTTGCTGGACAGATATGGGACTCAGGTAAGTATTAGGGGGTGCTGGGGCTGCTACACACAGAAGGCTTTTTATCCTAATGCATTTAATGCATTAGGATAAAGAAAACTTTCTGACTTTACAACTCCTTTAATGGATCAGAATCTTAAAAAGTTATTTGGGACACCGCCTGTTCGTTTTTTTGGCAGATCTGAACGGTCCCCCCATGCATTCCTATGGGGCATCGAATGGCAGCGGAGACATGTCCGCTGACATCCGACCTGATCCGATCCTTCAAATTTGGACGGATGGAAACCCTATTTTCCATCCGTCCAGCGAATCGGATCAGATGGGTTCGGATGAGAACGGACAGACGGTCCGTTCCCATCCGATTTCCCCCATAGAGATGCATGGGGAACTGACAGCTGTGTCTCTGCACACAGTGCGGAGACACAGCTGTCCTCCTACTGCTAGGCGGGGGATCGGCAGATCGATCCCCGCTGATGAAAACGGAATCCGTCCGACAGACGGATAGTGTGAAAGGGGACTTATAGGCAAGGAATTGTCAAAAAAGAACTGCAGCAAAAAAAAAAAAAAAAAAAAAAAAGGAATTTTGACTTGCCTGTAGATTCCATATCTTGGACTTCAGGACAAAGGCTGAACATTCATAGACCAGAAGTTTTTGGACTGCTATCTTCAGTTCCCTGGACACTGGCAAAGATTTGGGGGACATGCACCCTAGATACCTCCCCTACAACCCTTTCCCACACAGTGAATCCTCAGTTTTGTAGCAGGAAATTTAGAAGAACCAAAGAATAACAGGGAGAGTGTCCTGTACTGTACTCCAAGATATGAAATATAGAAGACAACATTTATTTTATCCTTATTGTATATTTCAGGACACAGGCTGCAAATTCATAGACCCTCGGATGTCCCTAAGCAATAAATGAGAAGGGTGGGCAACAGTTAGGCAAACAGAGTTCCACTGCAAGAACCTTGTGGCCAAATGCAATGCTACATCTGCAGAAGATTGGACAACTATGAAATGGTATGAACAGAGGAGTATGTAACAGCCTTACAAAGCTGGGCTACAGAGGCCTGGTGCCAAAATGCCCAGGAAACTCCCACTAACATGATGGAGTGGGCATGTAAAACAGCGCTGATTCTAGCCTGTCTAAACTGGGGGTGCACCAAAAAAAAGTCAAGGTACCTGCTTTCTGAACTAAAAAAATTATACAAAACGAACTTCTAGTGTAATTTGACAAAAACAATGCACAATATTGTGCTCAACATTATACGAATTATACATATATAATCAATATACAGTGCATTGCGAAAGTATTCGGCCCCCTTGAACTTTTCGACCTTTTGCCACATTTCAGGCTTCAAACATAAAGATATAAAACTGTAATTTTTTTGTAAAATCAACAACAAGTGGGACACAATCATGAAGTGGAACAAAATTTATTGGATATTTCAAACCTTTTTAACAAATAAAAAACTGAAAAATTGGGCGTGCAAAATTATTCAGCCCCCTTAAGTTAATACTTTGTAGCGCCACCTTTTGCTGCGATTACAGCTGTAAGTCGCTTTGGGTATGTCTCTATCAGTTTTGCACATCGAGAGACTGAAATTTTTGCCCATTCCTCGAGCTCGAGCTCAGTGAGGTTGGATGGAGAGCGTTTGTGAACAGCAGTTTTCAGTTCTTTCCACAGATTCTCGATTGGATTCAGGTCTGGACTTTGACTTGGCCATTCTAACACCTGGATATATTTATTTGTGAACCATTCCATTGTAGATTTTGCTTTATGTTTTGGATTATTGTCTTGTTGGAAGACAAATCTCCATCCCAGTCTCAGGTCTTTTGCAGACTCCATCAGATTTTCTTTCAGAATGGTCCTGTATTTGGCTCCATCCATCTTCCCATCAATTATAACCATCTTCCCTGTCCCTGCTGAAGAAAAGGAGGCCCAAACCATGATGCTGCCACCACCATGTTTGACAGTGGGGATGGTGTGTTCAGGGTGATGAGCTGTGTTGCTTTTACGCCAAACATAACGTTTTGCATTGTTGCCAAAAAGTTCGATTTTGGTTTCATCTGACCAGAGCACCTTCTTCCACATGTTTGGTGTGTCTCCCAGGTGGCTTGTGGCAAACTTTAAACGACACTTTTTATGGATATCTTTAAGAAATGGCTTTCTTCTTGCCACTCTTCCATAAAGGCCAGATTTGTGCAGTATACAACTGATTGTTGTCCTATGGACAGAGTCTCCCACCTCAGCTGTAGATCTCTGCAGTTCATCCAGAGTGATCATGGGCCTCTTGGCTGCATCTCTGATCAGTCTTCTCCTCGTATGAGCTGAAAGTTTAGAGGGACGGCCAGGTCTTCGTAGATTTTCAGTGGTCTGATACTCCTTCCATTTCAATATTATCGCTTGCACAGTGCTCCTTGGGATGTTTAAAGCTTGGGAAATCTTTTTGTATCCAAATCCGGCTTTAAACTTCTCCACAACAGTATCTCGGACTTGCCTGGTGTGTTCCTTGTTCTTCATGATGCTCTCTGCGCTTTAAACAGACCTCTGAGACTATCACAGTGCAGGTGCATTTATACGGAGACTTGATTACACACAGGTGGAATCTATTTATCATCATTAGTCATTTAGGTCAACATTGGATCATTAAGTCCCGGTTCACACTAGGGCGACCTGTGAGGCGTCCTGGTCGCCTCACAGGTCGCCGCAGGTCGCCTCCCATAGGGAAGCTGCGGACCTGTTCTAATAGGAGCGACACAAGTCGCTCCGACCTAGAAAAAGGGTCCGGAGCTTCTTTGGGGCGACAAGGAGGCGACCGCCATAGACTTCAATGTTATGAAGTCCGTGGCGGCCGCTCCGAGGTCGCGGCGCGCTGCATGTGAACGGGGGCTCAGAGATCCTCACTGAACTTCTGGAGAGAGTTTGCTGCACTGAAAGTAAAGGGGCTGAATAATTTTGCACACCCAATTTTTCAGTTTTTTATTTGTTAAAAAAGTTTGAAATATCCAATAAATTTCGCTCCACTTCATGATTGTGTCCCACTTGTTGTTGATTCTTCCAAAAAAATTACAGTTTTATATCTTTATGTTTGAAGCCTGAAATGTGGCAAAAGGTCGAAAAGTTCAAGGGGGCAGAATACTTTCGCAATGCACTGTATATAATCCTTACCCCTGCTTTCTTTACATTAGGTTATGTGTTACATACTTCTGACCATTGCACTCTTTAACCTGTGCTATATTTTACATTCTTCTAACTGTGGGACTCTGTATACAGTAGTGTACTTTGCGCACACCTGACTGCTGCACTTCCAGCATACAGAGTGATGAGAATTATATAATGTATACCCTTGTGTATAAGAGTCAAGCGGTCAGAGTATGTAATACACTTTCCAGTGTGCAGAGTGCAGTGATCAAGAGTATGTAATATGCAGCACAGCACACAGAGTGCAGGGCTCAAAAATATGTAATGTACACCACACAGTACTGAGTACAACAATCATGGGTACAATTCAGGTGCCATTATTATTATTATTATTAAGAGTTTTTGAGGAATGAGGAACGGCTCATTAAAAGAGAGAGCCGCCAACTCAGAGACATGTCAGTGGTTATAGCAACCAAAAAGGTCACTTTGTAGGAGAGGTCATCTAAGGGAATACCCCTGATGAAGAGTGGTTTCTGCAAGGCACAGTGAACCATGTTGGAGTCCAAAGGAAGCATAGAGAGCTGCAAGGGGGTTCTCAGGATATTTATGGGGAGCTTGGCCTCCACTGATGTCCATGTTCCCTGGACCATAAGGGACTAGAACTCTTCTCTCCAATCTGAAAGACTGGTATCTGTTGTTAGCACTTTCCAGTGATAAAGAAGGAAAGCCTTCCCTATTGCTAAAGCTGGGCTGTCAATCCACCAAGTTAGGGAATTCCTTAACTTGAAATGAAACTGAACAAATGGCACAGCCTTGAAATTGGCTACCATGAGGTCTAGAACTCTCTTTTTGTACCCCTTTGAAACTTAAGTTTTAAAGTTAAAGTCGGGGAAAAGCCAGTAGGTGCAGTGCATTTTGAAGAGGTAGAGGCTCCAGAGGAGAGGGATTTTTAAATCTTCAACTGTGCAAATAGTACCTTCCTTCCTGATTCTTTAATGAATTTTTCACGTGCCTCAGCAAAAATACATCCTCCTTCAGAAGGCATACAAGTGAGGTGTCTTAATTAGGCAGCCTCAGCTTGGCTTGAGCGCATGCGCGCACAGTTGCTCAACTTTACTTACATTAAACCATCTATGCACACATACACTCATTGGTAATTAATACCGCACCATTACTGGCATCCCTAAGCCCACCCATCTCTATGAGGACCCATTGCTTTGATTCTTGGTATGACATATATTTAAGTTAGGCTCTTCTTATATTTAGATATATTTTTACATTATACATTATGAATTTAACACTATATATTATATATTGGATTTTCTATACATACATTATACGCCCAGTGAGCCCGTCAAAGCATAACTTGTGTATTGCCTCTTTTAATTGAACTCTAAAACACACTTTAGCCTTAGAAATAGGCATGGGTTGGTGTTTGCAGGTCCGCCTCTGCTGCTTGCTGTGCATACTGGCTATGGTCTGGTTCCAGACGAAACCGGTAATGATGCCCGGAAACAAAGTGTATATTGGTGGAACGCACATCCACTCGCACTTCCAGCTTCACGGATCGAGTGTGTGTCCTTGCTGTGTGCGAGGCGACCTGGAAACTGGATATGACGCCACTGAATACCTGGAAGTGATGTGTATACCGAGGGAACGCACATCCACCTGCACTTCCTGGCCCACCGAGCAGGCGTGTGTCCCAGCTATGTAGAAAGTACCTGAAATGGTGGCACCTAAAGCACTTCTTCAGTGCTCCTGCCATGGTGGCATGAAGTATCAGTATCAGGGGTACCTCCAATACCAACCACTGGAATACATGAATTACATGTACCTTTGGAGGATACGGCGGTGGGTATACAAATAATGACCTATGTCTTTTGGCTTACATGGTCTGATTGAGATGCACAATTGTTTTTATGTATGTATACATGCGCATATATATATATATATATATATATAGATGTAGCACCCTCCTAGGTAGGTGCTAGGAAAAGCATAATTGTGGCCCTGTCTGCTTATCAGGGGGGCCTGATCTGTTAGCTAATCTGTCACATGCCTGCAGGTGTGGCCTGTTGAGTCTGGGGAGTCTCCCCACTGTATCCAATGAGGGATCTTGTTTGGCAGTGGAGGAAACCTAGCCAATAGCACAACAGGGTTTATGGCTGTCCCAGTGGGCGGGGTTTGCCGCAGTGCACCCTGGGATTGGAAATAAATCTGTGGGGAGCATGTGACATAGTGTCTTTTGGCGGGAGCATCAGTCCCAGGAGGAGGTGACGGCTGTCTCTCCTCCTGTAAAGGGAAGGTGGTCCAGGCAGTCGGCCTAGGGACCGGAGGTTGAGCTAGGCTGCAAGGGATCCAGAGTTGCTGACCGAGTGGAGCTGCTGGGCAGAGATCTACAAGAAAAACAGTGTCCTGAGTACTCAAGATCTGCCCAGGGGTCTGCCTAGGAGAGGGGACCACTCCAGAGAGGTCAAAGGGGATCCAGGAGCCAGCTAACAAGGAGTGCACAGTAAAGGGGGTGCCAAGTAGTTAAACCCTGAAGTTGGGGAGTAAAAGGGGGCGCCAGGAAGGACCCTGAAGTGTTCAGTAATACAGTTTGCTTTAAAGTCAGCTACCTCAAGAAGGAGTATCTTGCGGAGCTTAAAGGGACTTTTGTTACGGTCAGAGGTGAAGTTCTAGTAACTGGCCTTGCTGAGGCCAGCATCAGTCAGTGTTAACCAGCACCAGTGGAGCGTTAACCAGCATCAGAGAAGCCCTAAATAGAGCCAAGTAGTATCATTCAGTGTCCCTGCCTAATTGTGCATAGTTCAGTTGTTGGAGTATCCCACTTCTCCCTTCTCCCATCCAAGTTCTCAAATAAACCCTAAAAACCAATGAAACTGGACTGGTTCTTGTCTGAGGTGCTCACACTTGAAAACATGTCTGAAAGTACTATTGTTGCTAGCGGTAACCCAGGGGGACCCACACTCAGACACTCCCTTGGGAGTAGAGCTACATATATATATATATATATATATATATATATATATATATATATATATAATTTATATATCTTTTTTTACACTGTATGCTTTGTAGCAATTGGTGCAATTTTTATGAGGGCAGTATAGACTTTGGGTCTACACATGTATTAAAGCAAGGGTTCTGCCTTGAAACGCATCAGCCAAGCCATTACAGATGCCATCTGGTCTCCTTGCCTCATTGAAATATTTCAGCACTCCTGGAGGTGACTTGTCTTCTAATTGCTTTGAAATGCATGTATACATCAGGCGTTTGTGAATATTATGTGAGTTACTTTTTATTCTTTAATAAATGTTCATAATGGAATTGCACTAGATCGTGCACCTTTCTCTTGTTTTCATTGTCTTTGGCAGCCTCGGCTGTCCGGGCTTTGAGCCGCAAGATTGTGCACATGTGAATGGAGATTAGAGCTATTCTGGAAATTTAATTCATTACTTGTTCTAGGGCATCCCCAAGAAATAGCAGAGTAGGAAGTAATTGCTGCAATTTCTCTGTTAAGGCCTGTCCTGGAATACAGGATTGTATAACTAGTCCACTGCCCTAGCACAGGTAGCTTAGTTTAACAGACAAAAATCACAGCAGCTGCTGGTTGTAGAGCAGGTCCTGCAATAGCAAAGTGAGCCTTTAGGTGCATCTCAAACTTCCTATATAGAATCTTTGAATGACTGAATCAACTACTCAAACAGGTAACTTACTAGTCATTTTTTTTCCACTGGAGAAAGTCTGAAATAATTTTTGGCAGAGTAAAAAATCTTTTCTGGATTGACTCAATTGTCATAGATCTCTCATTCTATTTTTTTTCATGAATGGGAAATGTCTTTTTAGATTTCACAGGTTTTTGTACCCAAGGGGGCATGTCAAGACAGAGTAGAATCAAGTGTGACAATGCCGAGGCTTTTGTGCACAGCAGAAGTGAGCATATCCACAAGCCTATTGCATGAAGCCGCAACTGCAGATGTGTAATATTCTGGGGTTGGGAAATGTTCTGCAGCCTCCTTTAACACTTCCTCCAAGTCCTCTTCATTGTCCACCAGGCTGGGCATATCAGGATCTGACTGAGGTAGAGACAGAGGATCCGGAGAAGGGGCTTGACATTTTGGGGCCCTAGACAGATATGGTTATATTAAAGCCATTCATTACCAAAGAAATTGTAAAAAAAAAAAACCTTAATCTGGTAGGCTGTTTGCTGCATTTCAGAACTAAAACTATAGTTGGATGCAGAGATCAATGTTAAAATTGGGTCCCACTCGGATGCAAGGGAAGCATCGTCACTCTGTGTTTTTGCAATGGCTCTTTTTGCCTGGTTAATGCCATACATATCGCTGAGGGAGATCCCTTTTGTTTGTGTCTCCTTCTCTTTTACTTTCATCTTCTCCCATTTTTTCTGTTTTTATTCACTTTTTTCTTTTTTTGTTTTCTAATATTTCTTTTTTTTTTTTTTGCTTACTTTTATTCTCATTCTTTCTGTATCTGTTACTTCTTCTTCCTTCCTCTACCCTTTTTCATTTTCACAATCTTCTGTTTGCATTTTTACACTTTCATTTTTTTCCGCTCATCACTCTGTTCACTTCTCACACTTGGTTCTTCCCCAATTTGGCTGGTTTCCTCTTTCCTTCCTTGTGATTTTACACTGCTCTTTTGACAGCATGTACTAAACACCACTCTGCATCTAACGCGGTGCTGTCATTTTGGGTGTCTATGACACCGGTGGCCAGCCTGGTTTTAGGCTTTAGTACGCATTGAACAGCACCATTGTTGGACGGTGAACACACTTCCTTCCACTGGTGAATAGCAAAAGATGTGAGCTAACTGCAGGAGTTTGTTTAACTGCCGGGACCTGATGTGAACGAAAACGTGCCCTCATATGTTTGATCCCCCACAACAGCAAAATAATATTTGACATTTTTTGACCATTACTTTTCCTTGCTGCATTACCACTCCTTTGGGTTATGACATCGTTATGATGTCAGGGGGATGGGTTGGAGACAATTCTTTGTTCACTGATTGGTGTATGGTTATTTAAAAAATGTTCAGTTCTACACTGTACTTATTGCATGCCATGCCTGATAAAGGGGACCTGCAAGGTTTCGACACGATGCTTCTGTATTTATGATTTGATTGCTGAATAAAGCTTTGAACCTGTTCTGGAGATCGTTGGTGTGCTAGTGGCATACTTCTCGCTTTGAATGTCTTCCGTTGAAGCCGGTGGTTGCTCTACTTTCCCCTTATCTTTACAGCCACTTCAGGAAATATGTGCATTGGGAATATTTTGCATGTAGTGTAGGGTGCAGAATATAGAGCCTATGTAGCAACCCGGGACTAGACTGCTCTGTAGTAGCAAAGAGTGTAGAGTAGAAGCTCTTCATGGCAAAAGGGCTGGAGAAAACACCTTATAAGGACTCTAAAGCCCCGTACACACGTACCGATCGTCGGCCGAAGCAGATCTGCCGATTGTAGGCTTGTTAGTATGATGCCTCCGACAGCTGACAGCACACATTCGGCCGAAAAGAATCTGTCATGCAAGCATTAAAATTTTTGTATGCTGACACCAGAGCGGCTGATTGTTCGCCAGTCAGTACAGATTTCGGCCGACAGACCGCAGATTTGCAAGACTGGGCATGCTCAGAAAAGGAAAAATACAGGGAAAGTTAACCATTACATGACATCACTTCTGCAGTCAGCTGTAGTCGGCGGACAAAATTCTTGTGCAGTCTTTTGCACTTTTCAACAGACACCGACAGCCCTGGACAAAAGACGGCCGATCGTTCGGCGACGATCGGTACGTGTGTACGGGGCTTTAGTGAAAGTGGCGGTCAAGCTTGCGTCCAGTGGTGTGATGTAACACCTGGTCATCTAGCTCAGACTAAGCTCTGGGTGGTTGCATTTTAGAGTCAAGTTTGAAAAGTTTACATTGTAAAGTGCATACCATCCAAACATAGGCCTTTTTACAGTATTGTCAGCAATACATAGTGCCCCTCACCTGTCCACAACACTGGATCCTGTATAGAGTCCAGACTTCACTTGTCATGATGAGCATACTCCTGAAGGGGTCTTCAGGGCTTGAGTCTCATAGGGGTGGACCATGGCCCTTGACCTGTACAGCACCCTGCAGCTGACAATACACACATTGCACAAAATGCCAAGGTGAGCGCCTCAGAATTCAGTGCCCAAAGCAATATTACAGACCACCCCTGCACAGGATGGGTCTGAGTACGGCTCCCAAGGTTTTGCCAAGGTTACACCAATCCGGGTGCACTTCTTCTATCATGATATTAGAAGACAGTGAACAGTTGATTGAAGAATCTGAAGATAAAAAAAATAAACAAATTAAAGTGTATTTCCACTTTTGCAGTCAAATTGGGAAAATACCTACTTTATATGTGGTACATGCCCCCATTCATAGCATAACGTAAAAAAATATTTAAAATGCTTATATCATTGTTATATTCACATCTAGTTACACTCACTCTTCCAGAAAAACACAAATATATGCTGAAATGGGAGCAAGACCTCAATTGTGTCTTTTCAGTCCCTGAATGGTATCGCATGCTGTCAAATATGCGCAAATGTTCACGCTCTAGTGCTTGCAGAGAGTCCCCTCTTAAGCTTCTTACCAGATGGTATATGACCCCCTCCCTAATACACACCTTCTACGACTCAGTTTCTGCTAACTGTTACAGGGGCTGTAGTGAAGAAGGGGACCTACTTCATATTTTTTGGAGCTGCAATCTATTACGCCCAATCTGGAATCAAGCTCAACAGCTCATTTCTAAACTGGTGGGTTCAGTGATATCTCTCACACCAAAGATGTGTCTTCTGTTTGTGAAAGTTCCAGAAGTTCACAATTCCACTTCCAATCTGATACACACACTTATGTGCTCCATTCACTGGATGATTGCCCTTAATTGGCGCTCAGACACTCTACTGTGGTCTCAGGTTCTCACCAGAATGGAATGCATAAAACTAACAGAAAGAATCTTTCACTCCCTACATGGATCATTGTTGGCCTTCCATGCTAAATGGGATCTTTGGGATAGTTGTATGTAGATTTTTTTTATGCTTCAGGTGTGATAGGATATATCTGGATTGAAGGTTTTGACCCTATGCTAACATTGGTCTATTTGATTAGTGATTAGCTTTCATTTTTTGACCAGTAAATACTTCATGATGTATGCACTTTTCATGTCTTTTCTATATGCAGTGTATAAATGAGAAAACATTATTCTTCCTTTTGTATGATGATACTTGTTTGACCTGTATTGTTCTTTTTTTTTATGACTTTCTAATAAAATCTTTTGTAAACAAAAAAAAAATATTTAAAATGCAGCTTACCTCTTTTAGATGCTCTATCCTTGATCCTTCAGGAAGGAAAATACTCCAAATTCCATTTGATTATGAGGGTGCTGGGCAGATGTGTTTGCCATAAAAAAAACCCTGTTGCAAAACTTCCAAATCAATTGTAACTAGATTTGAACACTGTCTGTCCTAACAAAGGGTTAAAGGTTTGGAGACTAGGTTTCTTTCACTGTATGCTAATGAGGACAAAGTTAGGACACACACTCTGACATTGTTTTAGGCTCCGTTCACATGTTAGCGTATGGATCGCCGGCAGGACGCCTGTGCGTTGCCCGTGATTTGCAATAGCCCCCCAAACGCTGAACGATGTTGCCGCGATTTCCGCCTGCCGAATCGCGGTAACATCGCGCAAAAAAAAAATCGCGGGACGCAATACGCTCCAAAGAAGCTCTTGTACTTTTTTGGGCATAATGCGTCCCGCAATTTTTTTTTGCGCGATGTTACCGCGATTCGGCAGGCGGAAATCGCGGCAACATCGCTCAGCGTTTGGGGGGCTATTGCAAATCAACGGGCAACGCACAGGCGTCCCGCGATCTGCAATAATCTCCGGATCGCGGGCGGAATCGCGGCGGTTCTGCCCGCGATCCATACGCTAACATGTGAACGGAGCCTAAAGAAGCTTATAGTCGATACTTTTTTCTGAGAAACATCTAAAAGGAAGGAAATGTTTAAAAATGTGTGAAGGGGAACACATTACAAACAAATAGAAGGGATTTCTAAAATTTGATAACAAAAGTGAAAATATGCTTTAACCCCTTTAAGACCGGAAGGATTTGCCCCCATAATGACCAGGCCCTTTTTTGCGATTCACCACTGTGTTATTTTACCGGACAATTGCGCAGTCTTGCGACGGTGTACCCAAATAAAATTGATGTCCTTTTTTTCCCACAAACAGAGCTTTCTTTTGGTGGTATTTGATCACCTGCGCAATTTTTATTTTTTGCGCTATAAACAAAAAAAGAGCGACAATTTTGAAAAAAAAAAAAAAAAAACAATATTTTTCACATTCTGCTATATGACATTCTCAAAAAAAAAAAAATTAAAAATCAAAATTTTTTAACATTTTAGGCCAATTTGTTTTCTACTTTGGTAAAAAAAAATTGCAATAAGTGTATTTTGATTGGTTTGCACAAAAGTTATTGCGTTTACTAACTACAGGAAAGATTTATGTCATTTTTATTGTTTTTTTTTTTTTTTTTACTAGTAATGGTGGCGATCTGCAATTTTTTGCGGGACTGCGACATTGCGGCGGACAGATCAGACCCCTAACTGACATTTTTTACACTTTTGGGGGTACCAGTGACATTACTACAGTAATCAGTGCTAAAAATATACACTGTTACTGTAATAATGTCACTGGCAGGGAAGGGGTTAACCCTATGGGTGATCAATGGGTTAAATGTGAGCCTAGGGAAGTGATTCTAACAGAGGGGGGGGGGGCGTGGCTTGTGAAATGACCATAAAGACTTGTGATCCTATATAGAAGGATTACATGAGTTCTGTGATCATTTCAGGGAGAAGAACAGTCGGCTGTGTTTACAACAGCTGACCGTTCTTCTCTCTCAGCGGGAAACGGTCGCGGGTGTCAGGCGGAAATTGGAGCTGCCTGACCCATGCATCGGCTTCCCCGCTGCCGAGTGGGGGCGGGAGCGCGGTGGCGGCGGCGCGCACTCGTCCCCTAGCTTCCCACACGAGACCGACGTAGGTCTACGTCGGTTTGCGCAGGAGAGCCACCCTGCCGCAGTGGTCTGGAAGTGGTTAAGCTAGGAGTGATATTACTGCAAGGTAGAAGGGGTCCATCACCTTAGGACACTAGCAAAATTTTGAGGATTCACAAAGTGGGGTAGGGTTACAGGTGAGGTGCCCAGGGGGCATGTTTAAAAATGTTTGCCAGTGTCTAACCACCTGAAGGTACTCTGTGTCCTAGACTAATGATTAAAGGGCTGAATAGGTACAACCCTAGGCAATGGTGTTTTGCCTGTCTTACAGAATTGTGCAATAATGTAAAAAAAATATATATATATATATATATATATATATATATATATATATATATATATATATATATATATATATATATATATATTTTGTTGGATTTGCATGGACATAAATCAGTATAAGTTTAAATCAGAAGGGTGATAAGGCCTACCCTCCAAACTGAGCCACTGTCTGCTGCATTCAAATCCACCTTGGAGCTGCATGTAGAAAGTCCATAGAAGTGAATGCAGATACAGCAGCTGCATGAACAGAGTTGCATTGCATGTCAAAATTTGCCATGTGGACAGAAGCAGGTGCAAAGATCTAAACAGCCACTGCAGTCTCAGTTCCCATCTCATCTTTGGCTTACAGATGAGAGAACATGGGTTGTTGCTGGCACATGCTTGTTGGAAGAAAAAGCTCTAAGCAATGTGGAATCTCTTCAAGGGCCCTGCAGCTTTATTGAATGGATAAACAAATGGTGAGCTGACTGTCAAGGCGAAACTATGTTAACACTGTGCTGTTGGAGAGTGAACAGCTGGGAAACTGGAGCAAGGAGAGAAGATTATATAAAGATTAATCCCAAACTGGCTGGAAATATCATGTAAGGTTAACCCTATATATGGCTGCAGAGGAATTGGGTTTTTTAAAAAAAAAAAAAAAGAATAAAGCCTGATGGATTTTTATAGTGAGTGGGTAAAGTGAAAGGTGAAGGGCACTGGGTGTGAAGGAGTACTTTGTGGACACACTGGGGTTGATTTGCTAAAAGCAAAGAAACCTTGCTCTTTGCAAAGTGCAATTGCAAGAGCAGTTGCTCCAGAGCTTAGTAAATGAGCAAAAGCTCTGATGACTTCCATCTTCCAATCACATGCTAGCAAAAATGTATTTTTTTTTTTTCATTTTCCCTGCACATTATTGGGTATTCTTTCCAAAGTGAAGCTTTACCTCATTTACAAAACTCTGAAGAAACTGCACTTTACAAAGTGCACAGTCTATTTGCCTTTAGTAAATCAACCCCTTTATCTCCTGGATGCAATATTGAACTTTTCATGTGTTGAACACTGGATTTTTGCACATATTTTGCACAGGACACTTTGTAAATTTGCATTATGAATTTGGACACTATTGGATGCATTTAAAATATGGATTGATTACACCGGTATGGATTGATTGAACTTGGTTGCACAAGAAAAGCTCGATATGCTTTTATATGTTGAAAGATTGTGCTCTTTCACATATGGATTATTTTTTTTTCACATGTTTATGGATTGAATAAATATATAGTGCCATAGCAGTCACATTTTTATTTTTAGATTTTGAACCCATCTGAATAAACCCTTATCGAATTTATGTCCACACAAACCCAGCTTAATTGCCCCACTTAAGGGCCTCTTTATTTACAAAGTTTACCACCACTGCACTAAAAGGATGAGTGAGTTTCCTAAATCCCCATTTTTTCATACACTTATACACAGTATTACAGCTCTAATGATATACAGTGTGTAGCACTGCCCCCTTGAGGGCTGCTGGATATTACACTCTCGGGTCCCCCTGGGTTACTGTTAGCAAAACTGGCATTTAAATTTCAACACTTTACTTCTTGGCTCAGTCAATGATCAGTCCAGGAGTTTGTAGTTGTTTTGGTGTTTTATTTAAATTAGGGATGGGAGAAGGGAATAATGGGATACTCCAAATTAACTATTCACAATGCAGAGGACTCCTACTTCTGACAATGCAGCCAGGCTGCTGTTTCACCCTGCCACTAGGTGAATTCAGATTGATGGACTAGATTATCTTCAGGACACTCTCCTAGTATCCTCTCTTTTGACCACTGACACCTGTCCATTGACCATCTCACTCCGGGATGGCCCCCCTCAGGCCAGGCCCCTTGACACGATCACCTGTACTCACGATACTGTTTTTCTAGGGTCTCCAGTGTCTCCCCCTCATTTAGCTCTCCTAGACCTCTGGGTCCAGTTACATTCCTCTGGCCCTCAGGAGGACCTCCTGATGCCACGTGCGTCTGCTACAGAGGAGGAGGCAGCCGCCACCCTCCGGGACTTTGGTCACCAGCCATAAAAGACATGTGCTTCTGGCTTTTATACAGTATTCCAGAATGCACCAAGACAGCCTGCCTCTACCAATCACCAGGACTGTATCAAAACCTATGTATCCATTGGACAGATTTCCTCCCACTGTCCAACATGCCTCCCTATTGGACCAATGTGAAACACTCCTCTAGACTCAATGAATCCCATACTGAGCACACTGAGCAGTCCTAACTCACAGATCCTGCTTTCTGCTAGACAGAAAGCAATATAGATTTGCCTGCTGCTCCTCTGATAGGCAGACAGAGCCAAAAACTATACTCTCTCACTAGCACCTACCTAGGAGGGTGCTACAAGTATATTTAGATCTGTATATTACAGCCCATGTAAAGACTATATTATAATCTAAAATACAAAAATGGATGCCACAGGAAGTGATAGCGGACACACTTTAAATAGATTAACAAATCCTAGCAGATCTCCAGTTGACCTTATCACTACTTCCTCAAAGGTCTATAAATGTCATCTACAGGAAATAACTTTTTTACTGTGGCTTTGAGGTAGGAAGATCTGTGGGCAGTTAAAGGTCTTCACTGATAACAAGTTATAACAAACATGAAAGAAAATGTCCCCATGGATACCTCTTTTTTTTCCCTAAGGGGAATTTCCATGAGTTTGGAATTAACTTTATTAGATTTTTTTTTTTTTTTACCTAATGTTTCATGTATTTCTTTATATTTATATAAATTATTTAACAAATAGATGTTTAACCACTTTAATACCGGAAGGAATTGGCCCCTTAATGACCAGACCCTATTTCCGATTCGGCACTTTTAACGGACAATTGCGCGGTCGTGCGACGGTTTACCCAAACAAAAATTACGTCCTTTTTTTCCCGCAAGTAGAGCTTTCTTTTGGTGGTATTTGATAACCTGTGCAATTTTTATTTTTTGCGTTTTAAACAAAAAAAGAGCGACAATTTTGAAAAAAAGCTATATTTTTCACTTTCTACTATATAACATTCCCAAAAAAAAATGTAAAAATCTAAATTTTTTTAACATTTTAGGCCAATTTGTTTTCTGCTACATATTTTTGGTAAAAAAAATAGCAATAAGCGTATTTTGATTGGTTTGCGCAAATGTTATTGCGTCTACTAACTACGGGAAAGATTATATCATTTTTATTGTTTTGGTTTTTTTTTACTAGTAATGGCGGCAATCTGCGATTTTTAGCGGGACTGCGACATTGCGGCGGACAGATTGGACCCCTAACTGACATTTTTGACACTTTTGGGGGGACCAGTGACATTAATACAGTAATCAGTGCTAAAAATATGCACTGTTACTGTAATAATGACACTGGCAGGGAAGGGGTTAACAGTATATGTGATCAAGGAGTTAAATGTGACCCTAGGGTAGTGATTCTAACTGTGGGGGGGTGTGGCTTCTGAGATGACCACAGAGACATGTGATCCTATATAGAAGGATCACATGAGCTCTGTGATCATTTCAGGGAGAAGGACGGTCGGCTGTGTTTACAACAGCCGACCATCCTTCTCTTTCTGCGGGGAGTGATCGCCAGGGTCAGGCGGCAATTGGACAGGATCACTTTTATGGGCGGCAGGAGAGGTGCCCACCCCCCTACTGCCGCCTCCCAGGTCATTTTCCTCACTGACCAGAGCCATCGGTAGCAGGGAAAACTATCCAATCCCCTCTCCTGATGGACAGGAAGTCGAGTAAGGGCAAGATAGCCCCCATTCGACTCTATGCCCTTGAAGGACTAGGGCAACATCAAACGTCACTTCTGCCCAACCGCCTTAAAGGGTCACATTTTTTTTTTTTTTTTTTTTAATTGCTTTTTTTTTTTTTTTTATTGCTTTTAAGTGTAAATGTGAGTTCTGGGGTCTTTTTGATCCCAGATCTCACATTAAAGAGGGCCTGTCCTGCTTATTTCTTTTACAAGGGATGTTTGCACTCCTTGTAATAGGAATACAAGTGATAAAAAAAATGGTAAAAATTAAAAATAAAAAGTAAAATAAATTAGAGAAAAAATTTAAAGCGCCCCATCCCTCCAAGCTTGTGCGCAGAAGTGAACACATTCGCAACGTGTCCACATATGTAAACAGTGTTCAAACCACAGATGCGAGGTATCGCTGCGATTCTTAGAGCGAGAGCAATAATTTTAGCTCTAGACCTCCTCTATGACTGCAAACTGGTAATTTGTAGAAATTTTTGAAGCATGGCTTATGGGGATTCTTAAGTACCAAAGTTTGTTGCCATTTCACAAGCGTACGCAATTTTAAAGCATGACATGTTAAGTGTCAATTTACTCGGCGTAACATTATCTTTCACATTATAGAAAAAAATTAAGCTAACTTTACTGTTTTATTATTGTTTTCTTATTTTTTAATTAAAAAATAAAAAAAAAAATGTATTTTTTCCAAAACAATTCTGTTTTCAAGACCGCTGCGCAAATGCGTGTGACATTAAGTATTGCAACGATCTCCATTTTATTTTTTTATGGATAAAAAATATATATATACTGTATATATAAATGTTTGGGGGTTCTAAGTAATTTGTTAGCAAAAAATACTGATTTTAACTTGTAAACAACAAGTGTCAGAAATAGGCCTGGTCCTTATGCATACCTCCCAACCCTTTAAGATGGGAACGAGGGACACCTATTATCAAAAGTATGTAGGCATAGGACACACCCTTTGCCACGCTCCCCTTAAAGGAGAATTATATAAAAAAAAACAATTGCCTCAAAGTTAAACCCACGAGTGCTTTTTTTTTTTTACAACTACTATTCCTTTTTACTAGCTTTTGGAATTTACAAATGCAGCAATTTAGAACTTTTAGCACTTTTTTAGCACTGGGAAACGCTTTTGCATTGACAAATAGTGCCTTTTATATAAAACTACAGTATATAGATCAGACCAAAAATGAGGGACAAATGAGGAAGAAAGAGGGACAGAGGGACTTTGTTCCAAATCAGGGACAGTCCCTTGAAATCAGGGACAGTTTGGAGCTATGCTTATGTTTAGTGTTCAATGTACAGTACAAAGCAGTGAGTTTACCATTAGTATTGTATTCTCTATTTAAGTGCTAGTAGTGCTATTATAGTGCTTTAGTACTGTCCTAGAAGATCTGTAACAAGGAAAGACATTTAACACAAAACTTACACATTGATAACCGAATGTTACTTTAGGATATTGCATGCATTTTTAATTATTCATCATTTCTGTGTTCTTCCATACTGGGAGTATTTTATCAAAGTGAAATTCAAGGTTATATCTATCTAGCCTTAAACCCCCCCCCCCCCCTTTAAACATCTATGCGAACTAACCTGTGTAAGAAAGATTTTTATACTTACCTATTTTCATTCCACTCCACTCTGGACACGTAATTTTCCCTGTGTTAGCCAGAGGCGGCTACAGGGGGGAGGAAAGAGCACCACAATGCAGTGGTGTATTTTGGTTTTGTGCTGCCCTAGGCAAGACTAAAACTGGGCACCCCCCCCCCCCCATCTTATGTAAATTTGCCCCACTCCCTTTTTAACGGATTTGACCCCCTTAAAAATTGAAGGACTAAAAGTCCCAGCATGAACTCCTGAGATCTCACGAGAGGGGGGGTGGGTGAGGGAGAGAGAGAGGTGGCGGGTGAGAGGAGATGAGGGGGGGGTGAGAGAGAGGGGGGGATGAGAGAGAGATAGAGAGGGGGTTAAGAGAGAGGGATGGTTAAGAGAGAGAGGGGGATGAGAGAGAGAGGGGGGGTGAGAGAAGCGGCTCTAGCAACCAGGAGCCAATAGAGTCTCGTGTGGGGGAGGGGCTTTTTTTGCAGCCCCCTGCAAAGTGCCGCCCTAGGCCTGGGCCTTGTTGGCCTAGGCCAAAATACAGCACTGCCACAATGGCTAGCAAAGCCTAGAGTGATGACATCACCCCTAGACTTCAATGGCCCATCTGTTGTTGGCGCTCTCTCCTCTCCCCTGCAGCTAGAACACATGAGTGGACCGGAGCAGTTTGAAAATAGGTAAGTATACACATTTTTCTTACATAGATTAGTTTGTTTGGGTGTTAGGAGGGGGAAGGGGAGAGTTTTAAGGCTAGCTAGGTGAAAGCTGTAATTTTACTTTAAAGCCTAACGCCAAGGAAACAAATTATACAGAGTAAATAAATAAGTATATGTTAACTTTTATTATAAATAAGGAATAAAAAGTTAAAGTGATTTTAATGGCAAATTTAAAAAAAATAGCAAACATGTCATACGTACCTGCCCTGTATAATGGTTTTGCACAGGGCAGCCCCGATCCTCCTCTTCTTGGGTTCTCCGCCAGCATTACTGGTTCCTTCTCTCCTGAGCCCCGCTCTATGTGTCCATAAGTCACACAGAACTGGCTGTGATTGACAACAGCAGGAGCCATTGGCAGAGACTGGGGAGAGCAGCACTCTCACGAAAGGCTGTCAGAGAGCTGCCACAGGAACCTCAGAAGAACTGTCCGATGGAGCTGTCAAATGTCTGGGTGCTAGTAACCAATCAGGAACCATTTCAGAGGCAAAACCACGCCTCCGTCATGAACTTATGAAGGAAGAAGAGGTTAATGAAGGAGGCATGTTTTGCGCCTGAAACGGTTCTGATTGGCTACTAGCACCCGGGCTTTTGACAACTCCAGTTCTTCTGAGGTTCCCACGGGGGCTCTCTGACAGCTTCTCTTGATCTTATCATCAGCATCTACTGCCCCTCCATGATCCCAGTGGCTCCATTTGGGGCTATTACCACTACTGATGGCTTTACATTAAGCTAATTCTATGCCTGTTTCACACTAAAGCTTGTGAGTGCATTACAATTGTTTTTATACATTTTATTCTTGCTGCACTATTGGGGGCCTGGCGCCTCTCTCTCCCCTTTCCTTACTATAAAAAAAAAAATGTCCGTCCCTCACATTTTAGTTTTCTTTTCATTCATTGACAAAAATTGATATTGATTTTCCTCCTTGTTTTTGTCAATTGACAAAAATTCAAATTGATTTTCATCTAGGTATCATCACTAAAAAAATGCCTCTAATGAAAATGATGAAAATACTTCCGTCAATGAAATTAACAGTGGTGGGAACCTAGCCACCCTCTTTTGCTCGCTCCTGAGATGGACTAGGGAATATGGGACTAGTAGTGCACTAAGGATGCGGAACACCATACTAAACAATCTCATAAAAAAAAAAAAAAAAATTGAATGCCCTTTAAATTTTGCCTTTTTGAAAAAAAAAAAATGGGCATTTATTTTTTTTAAGGCGCACCCACACAGTTTGTTGAGAATTACAAGCCGTCTGCCGAGGTGGAAGATGGGACTTGTAGTTTGTAGTTTGAATGTGAATGAATGATGTGGCTGTATGGGTTAAGCTCAGAAAAGCCATGTCATTTTCAAAATGTGACAGTGGGTGCAGGGAGAAACCTTGCCCCCTGTTACAGGCGTAGGGGATGGGGAGATGCGGGGGGCGGGGGGGGGGGGCAGACCTGGAACATGGTACATGTTACACCCTTAATATGGGTGTAACATGCAATATGCTCCAAGAAGCCTTTAAAGTGGTTGTAAACCTCAGACATGAAATATGACAAAAGCATTTCCCTCCATAGTGTGTACTTGTCTCAATCCAGAACAATAAGTGTAATTTCTCTCTCCTGCCTTAGTCCCCTGCTATCTGCATGAGTTAGTGTTCTGTGTGGAAGTGGGGGGGGGGGGGGTCCATTCCTCCAATCAGCTGTCAGATCTCTCCTCACTGAGCTCTGCAGGGTGTAAATTCAGCTCCCCACCCCCTGCTTTCTGACAGCTCAGACAAGCTTTATAAATTCTGCATTTTGAATGGCTGTAGAGAAGAGAAGACTGCAGATAGCAGGTACAATTTATGTAGGATGATTTGTTTAATCTCTGTGTATAACTTGAGGCCAGTCATTTCACTGGGTATATGTAAGAGTCCATTCACACTGGTACTTGGTCAGTCTGACAAGTCGTTCACCGTCGCTCCCATTGTGTAGTACAGGAGCCGTTCTAATAGGAGCGACACAAGTCGCTCCGACTTAGAAAAAGGGTCCTGTACTACTTGGGGGCGACCTGGAAGCGACTTGCATTGACTTCCATTATGTGAAGTCCGTGCAAGTCGCGCCGAAGTCGCGCTGCACGCGACTTCACAGGTTGCCCCCTAAGTCGGAGCGACCTAATGTGAACGGGGACTCAGGGTTTATAACAACTTTAAGCAGTGGATACACTGTATTGCCAAGGTTTAGGAGTGTGTATCGGAATGTTTGACCATTCTTCCAGAAACACATTTGTGAGGTCAGGAACTGATGTTGACAAGAAGACCCGGCTCGCAGTTTGCGCTTTAATTCATCCCAAAGGTGTTCTATCGGGTTGAGATCAGGACTCAAGTTCTTCCACCCAAAACTCGCTCATCCATGTCCTTATGGACATTGCTTTGTGTACTGGTGTGCAGTCGTGTTGGAATAGGAAGGGACCATCTCCAAACTGTTTCCACAAAGCTGGGAGCATGAAATTGTCCAAATTGTCTTCGTATGCTGACGCCTTAAGTGTTCTCCATAACTGGAACTAAGGGGCCAAGCTTAACCCCTGAAAAACAACCCCACACCATAATCCCCCCCCCCCCTCCACCAAATTATTTGGACCAGTACACAAAGCAAGGTCCATAAAGACATGGATGAGTGAGTTTGGGCTGGAGGAACTTGACTGGCCCACACAGTCCTGACCTAAATCCGATAGAACACTTTTGGGATGAATTAGAGCTGAGACTGTGAGCCAGGCCTTTTCGTCCAACATCACTGCCTGACCTCACAAATGCGCTTCTGGAAGAATGGTCAAACATTCCCATAGACACACTCCTAAACCTTGTGGACAGCCTTCCCAGAAGAGTTAAAGCTGTTATAGTTGCAAAGGGTGGGCCAACTTATTATTGAACCCTACAGACTAAGACTGGGATGCCATTAAGTGCCGGTTCACATATGTGCGGCTGCGGCGATCGCATGTAATGTCGGAGCGCACTGCTCCTTCATTACATGCGATTGGCTGTGCGTTGCGAGTTTAGCCATACACTTTGTATGGCTAAATTCACACTGCACCCGCAGCAGACGCAGAGGACCCTTTTTTGCAGCCGCATCAGGATCGGATTGCACAGTGGTTCACACTTGTGCGATCCGATCCTGTGCGAACTGTAAAGATCGCACTGCGATATGCGATCAAACTGGGGGTGTCGTTAAGATTACATTGACACCCCCAGCGTATCTATATACCTCAGATTTCCTCTGTAAGTGTGACTTCCTTTATACACATCATGGACTTATTTTAAAATGTAAACTCCATCTGCTTGTAAGCAGCATCACTCCATAGGCAGACGCCTACTGAACCTTCCTCCTACACTTAACTTAGGAAGAAAAAAATAACCATTTCAAAAATTCCCAGTACACTTTCCACACAGTGAAGAAAAGTATAAAATGCCAGGCAAAAGTGACATAAAGGTACTCTTTTCATTGAACTATTGTCAGCGGTCATTACTACATTCACCATGAGAGCTGCCTGTCTTGTTGCACTTGTGCTACTGGTGGTAGAGGCTTCCTGTCTGAGAAAAGACACTGGTATACGTAAGTATTTTAGAATCTTATCACTCCGGCTGAGTATTATGATGTTCTTGTACAGCAGATTTACTGAATTTTGTAATATGTGCAACGAACAGCAGTACAAGCATAGAAATATTTACCTATATACATCTTATTCTCAGTCATGTCAGGCTTTCTCTGAAAGGTGCCAAAAAGAATGATGATGTGCAAGGTGCAGTAACTCAAAGCAACCATCAGAAATCATATCTTAATTGATCAGACTAAAGTAAATTGAAAGCTCATTGGTTTGCTTGTTGCAACAATATTGATCCCTGCCTTGCAATTTCAAGGCAGACCTAGGGGGTCTATTTATAAAAAAAATTAGCTGCACGAATGCCTCTAGCATTTATGCTTATTTCCTATGATCGTCAGCTCCATCTAGTGGCCATAATGTATTATTTTACGGTTAAGATATTTCAGGTAAATACAGTATTTCGACCACTAGACAGAGCTTATGATCATAGTAAATAAACACATTGGACACAAATACAGAGATTATTTGTGCTTGAGGCTCCGTTCACATGTCAGCGTATGGATCGCGGGCAGAACCTCCGCGGTTCCACCCGCGATCCGGAGATTATTGCCAATCGCGGGACGCCTGTGCGTTGCCCATTGATTTGTAATAGCCCCTCAAACGCTGAGCGATGTTCCCGAGATTTCCGCCTGCCGAATCACGGTAACATCGCGCAAAAAAAAATCGCGGGACGCATTACGCCCAAAAAAGTACAAGAGCTTCTTTGGAGCGTATTGCGTCCCGCGTTTTTTTTTGCGCGATGTTACCGAGATTCGGCAGGCGGAAATCGCGGCAACATCGCTCAGCGTTTGGGGGGCTATTGCAAATCAACGGGCAACGCACAGGCGTCCCGCGATTTGCAATAATCGCCGGATCGCGGGCGGAACCGCGGCGGTTCTGCCCGCGATCCATACGCTGACATGTGAACGGAGCCTAAGGCATTCACAAAGCTACTTTTTTTGTAAATAGACCCCCCTAGTTTCAATTATATTTTTTCATATTAAGTGCATGCATAGTAAATCATATGTAAATTTAAGACTTCTTTTCCCCTGAAGGTCAAAACCATCTGTATTTTAGGAATTATTCAAGGTCAGCATTTATTTCTTAAGCAGACCATAGATAGATCGAATCTCGGCCGATTCAGCAAGGACCAGCTGAGCTTCGATCCATCTATGGGCAGGTCGGTTGGGCTGAAGTCGATCCACAGATCGACTTTAGTCCTATCAGCCTGTCAGATTTTTTTGTTGTAGCCGCTAGCAGTAATCATTGTGCTCTGCCGACAAGGAAGGCTCCTCGCCAGCAGAACACAATAGCACTGCTGGAGGGATTCCCTCATTAACACTGACTGTGTTGATGGAGGAATCAAGCAATTTTCGTTTCTGCAACCCATGGTGGAAGGAATGAAAATCACATTATCTATGGCTTGCTTTAGATTTGGATATGATTCATTTAATTTAAATCCATGTGGGTGTACAGTTTACAGTATATATATATTATATATATAGTTATATATATTATATATATAGTTTACAGTATACGTGTGTATATATATCTATATATATGATTATAGATATATCTATATATATATATATATCTATATATATATAGTATATATATAGATGTGTATATATACTGTATATATATATATTTTACAGTATATGTGTGTGTATATATATATCTATATATGAATATAGATATATCTATATATCTATATAGATATATCTATATATCTATATATATATATAGTTTACAGTATATGTGTGTATATATATCTATATATATGATTATAGATATATCTATATCTATATATATATATATATATATATATATATATATATATATATATATATATATATATGTATATATATATATATTTTACAGTATATGTGTGTATATATATATCTATATAGATATATCTGTGTGTATCTATCTATCTATCTATCTATCTATGTATATATATATATATATATATATACACTGTAGATATATCTCTATAATACAAAATGAAGGGAAATCACCTCGAACAACAATAAAACCCTTACCCTTCTATTCAAAACTTAAAAAAATGTTTGGCTAGTGTTATATTTATAATTCCAATAATGCAGAAAGGCTTGTGACAAATTTCCTATTTATTATAAAAATGATTCCAATCACAACCTAAAGTGTATGTAAATTCAAAAACAAAAGTGTAATATATACTGGTTTACCAATCCTTAGACGTGGTGGCTGTATTCCTTTTCTAATGCATGTTAGTGGTGACCCAGCCACTATCATATGACTTAGAATGGCTTCTCTATCTATGAAGGAGCAATGTAACTAGCCACCCTTAGTAAGAAGAATTAACCTGTAGAGAGGAAAGTGTTAGATAGACTAGTGGTGGCTTATGACCTTACAAGATGTGAATTTTATTGTTTTGGTTTGTTATAATGCATACCCTATAAAAAGTATGGAAATGTGTGGATTTAGATGGACTTTACATAAGTGTCTAAAAAATTAAAGCTAAACTCCAGCTAACACTTTTTTAAGCAGGACAGTTTTTCTTTTCCTTTTGTGATAAAGGTTTCACATGAATGAATAAAAGCTGATCATTGTAAGCACTCCTGTCAGTGTTAAATGGTTTCTCTCATCTCTCTAACTTTTAACAGCTCGGTCTATTAAAGGAAGTCAAAAAATAGCAGACTTATTGGCTGTATCACCAAGTGATAAAACTATATCGGGAAAAAGAAAATGCTGTGTTAAAATAGTCCTAAAATGTAAAAAATGGCAAGCAGGCGGCTCGATATTGCAGAAGACACATGCTTTGCCTCTTCTGTAAAAGACACAATTACCTGCCTGCAGTCTTCTAATGAAGGTACACCATGCTGCACATGCGCAGCTCTGCATGTTTCCCGGCACACTCCGGCTGTGCCAGAATAAATGATGGTGTCATCTGAGGGATGTAACTGTCGCATTGCTGGAAGGTCTGAGCGAGTGTTTTCCAGAGTTTAGTTCCGCTTTAATGCGACTGATAAACTGCACCATATACATAATTTTTTATTTTGCCTTTAGTACCCTTTTAAATGTATATATGCACCATGTATTGTCTTTATTTATTAAAGTTGTCAAATAATGTGTTCTTCATATCTTGTTTTTTTTTTTATTTCTAGATAATAAAAACTTTAGCACCAAAAATTGCTGTATTCCAAACCTTAAAAAAGACCTAAACTGGGAAAATATCATCAGCTATACCAGGACAGATGAAAAATGTCCCCAAAAAGCATTTCGGTGAGTATCTTTTTTTTTTTTCAATTCCTTCATAACTCTTAACTAACAATGTCAGTCTAGCAGGGCCAGACTGGGAATAAAAAACCAGCCTTGGAAATAATTTCATACCAGCCCCATAACATTATTATATCAGCCCCAGTGGCGTAGCGTGGGTTGTCAGCACCCAAGGCAAGGCAAGTCATTTGCGCCCCTAACCAACGGACATTTAGCGCTCTCTGGCTCCTTACCACTCATACAGAATTAAGGACAGCCCAGCTGGGAGACCACAGGCTCTAGGAACAGCCCAGCTGGCCCCCCCTTCCCCACTATCTAATACACTGCTTACCCCCTTTCCCACTATCTAATACACTGCTTACCCCCTTTCCCACTATCTAATACACTGCTTACCCCCTTCCCCACTATCTAATACACTGCTGACCCCCTTCCCCACTATCTAATACACTGCTGACCCCCTTCCCCACTATCTAATACACTGCTGACCCCCTTCCCCACTATCTAATACACTGCTGACCCCCCTACCCACTATCTAATACACTGCTGACCCCCTTCCCCACTATCTAATACACTGCTGATGGCCCCCTTCCCCACTATCTAATACACTGCTGACCCCCTTCCCCACTATCTAATACACTGCTGACTCCTTTCCCCACTATCTAATACACTGCTAACCCCCCTTCCCCACTATCTAATACACTGCTGGCCCCCTTCCCCACTATCTAATACACTGCCGACCCCCTTCCCCACTATCTAATACACTGCCGACCCCCTTCCCCACTATCTAATACACTGCTGACTCCCTTCTCCACTATCTAATACACTGCTAACCCCCCTTCCCCACTATCTAATACACTGCTGACCCCCTTCCCCACTATCTAATACACTGCCGACCCCCTTCCCCACTATCTAATACACTGCTTACCCCCTTCCCCACTATCTAATACACTGCTGACCCCCTTCCCCACTATCTAATACACTGCTGACCCCCTTCCCCACTATCTAATACACTGCTGGCCCCCTTCCCCACTATCTAATACACTGCTGACCCCCTTCCCCACTATGTAATACACTGCTGACCCCCTTCCCCACTATCTAATACACTGCTGGCCCCCTTCCCCACTATCTAATACACTGCTTACCCCCTTCCCCACTATCTAATACACTGCTGACCCCCTTCCCCACTATCTAATACACTGCTGCCCCCCTTCCCCACTATCTAAGACACTGCTGACCCCCTTCCCCACTATCTAATACACTGCTGACCCCCTTCCCCACTATCTAATACACTGCTTACCCTCTTCCCCACTATCTAATACACTGCTGACCCCATTCCCCACTATCTAAGACACTGTTGACCCCCTTCCCCACTAGCTAATACACTGCTGACCCCCTTCCCCACTATCTAATACACTGCTGGCCCCCTTCCCCACTATCTAATACACTGCTGATGGCCCCCTTCCCCACTATCTAATACACTGCTTACCCCCTTCCCCACTATAGAATGCACTGCTGATGGCCCCCTTCCCCACTATCTAATACAATGCTGGCCCCCTTCCTCACTATCTAATACACTGCTTACCCCCTTCCCCACTATCTAATACACTGCTGACCCCCTTCCCCACTATCTAATACACTGCTGACCCCCTTCCCCACTATCTAAGACACTGCTGACCCCCTTCCCCACTATCTAATACACTGATGGCCCCCTTCCCCACTATCTAATACACTGCTGATGGCCCCCTTCCCCACTATCTAATACACTGCTTACCCCCTTCCCCACTATCGAATACACTGCTGATGGCCCCCTTCCCCACTATCTAATACACTGCTTACCCCCTTCCCCACTATCTAATACACTGCTGACCCCCTTCCCCACTATCTAATACACTGCTGGCCCCCTTCCCCACTATCTAATACACTGCTGATGGCCCCCCTACCCACTATCTAATACACTGCTGGCCCTTTTTCCCCACTATCTAATACACTGCTGGCCCCCTACCCACTATCTAATACACTGCTGACCCCCCTCAATGCTATCTAATACACTGCTGAACCCCCTCCCCACTATGTAATACATTGCAGACCCCCCTCCCTACTATCTAATACACTGCTGACCCCCCCCCCCGGCCCCCTCCACCTAATACAATGCTGATCTACCCCCTAATACAATGCTACCCCCCCTCCCCCCTTAGCCCTCTCCCCCCAATACAATGCTGTTCTCCACAGGCCCCTCCCCCTAATACAATTCTGATTCCCTCCTCCACCTAATACACTGCTGATCCCCCTCCAACCCCCCTAATATGCTGTTGACCCCCCCCCCCCGGCTCCCTCCCCCTAATACAATGCTGATCCTCTCCCTAATACAATGCTGATCCCCCCTCCCCCTTATACACTGCTGATCCCCCTCCAACCCCCGTAATATACTGCTGACCCCCCTGGCCCCCTCCCCCTAATACAATGCCGATCCCCCTCCCCCTCCCCCTAATACAATGCTGTTCCCCCCAGCCCCCTCCTCCCAATACAATGCTGTTCCCCCCAGCCCCCTCCTCCCAATACAATGCTGTTCCCCCGCAGCCCCTTCCTCCTAATACAATGCTGACTCCCCTGCCCCCTCCTCCTAATACAATGCTGACCCCCCCCCCCTTGCCCCTCCCTCTAATACGATGCGGATTAGGGCATTTCCACCCCTTTACACTCAGCATGGTCACTATAAAGCTATGGGTCACCATGTACATTGCTTTTCAGTCACCCCACAAAGTGGTAATAAAATAAAGCTTGGGTTGCCACCTTTTGACCAAAAAGAAACTGGTCATGGTGGGTATTATAAGGAGTGTGGCTTTCACATAAGAATAAAAAATAAATTAAAAAAAATCTGCAGCATTGCACAATCAAATTGCTGCTGCGTACCTTTCTACATACAGAATAAGGATCAGATACCAAGATGTATTCCCAACATACAGAACAATAGGACTACTACTGTATAGCTTCATACACACAGAATATGGACATGTACTGAGAATTACACCCATCATACAGAACAATAGGACTACTACTGTATAGTTTCATACACACAGAATACTGACATTTAAAAATTTAAAAATGGCAGAACAGCTGGCAGAAAGCAGCATAAAAAATGCTCCTATGGAGCATATTGGACACATGTTTAGGCGCGTTTACGCACACCTCCCAACTTTTTGAGATGGGAATGAGGGACACTTCTTAGCAAAAGGATGTAGTCATAGGACACACCCCCTGCCACACCCCCTTAAAGGAGCATTATACAAAAAAACATTATTAGTTAAGCCCACAAGTGCTTATTTTTACCACTACTATTCCTTCATAATGGCTTGTTAAATTAACAAATGCAGCAATTTAGAAACTGGATGAAAGGTTTAGCACTGGGGAACACTTTTTAAAAGCCAAAAAGTGCATTTTATATACAACTATATAGATCAGATCAAAATGAGGGACAAATGAGGAGGAACGAGGGACAGAGGGACTTTGTTGCAAATCAGGGACAGTCCCTCGAAATCAGGGACAGTTGGGAGCTATGTTTACGTTTCTAAGTGCTTTTCCCCAAAACATTAGAAAAATGTACACTTTAAGTGCCGGTTCACACTAGGGCGACCTGTGAGCCGCAGGTCGCCTCCCATAGGGAAGCTGCGGACCCGTTCTAATAGGAGCGACACAAGTCGCTCCGACCTAGAAAAAGGGTCCGGAGCTTCTTTGGGGCGACCCGGAGGCGACCGCCATAGACTTCAATGTTATGAAGTCCGTGGCGGCCGCTCCGAGGTAGCGGCGCGCTGCTCGCACCGCGACCTCGGAGGTCGCGGTGCGAAGTAGCGTCGCTGCAGTGTGAACCGGCGCTAAAACCACTTGACGTGCCTAAACACCACATTTCAATGCTTTAAGCTATTTTTTTGCCCAAAAGCCATTTTTAAACATGTAGTTGTGATGGGGTTTCTTTCAGCCTGTAAACAGGCCTGTAAACACGTGAATGTGCATGAATACATAGGCTAACACAGAGTTGCTGTGAAAAAAAAAAAGCCAAGCGCCTATATAAGCAGCAGTTTTTAATGCTGAGTGTGCTGAGAATACAGAAGAAGAAAAGTGCTACTGTGCAGAACCCATACATATCTTCAGATTTACCTTTTCTTTGGAGTGCAAGGGCCTACCTGATTGCATACAAATTGAAAGTGTTTAGGTTTGACCTCATATTATATGGTTTTGGTAAGTCTAAAGGAAAAAGTCTTCAGATAATCTTATAGTGTGTATGGCCCATTAAGAGCAGATACCAAGAATTGCAAGAAACCATAATTCACAATAATAAACTCCGGGCATCAAATACAGCCATTCTTTATATTGTGAAAAAAAATGTATATTGTGAAAAAAAGAAAAAAAAAAAAAACAAAGACAACTGTTCAGTTAACTGTTATTGCAAGCCCGAACATATTGCAGCAGTACCTAAGGCTGAACTGCAAGTAAACTGTATTTACATATTAATTGCAATAAACATACTGTATGTGAACTGTCATATCTGCCAAATTATTTTTGAATTCTATCCAGCCACTTGTGAGATTTAAACACTTCTGTCAGGCAGCACAGCCAAGAGGGTGACACCACGTTCTTAGTTATGCCTAAAGAATGCAGTGGTGTCACCATCTGACATGTGGCTTGCTGATTGGACAGTAAAGGAGCAGCACACTGATAGGTCACCTGTTTCCTCCTTTTGTAATTGCACGTGCATACATTAAAACCTGGCTGGCTCCTATTTCTGCCCTTTGACTTTCAGTCAGCCTGCTGTGTGGGTTGACAGAGGCTGGTACCAGGACAGATTTAGATATGTATGTTGGGTGTATGTAAAAATAAATGGAATTATTTTAAAAGCAAGCTGCCAAAAATGTAGCTTTAAGCCAAAAAAAATATATATAGTTTTTATTTTCAGTTTGATCCAATATCCCTCACGTGTTAGGCTGCGATCATGGCATATTACCTTGTAGAGCATCCTCTGTAAGTAATAAAATAACCATTGTCAAAGTTTCAGATAACTGTCAGATCTGTTAGCCACTGCTGAGCTTTGCCTGGAAATGCTGTTTACTTGGTTATCAAAGCAATCCAATTATTTGAATACATTCCAAGTTTTTGGCACAGAACAAGTCTGCAGGTAAGGAGCGTTGATGTCACGCTGCCACCACTTGCACACTGTAGAAGACTTCTTTTGAGTCATAGTAGTAAAGCCAGATACAAGCAGGCAACTGGAACCTCCAGCTGGGCATCAGCAATGACAGCTACAAATTTCTTTCAGCACGGGTTTGCTTTTTGTAGCTGCGTATAAACCAACGTGTTTTACTTGTTTTCCAAAACTGCAAATAATCTACATCACTTAGATGCAATTATAACACATAGGGGTTGATTTACTAAAGGCAAATAGACTGCACTCTGTAAGCTTAGTAAATGCGGTGAAGCTATGCCGATTTCCATCATCCAATAACGAGCAAGCAAAACTGCTGTTTTCAGGTTTTTTTTTTGTTTTTTTTTTAACCTTGCACCTGATTGAGTATTTTTTTACAAAGTGAAGCTTCACCACAATCACTAAGCTCTGGGGAAAATGCCTTTAGTTAAATCTACCCCACAATGTCATTTTACTATTACTTGGCCTAGTGCAGATTCATACCTCCACCTTTTTGAGGAACATCTAATAGCAAAAGTAGGTACCATCAAATAAAATAGTAGAGCCAGCAAATCCTCAGTCCATGCAAGTTACTTTATTTGTACATGATAGTGAGTATAAAAGACAGCGGTCTTTTATACTCACTATCATAGGTGTACATAGCCTATTGCATTAGGATGTGCACCCCAGAGCACAAACACATATGTGTGTATATCGGCAGAGCAGTGGACAGTGTCAGTAGGGCAGTGGATGGTGTCAGGAACTTTTTTTTTTTTTTTTAATGTTATTTATTTTATTATTTTTTTACAATATTATTTTTTATTTTTACTTTTTTACAATTTTTTCAGGAGCCCTGTTGGGTGAAATATTAAGGGTCTTAAACCAAGAGAAAAAGACTGAGGACAAAGCTTCCCCAGTCCCTTTCTCTGCAGCCTCAGCTGCACTGGACAGTAAATGAATGGGAAGTGATCTTTGCTGAACAGCTTCCTGCTCATTCAAAAACTGAAGCCTGGTAAACATAGTTTACCAGGCTTCAGTTAAGAATGAACACAGGAGCAATCCGTACAGTTCACTTACTGTGTTCATTCATGTATCCATCCTAAAACATCCCCCGCAGCAGCCAGCGGAAGAGTAGAGGAGGGAAGCTGGTAGCACTGAATAGGAGACACAGGGGATGCCAGGAAGCAGGGGGAATCTGCACCGCATAGGGTGATTAGGGTGTGCCCAGGCACACCCAGCGCACCCTGTGTGCACGCCTATGCTCACTATCATGTACAAATAAAGTAACTTGCACATACTGAGGAGTTTCTGGCTCTACTATTTTGTTTAATGGTACCTGTGTTTTATGGTCGGAGGACATCAGAGCATCCACTTTGTAGATTTCAGTACAGACTTGCATCTGTCTCACATTTTCTATTAGCAAAAGCATGTAGACATAGGACACACACCCTGCCACGCCCCCTTAAAGGAGAAATGTACAAAAGAAATGATTAGTTAAACCCACAAGTGCTTTTTTCCCCACTACTATTCCTTTATACTGGCTTTTGAAATTTACAAATGCAGCAATCGCGAGATTGGATGAAAAGTTTAGCACTGGGAAACACTTTTTGAAAGATAAAGTGCATTCTAGATACAACTATATAAATCAGGCCAAAATGAGGGACAAATGAGGAGGAAAGAGGGACAGAGGGACTTTGTTCCAAATCAGTGACAGTTGGGGGCTATGCAAATTTTTATGGTGTCTTAAGGAGTGAGATGACCTTGTATGTGGAGATTTAATGTGTTCCTGCAATATTTTAATTTTTTGTTCTTTTTTTTTTTTTTTTTAGTGTGACCACCACAAATGGGCACCTTTGTGTGGATGCTAATAAGAAATCCACTCTCAAGGCTATTCAAAAGTTTGAAAATCGCAAGACAAAAAAAAATTAAAAAACAACTCATCGGGTGCCAGCGAGGCTTTATACAATTCGATTTTCCTATTTCTAAATCATTCTGACAACATTCCATAACTGTGTTTTTTCAAGGTTCTTGCTTTTTGTGTTTATGTGGTTTTTTTTTTGTTCATTCAATATCTGTCAAAAAAAATGTGGACACTGATATATATATATAACAAAAAGTGCAGCGCTATCAAATATGGATTATGAAGAAGATATCGAGGAGAGCAGTCCACAGGTGAAAATTATGGTGAAGCATGCACAAGATATAAACATTCAGTGCTCTTCAATGTGCTGGTAATCCTCCACCCAGTCTCATTAGCCTCTCACCTCACACTTAGCCCCTGTGTCACCAGACGGGCTAGTAAGACAAACTTTATCCAAGGATATCACAAATATAGATCAAATCAGTATTCCTCTTCATCAGAAGATAAGGCTCACAGGTAACAGATCACAGGTCCATCATATATATATATATATCTATCACACATATAGGGGTTGATTTACTAAAACTGGAGGGTGCAAAATCAGGTTCGGCTCTGCATAGAAACCAATCAGCTTTCAAGTTTTATTATTGGCAAAGCTTAATTGAACAAGCTAAAGCTAGAAGCTGATTAGCTACCATCTGCACCAGATTTTGAACTCTCCAGTTTTAGTAAATCAAACCCAAGAGTCGGTTCACACTGGGGCGGCACGACTCTGTACTACTTCGGGGGCGACTTGTGCATTCCCATGCACTACGACTTCGGAGCGACTTGCATGGACTTCACATAATGGAAGTCTATGCAAGTCGCTCCGAGGTCGCCCCGAAGTAGTACAGGACCCTTTTTCTAAGTCGGAGCGACTTGTGTCGCTCCTATTAGAACGGGTCCTGTAGCAGTCAATGGACTGCGAGGAAGCGCGACTTGTCAGGCTGACAAGTCGCGCTAGTGTGAATCGAGGCTTAAGGTCTATTTATCAACGTTTTCACCCACAAATTACACAACTTTTACCCACTATTTGCTTCTTTTTTTTTTATACATTCTTTATATAGGAGGGTAACTGAAGGATTGACAACTGTTTGAATAAATGATAGATATCCAAGGTAGCCAAACACTTTTTTTATTGCATATAGGATAAAATGTGTGTAAATTTTGGGTAAAAGTTGTATGAATCCTTGATTACAACATATATAGACCCCCTTAGATCTATTTAGTATGACAAAGCAAAATGCTATTATGATACTCACATAGTCTGCATGTTTTACATTGCATTTTGAATGACTAAATCTCATGTTCAATATGTTTTTAATAAACACTGTCAAGCATTTAAGGCTATGGCTAAACAGATAACATTAGGACTCATTCACAAGATCGTTGCACCAATCATAGTAAGATGCATTGTGGTGCCATTCATTTTGAATGTCATTTTGAATGGGGTATCATTGATTTCGAATGGCACCCCAACCTACTACACAGCATGCCTGCACTACAACACACCGCAATGCATATCGTGAGTTGAGCTGCACTAAGGCAAAAAAAAAAATGGAAAATAATGGATTTCTCCAACACTGGGGCACAATTAAAATGACCAGGCTTCAGGAACATTGTGCACTGCAACGTGCAATAGAGCATGTTTCAGCAACAATCCTATGTAAATGGGCCTTATTCTCTTGCTACTGAAAGAATGAAACACTTGTTGGCAGTCAGCTACTGTACAGGACATTGACATCAATGTGCTGCTAATGAGATAATCATCAACAAGCAGTTAAATCTCTAAGTAGCAAGAGATGAAAATTGTCCAGGTAGCCCTAGCCTAAATATGTCTACCTAATGAAAGTCATTTACTGCCTAATTATTTTAATTTAACTACGGTGATTGATAAGCAATATTTGGAACTTGTTTTTATCACTGAAATGATCAAATAAGCTATGTATTTTTTTTTTCTTTTTTTTTTTTTGAGCTACGTATTTTTGTAATTCTTGATGTAGATTTTTTTTTGTAAAGAAATCCACAAATAAATATTTACTGTTAATCAAAATCTATAAGCGTCTCTGGTCATTTGTTAGTTTAAAAATACATCAGCTGATGATGAATATGTTATTTTATTTCTATAAAGGCTTTATTTTACATACAGTATATATATATATATATATATATATATATATATATATATATATACCTATTTTAGGGTGTATCCAAGAGACCCCACTTATAAAGTATGTAAGAGTTGTGAGCTTTTTAATAAAAAGCACAGCAATGCATGCAGGCTTACAGGAAGTTTTTGTTTAATATACAGTGGGTACGGAAAGTATTCAGACCCCCTTAAATTTTTCACTCTTTGTTATATTGCAGCCATTTGCTAAAATCATTTAAGTTCATTCTTCTTCCTCATGAATGTACACACAGCTCCCCATACTGACAGAAAAACACAGAATTGTTGACATTGTTGCAGATTTATTAAAAAAGAAAAACTGAAATATCACATGGTCCTAAGTATTCAGACCCTTTGCTGTGACACTCATATATTTAACTCAGGTGCTTTCCATTTCTTCTGATCATCCTTAAGATGGTTCTACACCTTCATTTGAGTCCAGCTGTGTTTGATTATACTGATTGGACTTGATTAGGAAAGCCACACACCTGTCTATATAAGACCTTCCAGATCACAATGCATGTCAGAGCAAATGAGAATCATGAGGTCAAAGGAAGGGGTAGGGGTACGACGTCTCGCTGGATCGGTCCTGGTGGTGCGCGCCCGCCCCCACTAGGCAGCGGGGATGCCGATGCACGGGACCGGCGGCACTGATTGCCGCCGGGCACCTGCAATCGCTCCCTGCTGAGAGAGAACACCAGTCAGCTATTGTAAACACACCGTTGTTCTCTATGAAATGATCACAGAGTGCCTGTAATCCTATAAAGGAACAGGGGTCTCTGTGATCATTTCACAAGTCCATCCCCCCATACAGTTAGAAAACACTCCCCTAGGCTCACACTTAACCCTTTGTTCACCCCTAGGTTAACGCCTAACCCCTTATTACAGTAACAGTGCATATTTTTAGCATTGATTACTGTAGTAATGTCACTGGTCCCCCCCAAAAGTATCAAAAATGTGAGTTAGGGGTCCGATCTGTCTGCCGCAATGTTGCAGTCCCGCTAAAAAACACAGATAAATAAATAAACAAAATTTACATAAATTGTTCCCCTAGTTTGTAAACGCGATAACTTTTGCGGAAACCAATCAAAAAATGCTTGTTGTTTACCACAAATATGTAGCAGAATACAAAGTGGCCTAAAAGGATGAAAAAATTTTATTTTTTTATTTATTTTTTTTTGGGGGGGAATGTTATATAGCAGAATGTAAAAAAATATTGTTTTTTTTTTTTTTTTGTTTTTTTTTCAGAATTGTCGCTGTTTTTTAGTTTATAGCACAAAAAACAAAAATCACACAGGTGATCAAATACCACCAAAAGAATGCTCTGTTTGTGGGGAAAAAGGACATCAATTTTATTTGGGTATAGTGTTGCACGACCGCGCAATTGTCCGTTAAAGTAGCACAGTGCGGAATCGCAAAAAATGGCCTGGTCATTAAGGGGGCAAAACCTTCCGGTCCAGAACTGGTTAAAGCAGGGTTTCTCATCCAGGGTTCCATCGAAGGCTTGGGTTCCTCCAGAGGTTACCAGGGGAAAAAAGTATACAAAAATTACACACATATATAAATACCCTTCTTCCACCAATAATAAAAAACAATGTTGTATTGTCTGTGTAATTTTTGATACTATTTTCATTTAATATTTGACATTTTTAAAGATATTTTGTATTTATTAATTGAACAGAGTTGTTTTTCATACACCATGTGTGTCCTGTGAAAGTAGCTTCCCTTTCACTGGTATTCTAGTCACTTTTTTTATTGTATTAATACGTATGCTGCAGGGACCGCACTGACTTTTAGAGTTGGCAGATTTCTACGGTTTAAACCATTTTACCTCTTTATTAGCAATAAAAACTGACAGGGGTTCTAATTCTTCTCTACTGTATCCATCCCACTGGATATCACACAAGATAAAATATCACATGGTTTCATAAGATTAATACCGCATATTTTGCTGAAACACCGCATGTGGTATTTTAGTAGCGTTTTTTTGTGAATTGCAAAAACATTTTTAAAAAAACGCTATGAGCTATTTTACCAAAAATGTTAAATATACCTCTTAGTGTATGGACAAATAGAGAGGATGAATCTCCCCAATTGGGGGCACAGACAGCATTTTAAACTGACAGATGTTCAAATCCATCTCCACTCTATCCAAAACTCAATTTTAAAAAAATTGCCTTTGCCAATACTTTTTACTTTTCCTAATTTTAAAATGTAAGATTTGCATAAAACTTCAGCTACTTATTTCAGGAAACTCCAATCGTTCTAACATGTTTTTAACCACTTCCTGTCCAGCATACATATATATATATACAGGGCCGGATTAAGAGCATCATGGGCTTGGTGCTGAGGATTTTGAAGGGCCTTAATGCACCCAGAGGAGGAAGGGTGCAGCCATGCTTGCCTAATTCCACATGGGATGCTGTCTCTGAAGCCCATAAACACTTCCATGCATCGGCAACTGTCCCTCCTTGTCCGGCCTTCGTGCTGTGTGGGGAGGTTCTGAGGGAGCTGCCTGGGGAAGCGAGCATAGAAGCCAGACTTCTGTGTTTACAAGTGACAGAAGAGCGGTAACAGTGAGTATGGCCAACCCGGGGCCTATATAAAGGTAGGGGCCTGGAGCTGCAGCTCCAATAGCCCCTACGTTAATCTGGCCCTGTATATATATATACATTCTGGAGAAGTGCTTATACAAGGATAATGAACAATACAAATATTTTCAGCACTCAGGAAACCCCAGCAATAAAATGACTAAAGGGTCAGTTCATCTTTACAAGTAAACTACCTGCGTAGATAAGGGGAGTTTTTAGATGAAAACAAACTGTGCAGTTCTGAATAAAGTTGAATATTGCCCTTTCTATAGGTGTAGGCCATTTACGCACCTCCTGAAGCCTGACTGGATGGACCAGGATGTTGCTATGTGAGACTTATGCTGGCCATGCACGTATAGATTTTTGGGCGAGAATGTTCGTACGAAAATTCTTTGAACTTTTGCTTGAATCTTTTGCTTTTGACCACTAGACGACCGCCCGCCGCAGATGTACTGCGGCAGGCAGCTGCTCCTGGGCGAAACCCCGTACATGTACGTCGCTCGCTCTGGAGAGTCTAGGGGGCAAGTGCGTGCCGCCGCCTGCACGCGTCCGCCCCCGCTCGTCAGAGGGGAAGCTGGCGCTTGTGTCAGGTGGCTCCGACTGCCGCCTGACACCCTCGATCTCTCCTCGCTGACAGAGAAGGACAGACGGCTGATGTAAACACAGCCGTCCGTCCTTCTCCCTGCAATGATCACAGAGACCATGCGATCCTGCTATATAGGATCACATGTCTCTATGACCATTTCACTAGCTCAACCCCCCCACAGTTAGAATCACTCCCCTAGGCTTACATTTAACCCCTTGATCACCAATAGTATTAACCCCTTCCCTACCAATGGCATTATTACAGTTCCTTCTCCCTGGCATGATCATAGAGCCCATGTGATCCTGCTATATAGGATCGCATGTCTCTATGGTCATCTCAGAAGCCATGCCCCCCCCCCGCCCCACAGTTAGAATCACTCCCCTAGGGTCACATTTAACCCCTTGATCACCCACAGCCTGCCAATGCCATTATTACAGTAACAGTGCATATTTTTAGCACTGATTACTGTAGTAATGTCACTGGTACCCCCAAAAATGTCAAAAATGTCGCAGTCCCACAACAAATCGCAGCCATTACTAGTAAAATTTAAAAAAAAAACAATAAAAATGACATAACTCTTTCCCCGTAGTTAGTAAACGCAATAACTTTTGCGCAAACCAATCAAAATACGCTTATTGCGAAAAAAAATTTACCACAAATATGTAGCAGAAAACAAATTGGCCTAAAATGTTAAAAAATGTAGATTTTACATTTTTTTGGGGGGAATGTTATATAGCAGAATGTGAAAAATATTGGGGTTTTTTTTTTTTCAAAAATTGTCGCTTTTTTTTTGTTTATAGCGCAAAAAAATCGCACAGGTGATCAAATACCACCAAAAGAAAGCTCTACTTGTGGGGAAAAAAGGACGTCTATTTGATTTGGGTACAGCGTCGTACGACCGCTCAATTGTCTGTTAAGTTAACACAGTGCCGAATCGCAAAATAGGGCCTGGTCATTAAGCAGGAAAATCTTCCGGTCTTAGACTGGTTAACATTCAATTTTAAAATGAATGTAATTTCTGAGCAATAACCACATACACTGCCTGAAAATATGTTGATCGAGAAAAGTTTTCCTTCCTGCCCCTTCAAATTTTCCCATCACTGTATTTGAAAATGGACATCGATTTGATAATCAAAAAATTATCTTAAAACGAAAATTTCCATACGAAAATCTATACGTGTATGGCCAACATTAGTCGTTATTGTTCACCTCTCCATCACATGAGTGAGCTTTTTCTCTGATTCAGATCCCCTCGCATGCTATTTCTCTCCCCTGATGCAATAGCTCTAAAGTCAGCCTTTGAGAGCTCACTTCTGTGATGGTGGAGGTGAACAGTAATGACTAGGCCTTATGCAGCAACGCCCTAGCAATGCCCTGGAAGTAAGCCATAAGGTGAACTATGAAAAATTGACTAGAAAATGATTTTCATTCCCACACATGGGCACTACTTTTTAAATGCATTTTTGCATAGACAACACCCCTATGGACTTTATGTTAAAAGTTCTCCACAAAATATCCTGCTTATTATTTTTCGTCACGATCCATAAATGTATGTAATTGCTAACCAAAAAAATGAAAATCTTATGGTGCTGGTTTTGCTTGTAACTTTCTTTTTATTCATTTTAGCAACACAAAATATCTCTTAAACTTACATTTACACATGGGAGTAACATTTGAGACAGGTATTGGTGCATTAGTATACTAAAGAGCGAATGTAGACCATGAAATATGGCAACGTTGTTGAAAATACGCTTCAGCTTCACAGATTGGCGCCAAGCAAAAATAAACATACACATTGTAAATGTATCAACACTGAGATGTATTCATCAACATTTTCAGTAGGCACTGTGAAATCAAAGAAAGGCAAAAAAAGTAGCACACTTTGCCACAAGCTGGCTGAAATGACTCAAAATGTAACCCCATCCCCCTTAACCACTTAAGCCCCGGAGGATTTGGCTGCTAAAGGACCAGGGGTTTTTTTGCGATTTTTTACTGCGTGACTTTAACGGACAATTGCGCGGTCGTGCGACGCTGTACCTAAACGAATTTGACGTCCTTTTTTTCCCACAAACAGAGCTTTCTTTTGGTGGCATTTGATCACCTGTGCGATTTTTTGATCACGCGCTATAAACAAAAAAAGAGCGTAAATTTAGCAAAAATAACAATATTTTTCACATTTTTTTATATGAAATTCCCCAAAAAAAAAAGTAAAAATCAAAATTTTTTAATGCTACCTATGTTTGGTAAAAAAAATCGCAAAAAGCGTATTTTGATTGGTTTGCGCAAAAGTTATCGCGTTTACTAACAAAGGGAAAGATTTTTGTCATTTTTGGTGTTTTTTTTTTTAACGCGTAATGGCGGCGATCTGCGATTTTTTTTTCGGTACTGCGACATTGCGGCGGACAGATCGGACCCTTGACTGACATTTTTGACACTTTTGGGGTTACCAGTGACATTACTGCAGTAATCAGTGCTATACATATGCACTGTTACTGCAAAAATGACACTGGCAGGGAAGGGGTTAACTTTATTGGACAGGGAGGGGTTAAGTGTGTCCTAGGGGCGTGATTCTAACTGTGTAGGGACATTCCTATTGGTGTAAAAGCAAAGATCAACCGTTCTACATAGTAGAACGGTCAGATCTTCACTTTTACACAGGGAGAACTGACAGGCAGCTTGTTTACACAAGCTGCTCTGTCTTTCTCCCTTCACAGGAGCTCGAACATCGAGTCCGCCGGTCACACGCACTGACTTGTCTGTGAACGAGCCGCGGCGGGCGCGCGCCCGCCCGCGATAGGCTCGCAAGTCAGTGACAGGCGAGTGACGTACCGATACGTCACTCTGCCTGGCCAGGGCTGACCGCCGCAGTATATAGTCGTGCGGCGGTCGGCAACCGGTTAATGCCAAATAATGCCAAAAACTGACAATTCTACAATAGATTCATTACAGGTCAAAAATCCCCCTAAAATATGAAACGGTGTCTTCACTCATCAGTCTCATCCCTATCACTGTCATCAGAGCTATGGTCCAATGTAGCACTTTCCTCTTTTTCTTGGGAAACATTTGCACAGTTTTTGCACCGACATAAATCAGTGCAAGACAGTCTTGCAGACATACAGAAACATCTTCCAGTCTCACATTTCCCTTGCTTGCAACTGTAGTGGACTACCTGTAACACACTTTCAGGGGCAGGATTTCTTGTTATCCAGGTCACTGTTTGCTTCCCATCCTCGAGGTGCCACCCAAAGCCAATGGGTGACAGGGCACACATTATAACTTTCAGAGAATGTCTCATTATGGCTGCTTGGTAGTTTCCCCTTTTACAGTGTTGGTAAAGGGCATCACTTGCCGGAGGCATGTATAGTTCTGGCAAAGCTGACGATGCCATTCAGAATGCTTTGTATCTTGCATCGTTCACATTTTTTGCAGATGACTGGCCATACAGTTGACACACGTATTTGCGAAGTAGTTCAAAGATAGACTGGCCCAGGTTAACCCAGATTTGTAAATGCAATGAGGCATTCCTCTTTCTCGCAAGCAACAGAAATTGCCTTTTTTTTGCCTTTGCCATAAAAGGCACTTGTAGAGTCATAACCTCAGAAGGTATGGATCCCAATTAGTGCCAGAAACACACACTGGTGCCAAGAGCTGATGACACATTAGCTAAGTCAATGATCTTTGTTATTTTGCCAACCCCTGTGAAAAAATGCAACCTACATGGTAAATCCTGCGGAAGACTTAAAGCAATCACTGCCACATCAGTATCAGGGCTCTTGATGACTACAGTTTGCATGAAAAAACACCCTGGTGTCACATTTTTCATGATCTTCAAATGCACTAAGGCCTCTTTCACATGGGCACACCGCCGGCGGAGTCCGTTCTGCTCAGCGGGGGATCGAACTGCCTGTGTGTGGAGATGGAGTTGTCAGATCCCTGCTGTCCTCTATGTGGAGATCGGATGAGAACAGACCGCCTGTCCATTCTCATCCGATCCGATCTTCCAGACGGATGGAAAATAGGGTTTCCATCCGTCTGGATTTCACAGACAGGATCAGATCGGAGAGCAGCGGGTGTCAGTGGACATGTCTCCGCTGACATCCGCTGCCCCATAGGGAGGCATGGAGCATCCGATCAGGTCCGCCTGAAAAACTGACAGGCAGATCGGATCGGATCGCCCATGTGAAAGGAGCCTTAGAGCCCTCCATTACAGTCACGCAGTCCATGTGCTATGTACAAGCTGAAGTCTTTACCCACAGTTGTAAGATCAGCATCTCACCATACAACATAGAGGAATTCTCCCAGTGCCTCTTTGTTCCATCTGATAGAAACTTTTTGTATTGTGTTGGTGTCTTCTGATCCTGTCCATACATTTTTACCTGTTGTGTTCCACCACCAACTCTACGTGACCGTTCTAGATTTTTAATACTCATTTCAGTATACCGGTCAATCACAAAGTCTATCTGTGTACAGTTGTGCTTCAGAGCAAGCTTGACTATATACTGCAGTATTGTCTCAGCTAGCTCTCTGAAGGTACTTGGTATGGACCAAATGGCATGACTGCCATGCCATCAAAGAGAATAGCTCCATGACCTGGAACTTTGTCAACTAAACAATCTCCACATTTCGTTTCCAATAGATCCAGAAAAGATGACTTGTTTGCTTCAGCAAGTGAACCATCAGCACTAGCTAAAGAATATGAGACAGTTCCCAAAGAGTAGGACAGAATTTCCCGCAGGGCTATTTTTCTACTTTTACCTATGACGAGTAGTCTGGAGAATAGCATCTACTGTTACGTTACGATATAAGGACTCCTGTCAGTGTTGAATGGTTTAATTTGGTCTGGCAAACAAAGTTAATAACTTGGTCTGGTAAACAAAGTTGAAAAATAATAGATTTACTGGCTGGATCACCAGGTGAAAAAAAAATAAAATACAAAAAAATATAAAAAAGAAAATAAAATCCAAAAAAAAAAAATAATGCAATCACCACCACTAAGAATTGGTAAGCTGCAATATAAATGTTTGCTTTTAAGTTTATGTAGCAGGATTCCCAGCCGTTTTGCTGGTTATGGATCCACCTGGGTTACCGCTAACAACAGCACATTTAAGCATGTTCTCCAAATGTGAGCACTGAGACAAGGAACAGTCCAGTATCTTTGGGTTTTTATGTTTATTGTGAACTTGGATGGGAGAAGGGATGAGTGGGATACTCCTCTGGCTCAACTATACACAATATAAGTGGGACAAATGAAAAACGCCTATTATCGCTGACTTGACGCTGGCTGGATGCCAGTCAACGCCAGTTGACGCTGGTTAACGCTGACTTGCTGTCTGTTAACACTGAACTGACTTCTGACACTTTCATGTGGCACAAATTCCTAGTTAAAGTTTCCTTTACCCCTCTTCACTGAGGTAGCTACTTATAAGACTGCTGCATTGCTTAACACTTTAGGGCCCACACCGGCACCCTCTTTCACACACACTTATCTTCAGGGCTTAAAGCGGAGTTCCGGGCACAGAAATGATTTTTTGATGAACATACCCCCGGGACAGTCAGGGCTAGCACATTCCACAATGGCTAGCCTCTGATCTGTCCCGGTTCGCACTTACCTTTTAGAAGAAATACTTACTTAGAAAATTTCTTCCACAGCGTTTCCATCTCTGTTGTGGGCAGCTGAAGCCGGCGCGGTCCTCTTCTCTGTCTTCTTCCACGTCTTCGTGTCCCAGAATGCACTGCACCGGCCCCTCTCGTCACTTCCGGTGCGGCGCCGCATTCCTAAACAGCTTCTGGGCATGCCCAGAAGCTGTTTAGCAGGGGAATGCGGCGTCGCCCGGAAATGACGAGCGGGGCCGGTGCCGTTGCATTGATTCCTGGGAGCTATGACGTTTAGCTCCCAGGAATCATCGCGAGGCAGGAAGTGACGGGGTGAGCCTCGGCGCTGGAGGAGGAAGCAGTCATAGGTGAGTATTTACGATCTTCAATAAAAAGGTGAGTAAACAAAAAAAATAAAAATAACTATCCAATTCGTTTTCAGGTGAGCTCTACCTAGCGGAGGGGCACAAAAAAAAATTGTTTTTGTGCCCGGAACTCCGCTTTAAGCACTGGCACCCCCTTTCCCAGCCCCCTCTACTGGTTAGCTGGCTCCTGGATCCCTCTGACCTTCTGGAGTGCTCCCCTATCCTAGGTAGACCCCCTGGGCAGTTTACGGTACTCACTACACTGCTTTCCTGGAAACTTCTGCCCCAGCAGTTCCACTCGGTCCTCAGCACAATGGATCCCTCTCTGCAGCTCAGCTCAACCTTCTGTCCTTCAGGCCGACCGCCAAGGACACCTTCACTAACGCTGACAGGAGGAGAGACAGCCGTCACCCTCCTCCTGGGACTCTGCTTCCCGCCAAAGACACCCTGTCATGTGCTCCCCTCAGACATAATACCCCTTCCCAGAATGCATTGTGGCAGATTCTGCCCTCTGGGATAGATACAATAGCACTGGGTGTGCTATTGGCCAGGTTTCCTCCACTGTCCAATAAGAGCCCTCATTGGACACAGTGGGAAGACTCCCCAAGCTCAACAGGCATACCTGGAAACACATGACAGCCTAGCTGAACAATCAGCCCCCCCCTGATAAGCAGGCAGGGCCCCCTTTATAGGTTTTCCTAGCACCTACCTAGGAGGGTGCTACATCTAGATAGACTTTAAATATGTTTTATTTATGTCAAAGCTGCATTACTTTGTGTCTTTTATCTGTCAATAGTCCAGCTTTAAGAGTGATTGAACTGACTTTGTAAAATTGTAGAATAAATTTGTAGATAAACATATTGTGGCTCATTAAAAACTCTGATATATTATTACACAATGTAGAGTTGAGTCATGGACATTTCTCACCTACAGTATGAGTTCCGATGCCTTATAGACTTCCTTCTGTGTACGTAATGGTCACTTCCAAAGTGACATCATACAGTTACTTAATTTACAAACCTATTCTCCAAATCTATTTGTGAGCATTTGTTCTACCACAGAAACCTACTGCTTTTTTTCCTCCCACGCACAAGTAGCTGCAAATGACAGCTATTAATATAACATCCTTTACAATATCCCCATTACACTCTTCCTACATCTTGAGGAAAAGTATAAAATGCCAGACAAATGTCTATTAGATAGTCAATTACTCTCAGGGGTCAGCACTTCATTCACCATGAGAACTGTCTGTTTTGCTGCACTTGTACTACTAGCATTAGAGGCTTCCTGCACTACCATATGTAAGTGGCTTACTATACTGTCTTTTATACTGTTTATTTTATCTCAGTGTGTGTAAAAAAGGACCACTATTTTTTAATGTTGACAATAGTTTACTTGGGGAAATAGTTTTACATTTTAATTTTATCAGTTACTTTAACCTCCCTGGCGGTATGATTCTTTCTGATTTTAGGTGCTGAAAGCGGTACCATTATTTTGCATGTAATTCTTAAGAATGAGCAGCCCAAACCAACTATTTACATATGATTTTTTTTTACTGTGCGTTCTTCTTTATAACATCTCGGGTATGATAAAGTTTGAAACACTAAATATCAAAAATGATAATATAATAAATGACTATAAATAAGTTAAAGTATATATATATATATATATATATATATACACATACATATATATATATATATATATATATATATATATATATATATATACGTATACATATATTTTATATATATATGTATGTGTGTGTGTATACACATATATATATATATATATATAGATATACGTGTATATCTATATATATATATATATATATACATATACATGTATATATATATATGTGTGCATACTGTATATATATATATAAAGTACAGTAAAACTGCAGGAAAGGGCATTGGGGGGCAAACTAATATCAATTTATTTTATTTTGTAATGAAATCAGTGTGTTTGTGTTTTTTACTTTTCAAATTTGCCGCCAGTTCCACCCCCCTGCGAGCGTCACGTCGCAGGAGACGGAAGCCGGGGCTCACAAGCATCGGGCGGAAGAACCGGCCGCCATATGCTGAAGGGACACATCGCTGGATCCCGGTGATAAGGTAAGTATCCCTCTACAAGGATCCAGTGATGCCCCCTGGTGGTACCCCAAGTGTGGCTCGGGGCTACAGCTTATGGCAGTGAAATCCCCCCCCCCCGAGCCACACTGGGGAATACCGCCAGGGAGGTTAATTCTTAACAGATTACTCTTTAACCACCTCAATACTGGGCACTTTGACCCCCTTCCTTCCCAGGCCAATTTTCACCTTTCAGCGCTCTTACAATTTGAATGACAATGACGCGGTCATGCAACACTATAGCCAAATGAAAATTTTAATCATTTTTTTTACTCAAATAGAGCTTTCTTTTCTGGTATTTATTCACCACTGGGGTGTTTATTTTTTGCGCTTCAAATGAAAAAAACTGAAAATTTTCAAAAAAAAACCAAACATTTTTCTTTGTTTCTGTTGTACAATTTTGCAAAAATTTCTCTTCATAAATTTAGACCAAAATTTATACTGCTACATTTCTTTGGTAAAAAACAAAAAACCCAAATCAGGGTATTTTATTTGGTCTGTGTGAAATAGAGTCTAGAAGCTATGGTACCAATCAGTGAAAATTAATCACACCTGATGTACTGACGACTAATCTAATTTCTTGAGGCCCTAACATGTCAAGACTGTAAAAATACCCCCCAAGTTACCCCATTTTGGAAAGTAGACAGCCCAGGGTATATAGTATAGGCATTGAAGTTGTAATTTTTTTGAAATTGTAATTTTTTCCCACAATTCTTTGGAAAATTAAGCACACTGATCCTCCCAGTGAATGACTGCGCTGGGGGGAGGGGGGGGGGCATGTCAGAACAAGTCTGATCATTAGAAGAAAGCAGGCTGAGTTTTCAGCATAGCTAGAGAACTGATCACGCTGTGCTCTCATGCCTAGTGTGGTTAGTTTTTAATAGCAAAGCAGAGGGGCTGGCAGGAACACCAGGGATTTTGCACAAAGGAATTAAAATAAAGAGAGCAGGATATGTTTTCATACAAGTACATGGTACAGCAGGCACATACAAGGAATATGAAATGTTGGGTTTACATACTCTTTAGCAGATTTTTTGACAGACAACAGGAAAAGTACGTACATGCATATTCTGTGGTCACTAGAAGAGCCCATCTAAGATTTATGTTTTTTTTTTTTTTTTCTAGTTAAAAGTTACATTTACAAAGAATGTTGTGTGCCAAACGTGAACAGGCTGAACTGGAACAGCATCCTCAGCTATACTGAAACAGATGACATTTGTAAACGCAAGGCATTTATGTGAGTATGGTCTTTTGCTAAATTCCTTAATAATTCTTAATAACGCCAAACTGACCTTTTCAGAAAATACTTGCCTCCATGGTTAATGAGCTGTCAGTGCCCATTTAGCAGGTGCAATGGTCCAGAAATGTTAATTTCCTATGCTTCTCCCTCTTCTTTCTGCAGTGCTTCCAGGACAGATCACAGTGATTCTGATTGGTCAGCACTGGCACAGAGAATTACTCTGATCTATCCCACAAATGCTTCTGAAAGAAGAGGGTGAAGAGTGGGGATTTCAAATCCCTGGATCACTGCACCAGCTATGTGGGCGATAAGTACAGGGGCCAGGGGGGTGGGCAGGGTGTACGGTGTTAGTTCACCTTTGTTTTTTGCCTGAAAAGGTAAACTAACCCTTTAAACTGATTGGCTGAAAATGTGGATCTGTAAACCTTTCAGTGACACCATGTAGTGTTAATTAAAGTGGTTGTAAAGACACAAGGTTTTTTTTGTTACCTTCATGCATTCCATTGGCTCCTGCTGCTGTCAATCACAGCCAGTGAGCCAATCAGGAGATGTAGAGGGCAGGGCCAAACTGTGGTTCGGCATCTGAATGGCCACCCAGAGCAGCAGTTTGGCTCTGGGGCCCCCATAACAAGCTGCTTGCTGTGCAGACCCCTGACAGGAGGGAGGAGCCAGGAGCGCCGGCGTGGGACCCGAGAAGAGGATGATCCGGGTCACTCTGTGCAAAACCACTGCACAGAGCAGGTAATAACATGTTTGTTATTTTAATGAAAAAATAATATTATTAAAAATAATAAAATATAACAATAAATAAATAAATAAAGCTTTACAATCACTTTAAACTGTAGCCAAATCTAAGAACAAACATTTTATATATTGCAGCTTATTAGTCCTCAGATGTGGTAACTGAATTTGTTTTCCTTTTTTTCAGACATTATTTTCTTTATTTTCACCTGTTGATTCTGTAGTCCTGAAAAATATCCTTTCCTAGGTTGGCAAAATGACTAAAATAAAATAAATACAGGACAGGGTTGCCACCCTGGGACAGGAAGTGTTTTTTTGACAGGATCAACAGGTGAAAATAAAGAAAATAAAGTCTGAAAAAAGGAAAACTAATTCAGTTACCACAACCTTTTGCTTCTTTTACATAACATGAGGGGTGCTTGAAAAAGCATTGCAGAGTACAGAGTACACAGGAGAGCACTTCTAGAAAGATCAGCCTATTTTTTTGCACTTGTTACAACAGATACAACAAAACACTCTCGATGGTATGTTTAACCACTTGCTGACCACCCGCTGCTTATATACTGCGGCAGGCTGGCCCGGCTGCGCGAATCGCCGTACCTGTACAGCGATCCGTGGGAGCCATCTTGGGGGCGAGCGCGCACTGCTGGCGGCGCGCTCCCGCCGCCACTAGTTAGTGGGGATGCCTATTCACGGAACCTGCTACACTGATTCCCGCCAGGGACCCACGATCGCTCCCTGCTGAGAGAGAACACCGGTCAGTTGTTGTAAACACAGCAGATCGTTGTTCTCTCTGGAATGATCACAGAGCGCCTGTGATCCTCCTATATAGGATCACAGGTCTCTGTGATCATATCACAAGTCCCTCCCCCCACAGTTAGAAAACACTCCCCTAGGCCCACAATTAACCCTTGGTTCACCCCTAGGTTAACCCCTTCCCTGCCAGTGTCATTAGTACAGTCACAGTGCATTACTGTAGTAATGTCACTGGTCCCCCCAAAAATGTCAGTTAGGGGGTCTGTCCGCGGCAATGTCGCAGTCCTGCTAAAATTCGCAGATCGCTGCCATTACTAGTAATAAATAAATAAATAAATAAGTAAAAATGACATAAATATTTCGCCTAGTTGTAGATACGATAACCTTTGCGCAAACCAATCAAAGTACGCTTATTGGGATTTTTTTTACCAAAAATATGTAGAATACAAATAGGCCTAAAAGGATGAAAAAATTGATTTTTAATTTTTTTTGGGGTGGCAGAATATATATATATATATATATATATATATATATATATATATATATATATATATATATATATGTATGTATGTATGTATGTATGTATATATATATATATATATATATATATATATATATATAGCAGAATGTGAAAAATACTGTTTTTTTTTTTCAGAATTGTCGCTCAATTTTTGTTTGTCTGTGATCAAATACCACCAAAAGAAAGCTCTATTTGTGGGGGAAAAAAGGACATCCATTTTACCACGCAATTGTCAGTTAAAATAACGCAGTGCCGAATCGCAAAAAGTAGCCTGGTCATTAAGGGGGGCAGAACCTTCTGGTCCAGAAGTGGTTAACAGATTAAAAGGGTGAAAAGTTAATCGCTAGGGTTTACATGCACTTCAAGCAATAATAAATGCATGAGAAAACTGACTGCTAACTAGCAGAAGTTCTTCCCAGACTTCCACTGTCTACTTTTAGTAAGTGAGTTAAAATGACCATTCTGAGATCACCATTGGAAATTTTCCGACCCTGTGAAGCCAGAATAGGAAGGCACAAACAGCCGTTCTGACCTGTTGTCGCTCCACACAAAATGTAATTTTGTCCCCATTGTGGAGATTTCCCATCTCTTCCTGTCCTTTAGGGATTCCCATTAGGGTCACAGAAATGAATAAACACCCATCCGAGGCTCCAACCCACCGCTGTCCTGTCCAGAAAAGTTTTGCTTGGAGCTTTAAGAAAACAAAGCTAGTGTAGAGGGAAATGACCATTTCCATTACAAAGCTGACTTCCTACTGCAGCATAAAACAACGAATCACCACTTTTGTGGTCTACTTGCCAAAATTGCAGCTAACATACAGCAATAGGATGTGAAACCACAAAATATGTCATTTCACGTCCAATGCATCCTTTCTGCACAAATGCTTTTACTTGCCTTAGTGCATATTTAATGGTCTTTTAATTGCTCAGGCAGTCTTGTACTTAAAGAATGACGACATCCATGTAATATTTATATGTTTCTCTTTCAGAGTGCGCATCAAAGATAACACACAGAAGGAGAGGAAACTTTGTGCAAATGCTCAAAAGAGTCATGTTATCAAGGCTATTGAAACCTACAACAAACACAAGGAAGGAACTCATAAAGGAATAACTCCTTTCATAGAAGGAGTCCCTAAATAATTATCATCTTATCAGAGTTTTGTAAATCAGTATGAACAAAAAAACGCTGGTAGTTTTTTTTTACAATAGTCATTTTTACTTTGTGTATTGTTTTCTTATTACATTATTGAATACGCATCTACAGTATGCTTATCTTAACCCCTTGAAGCTGGCGGCTGCCGGCCCTTTAAGAGGTTTAGAATACCGGTAGGCAGGACTTATAATCATGTGACTGCCGCGATTGGCTGTCACAGCGGTCACATGGTTGGAAAGCTCCCGACCAAGAGCGCACACTCTCGGCACAGCGCTATGTGCACCAATGCACCCAAATATGCGGCTGCTCGGCGCCAAGGCCCATCCGCTGAGAGGCCACAAATTTGCGTGCGCTCAGGTTAAAATTTATGTCAAGCTATTTTTTTTTTACCTTTTGGATGTAGTAGGGAAGGGCAATGTCTAGTATACACTATTTGTTTTTTTTTTTTTTTTCGTTCAACCCGCTGGGTTAACAAAAAAAAAAACACTGAGGAGCTCGGGAGAAGTCGCTGTACTAACCACTTCTGGGCCAGAAGATTTTCCCCCTTAATGACCAGGCCATTTTTTTGCAATTCGGCAGTGCATTACTTTAACTGACAATTGCGCAGTCTTGCGACGTTATACCCAAATACAATTGATGTCCTTTTTTCCCCACAAATAGAGCTTTCCTTTGGTGGTATTTGATCACCTGTGCGATTTCTATTTTTTGCGCTAAAAAACAAAAAAGGAGCGACAATTCTGAAAAAAAAACAATATTTTTCAGTTTCTGCTATATAACATTACCCCCCCCCCCCCCAAAAAAAAAAATTAAAATCTAATTTTTTTATCATTTTAGGCCAATTTGTATTCTGCTACATATTTTTGGTAAAAACCCCAATAAGTGTATTTTGATTGGTTTGCACAGAAGTTATAGCATCTACAAACTAGGGGAAAGATTTATGTAATTTATTTATTTTTTTTGCTAGGCGGCAATCAGTAGTTTTTAGAGGGACTGCGACATTGCTGCGGACAGATCGGACCCCTAACTGACATTTTTGCACTTTTGGGGGGACCAGTGACATTACTACAGTAATCAGTGCTAAAAAATATGCCCTGTTACTGTAACAATGACACTGGCAGGGAAGGGGTAACCCAGGGGCGATCAAAGGGTTAAGTGTGAGCCTAGGTGGTGTTTTCTAATTGTGGGGGGATAGGTTAATGGAATCAATACAGAGACCTGTGTTCCTAAAAAGGAGGAGCAGGAGCACTGCATTGATACCAGAGAGAACAACGGTCTGTTGTGTTTACAACAGCAGACCGCTGTTCTCTCTTTACAGGGAGCGATCGTGGGTGCCTGGCTGCAATCGAGGCCGCCGGCCCCTTTAGAAAAGCTTCCCCGCTGGTGAGTGGGCACGCGCTCATGCTCCCAGGATCGCTCCCCTGGATCGCCGTTTGCGATTCGCAGAAACCTACCTGCTGCCGTATAACTGCGGCGGCTGGTCGGCAAGTGGCTAACAATCTGATGTTAGAACAGTGATCTCCCCGCTGAGCTATTATGTTCTGACAGGGGGACAGACTGACCCCCCCCCCCCCCACCACACACACACACACACACCCCAGAACACACCAGTCAGTGCTCACTACCACTGGCTGCCAGCGCTGATCGGAAGCTGGTTTTCCAGTATGCCCATTCGACAGGCTGGTGTACACTCCAGACACAGAGTTGTTCTGATGACAACTCTCTTAAAGTGGGTTTCCTTCACTTTGGAGAGGTTTTTTTTTTTTCCCCCACTTCCTGTTGTGTCTAGGTTTTAGATATATTTTTTTTTTTTTAATACAATTTTTCAAACTGCTGTCAAGCACCAACATGTCTTAATATTTTGACCAAATGTCATTTTTTGTATTATTTGTCTATTATTTATTAAAGTACAACTACACTTTTTAAAACTTGCCTTTGTCATTTAAATTATTATTATACGTCAAAGTGTTACTAACGAACCCTGCACTCACTATATCTGGTGTCCCACAGTACACAGAACATGGAAATGCAATTATTTTATGTAGCACCCTACAGGTAGGTGCTAGGTAAATGTATAGTGGGCCTTATCTGCCTAACAGCAGGGCTGTGATTTATTTAGTCAGAGTGTCAGGGCTTCCAGATGTGCCTGCTGAGGGGAGAAGTATCCCCACTGGCTCCTGTGAGAGGATTCTCATAGGGCAGTGTGGGAAGCCCAATCAGGGGACACATCCAAGCTTGTAACTACCACCGAAGGCAGATTTTCCTGCAAAGGATTCTGGGAGAGGATATAAGTTTGGGTGAAGTGTGTGACACAGTGTCTTTGGCGGGAGCAGAGTCCCAGGAGGGAGAGAACGACTGTCTCTCCTCCTGTCTGAGGAAGCGGATGCCTCGGGTTGTCGCCTGAGATTTCAGAGGGTGCTGAGTTAAGCTTAGGGGATCCGGTGTGCCGAGAGCCTGCGGAGAGAGAGAGATCCAGTCCCAGGAAAGCCTACACAGGTCATGAGTACTGCAGATTGCTCCTGGGGGTCTGCCAGAGTCAGAGGGGACCACCCCGGAAGAGGATCTGGGATCCAGTGCCAGCTAGCTGAAAGGGGGTACCTAGGTTGAGGACCCTGAAGATTCAAAGGGGGGTACATAGTCAGTGAACCCCAAAGAGTTCTAGCTTAAAGGGGGCACTTGCATATGGGCCCTGAAGTGTACAGAGTGTGTCAGTTGAGAGTTGCAGCTTTACAGAAATCTACAGTGTACTACCTCAAGCCAGTGCAAGGCCGGAGGGGAGTAATCTTTGCAGTACAGCAGTGTCAGTAGTTTACAGTCCTGGGTCTTCTGGACTTATAGTCGAGGATTCAGCGCTTCTATCAAGCTACAGTGTGTTCTCAGTGTCAGTGAGCGTTGGCTAACGTCGGCTGGCGCCAAGGAAGTGCCAACAGGCATTTTTCCTGGATTAAGTCCCAAGTGTATTTAGTTAAGTCAAAGGACTATCCCACTCATTCCCTTCTCCCATCCCCCTTTCTACAATAAAAACCACGAAACCAAGATGCCGGAGTCGTCCATGTCTCAGTTCTCACACCCAGGGTCGCAGCTCACATGGCCTGGAGAGGTAACCGGTAACAATGGAAGACCCACATCAGGCCCCAGGCCTGGAAAACCTGCTACATTTAGTAAATATAAACTGCTAAATACCTTTTATCATCAGCACTATATAGCAGTCTTGTGACTTCTATCAGTGTCTGGTTAAAGCTTGTAGGAGGAGTTTTCATTCTCCCCTGATTGTACAATGAGGCTGCATTACCCCTGACTTTGTGTCTGGACAGTGCCGATTGGCTCTGTGCTGATCACATGCAGTCTGCCTAAAAAAAATAAAAAAAACTCTCTAGCAATACACACCAAACTGAGCATGTGCAGCTTGTTCCCAAGGCTCTGTTCTTTTAACACAATGCAGAGGATTAACCCCTTAAGTTCCACAGTGAGTATAACAAGCATGCTTTACTGCATATACACACTGATTTTACTGTTGTGGGTTTAGTAACATGTTAAGTGTTTTCTGCAAGTATTTTGAAATGTTGTTGGCATATATAGTAGATCCTCAGAAAGAGCTCAATATTTAAAATCATACCCCAGCACATGCTTCAAAGCTTAAAGTGGAGCTTCCCCTTTTGGGCGGAGCTCCGCTTTGGGCTTTGAAGGATGTGCTGGGGTTGTCTGCCTCCTCCCACCCCCAACCCCTCTGCTGCTACATTTGGCACCTTTTAGGGGAGAGAGGGTACCTGGTTTTGTGTCAGCTCCCACCTTTTTTTTGTTGCAGCAAACTGAGCCGGATGTTCCACCTCCCTCCTTCTCTCGCAACCTTTTGGGACCTGTAAAGTGTCAGGTATGCGCAGTAGGAAACCGGCTGTGAAGCCGCCAGGCTTCACTGCCGGTTTCCCTTAGTCAAGTTGGCGGCGCCAGCACTCGATAGCTGATTGAGGAATTGGTGACAACACCACTGGAGAAGAAGGGTGAGACCACCACTGGATCCCTGGATAGGTAAGTGCCCTAATATTAAAAGGCAGCAGCTACAGTATTTGTAGCTTCTGACTTTTACATTTTTTGAGGGGAAAGCCTGGGGCTCCTCCTTAAAGCAAAGTTTCAGTGTTTATTAAAAGTCAGCAGCTACAAAAAGTGTACACACACTCACCTGTCCCATGATCCAGCGATGCGGTCACCCAAACCCTCGGTTTTCTCCCTCGGCTCTCCCCAGCACCGGCATCACTAGTGTGGGCACCCGCTGTGAAAGCTTGCGGCTTCACAGCCGGGTGCACACTGTGCATGCGCAAATTGCGCTGCGCGTCCTAAATGGCTGGGCAATCTTCTGGGATCTGTGACGTGTCCCAGAAGATTGCAGGGAGGGAGGGGGGGGGAGGAGAACTTCCACTCGAGCCACCTAGGGGGCTCAAGCGGAAGTGGGAGCGTGTACCTGTCAAATCTATGCACCCGCTCCCCCCCCCAAAAAAAAATGGCATGCCAAATGTGCCATGTCAGGGGGTCAGGAGGCCTTAAAGCGGAAGTTCCACTTTTGGGAAAGGATTTACTCTTAATCAATTGTTTGGGCCAAACTATTTCCAATACTAAATGATTCGGTCACTGTGTGCTGTATCAACTACATACAGTGTGACTGCGCTGTGTTCCGCAGCAGTATGGGCGACTTCCTGTCTGCTGCCGTATGAAAATCTAGTTGGCCTGAAAGCTTCACAGACATCCAGAAGAAGCTTTTCACAATGAAAACAAAGCTTCCTTTGATTGGCTGAGGTGGAGATTGTGGCACATGCGCCTGTCTCTCCACCGCGGCCTGTCAGAGGAAGACTTGTATCTACTGATGAAAATACAAGGCTTCTTCTGAATGACTGAAAAGCATCCATTCACCTGTATTGCTGTGGAACACAGCTTCACCATATTATACGTAGCTAATGCTACTACAGTATGATACAGTGCGGTCAAATCACTTAGTAATGGAAATAAATAGTTTGATTGTGCCAAGCTAGCCCAAACAAACTAAAGTGACAGGAAACCTGGACGTCAGCTTTAAGTGCTGCTAAAATATTTTTTTCTCATTGAAAAGGGTCTTACATTTCATTGGGTTATTCACCACTTAAGCCACTGGATGGCACCAAAGGAAAACCAAACAAAACTGCAAATTTGCTGAAGATTTCAAATTATGTTGCTGTATGACTGTGTTTTAGATCAGTGTTTCTCAACCTTTTTTTAATCAAGGCACCCTTAAAAATGATGGACAGTCTGGAGGCACCCTCCAAAATGATGGACAGAGTGGAGGCACCCTTTAAAATATGGACAATCTTAAGGCACTATCACAAAGGGGTTGATGCCGTTCCAGGTGAGAGATAAGTATCCAATCTGTGCTGGGTGCACGTCTAGTCCCTGGACCATGGAAGTGGCAATTGTATAGAAAATGGTTTGACAGCACTTCAGTGTCAGCGGATAAAAAGTTTTTATTTCTCCAAAAACATGACAGCACAATGAACAGATGCCTCAAACAGCAGACGCGTTTCACGAATCAGATTCGCTTATTCATTGCTTCAATCTTAAGGCACCCCATCCTAAAATTTAAACACTATTCTAGTAGTTTTACATAATGAAGCAACATTATTATTATTATACTAGACATTAAGACCGTTAAATTAACGGGCGCTAGAACATATGTGGTCAAACATTTGTAAAAACAGACTTGTTCCAGTAAGGCATACTTTGCTACTAAAGTCAGTTTGCTTATAAATGTCCCTTAAATAGCGTGTCTATGTTCTGCGATTTTTTTTATAGTAATGCACCTACAGTCGCAGATTTCATTCAGGCGTGTTTTGCGTCTGCAGTCTTTTTATTTGCAAATGTCCCCTTTCAAAACATGTCTTTACTTTCCATTTTTTTGTAAGGTTTCGCAAGCACACTCGCAGATTTTCTGTAGGCGAACTTTGCTACTAAAGTCAGTTTGCTTATAAATGTCCCTTTAATAGCGTGTCTATATTCTGCGTTTTTGTTTTACAGTAATGCACTTACAGTGGTTGATTTCAATCAGGCAATTTCCCTTTAACAGCGTTTCTACAGTCGCAGATTTGCTTTGCTGAGTGTGACAGGTTTTTTCCTCTGTTTAAATGATCCTTTTCCTGACAGCAACAGCTTTTTTCCTTTAAAAATTAATCATGGCTCTATTCGCTTTTTTCACCACAATAATTACAGTCAAAGGGTTTGCCAAGTATAAGTTTCCTCATGCAATTCCAAGTATAAGTTTCCTCATACAATGTCCTTTTAATATCTTTAAGTCTCTCCCTCATCAGCCTCCTTGTCCGACCTGCCATGAACTGTCCACTGCGTCCCTGTTGCTCTAACAATCCAATCTAGTGTCCCCATCGGAGTACCTCCTTACATCAGTGTCCCCATCGGAGTGCCTCCTTACATCAGTGTCCCCATCGGAGTGCTCCCTTACATTAGTGTCCCCATCGGACTGCCTCCTTACATCAGTGTCCCCATCGGAGTGCCTCCTTACATCAGTGTCCCCATTGGAGAGTGCTCCCTTACATCAGTGTCCCCACTGGAGAGTGCTCCCTTACATCAGTGTCCCCATCGGAGTGCTCCCTTACATCAGTGTCCCCATCGGAGTGCCTCCTTACATCAGTGTCCCCATCGGAGTGCTCCCTTACATCAGTGTCCCCATCGGAGTGCTCCCTTACATCAGTGTCCCCATCGGAGTGCCTCCTTACATCAGTGTCCCCATCGGAGTGCCTCCTTACATCAGTGTCCCCATCGGAGTGCTCCCTTACATCAGTGTCCCCATCGGAGTCCCTCCTTACATCAGTGTCCCCATCGGATTGCCTCCTTACATCAGTGTCCCTTTATGTGTCTGGGTCAGAGTTCCCCTGTATGAGTCCCGGTTAAAGTGCCCCTGGTCAGAGTCCCCTTTAATAATGCGGTCAGAGTCCCCCTTAATAATGCGGTCAGAGTCCCCCTTAATAATGCGGTCAGAGTCTCCTTTACTAATGTGGTCAGAGTCCCCCTTAATAATGCGGTCGGAGTCCCCCTTAATAATGCTGTCAGAGTCCCCCTTAATAATGCTGTCAGAGTCCCTCTTAATAATGCGGTCAGAGTCCCCTTTAATAATGTGGTCAGAGTCCCCCTTAAAAATGCGGTCAGAGTCCCCCTTAATAATGTGGTCAGAGTCCCCCTTAATAATGCCGTCAGAGTCCCCCTTAATAATGCTGTCAGATTCCCCCTTAATAATGCGGTCAGAGTCCCCTTTAATATTGCAGTCCGAGTCCCCTTTAATAATGCGGTCAGAGTTCCCCTTTAATAATGCGGTCAGAGTCCCCCTTAATAATGCGGTCAGAGTCCCCTTTAATATTGCAGTCCGAGTCCCCTTTAATAATGTGGTCAGAGTCCTCTTTAATGTTCCCCGATAAGAGCTGTGTTTGTGCTCTCTAATCAGACAATATTCCCATATATATATATATATATATTTATTTTTTAATTCTTCGATTTATATATAAAAAATATATATATATAATTGTTTTTTAATATTTATCTTTAGTATTTTGTTATATTTAGTATTTCCTAATTTCTTATTTTTTATTATTATTATTTAGCATACTTAGAATAGAAGGAGCTGCTTTTAATGCATTCATTACACACCTCGGTCCCGCCCCCTCTAAGTCAGCTCTACAGCTCCATACCGCCTCCCTGTAAGAACTCGATGACGCGGCGGCAACTCCGTCCCACCTCAGGCCCGCCTCCTCTCAGTCAGCTGTTCGCTATGTCGAGAATGTCTTGTGCGCATGCGCACTGGGGACTCGCACAGCTGTTTCATGACGCACGGCCAGTGGAAGTGACGGGGGTATAGCAATCTGAGAGGGTATAGCATTCTGTCAGAACACCGGCCGCCCGAAGTCTCTGTGCTCCAAGTCCCAACGGCTGTCCGTGGGGCACATGTAACGCAATCCCACGGACACAGGGACTGGACGCAGAGACACTTGCATTTTATTATATAGGATAGGATTTATATAGTGCCAACAGTTCACGAAGCGCTTAACATCTACACACGTTAGAGGTGCAAACTGGAACTGACTAGTAATCCAATGTTTCTCCTCTTCCTCAGTTGTTATCCATAGCTCAGCTAATGTGACCACAAAGCTGATGGAGAGAGGCAGGGGAGGGCCAAACAAGGATGCTATACAGGCGACTGACATCCTCCCTATCAACTGATGATGTTATTGGTCATTAGGAGGTTGGCAGCTAGAAGGTCATAATGGTGCACAATGAAAAACATGTGGCTTTGTGTAACAAAAAGGCAAGCTTCATCCACCCGCCACCTTGTATACCATTTTTGGGAAATTTTTAGGCATTTTGCCAAGGCACACCTAAAGAAACCGCAAGGCACCCTGGATGAAAAAGGCTGTCCTAGATACCTGAATCAATCATATAAATAGCTATGGTTTTTTATTCACTAAAGGCCTTCAATAAAGTGTAGTTAGCGCTACTACTATCAGACCAGTTCTGGTAAAGCTGTACAAAAAAAAAAGCAGATGACAAAGAACTAATCACCAGTATTGCTTGTGGGTTCTGTGCAGGTGATTTGTTTTCCAAGTACTGACTTACCATGGCTTTTTTTATCACTCTATATACAGTGCATTGTGAAAGTATTCAGCCCCCTTGAACTTTTCGACCTTTTGCCACATTTCAGGCTTCAAACATAAAGATATAAAACTGTAATTTTTTTTTTGAAGAATCAACAAGTGGGACACAATCATGAAGTGGAACGAAATTTATTGGATTTTTCAAACTTTTTTAACAAATAAAAAAACTGAAAAGTTGGTAAAATTATTCAGCCCCCTTAAGATAATACTTTGTAGCGCCACCTTTTGCTGCGATTACAGCTGTAAGTTGCTTGGGGTATGTCAGTTTTTCACATCGAGAGACTGAAATTTTTGCCCATTCCTCCTTGCAAAACAGCTCGAGCTCAGTAAGGTTGGATGGAGAGCGTTTGTGAACAGGGGTTTTCAGTTCTTTCCACAGATTCTCGATTGGATTCAGGTCTGGACTTTGACTTGGCCATTCTAACACCTGGATATGTTTATTTGTGAACCATTCCACTGAAGATTTTGCTTTATGTTTTGGATCATTGTCTTTTTGGAAGACAAATCTCCGTCCCAGTCTCAGGTCTTTTGCAGACTCAATCAGGTTTTCTTCCAGAAAGGTCCTGTATTTGGCTCCATCCATTTTCCCATCAATTTTAACCATCTTCCCTGTCCCTGCTGAAGAAAAGCAGGCCCAAACCATGATGCTGCCCCCACCATGTTTGACAGTGGGGGTGGTGTGTTCAGGGTGATGAGCTGTGTTGCTTTTACTCCAAACATAACGTTTTGCATTGTTGCCAAAAAGTTCAATTTTGGTTACATCTGACCAGAGCACCTTCTTCCACATGTTTGGTGTGTCTCCCAGGTGGCTTGTGGCAAACTTTAAACAACACTTTTTATGGTTAAGAAATGGCTTTCTTCTTGCCACTCTTCCATAAAGACCAGATTTGTGCAGTATATGACTGATTGTTGTCCTATGGACA
>NC_138769.1:399934188-399988035 GCF_965119305.1 Pelophylax lessonae
AGCGGCTTGGCATTGCATGCCACTGCCAAGCCTGTTGTCCACCAGTACCCCCAGGTCCTTTTCCATACTAGACTCACCCAGAGGGTTCCCCCCCAGTGAGTAGCTTGCTTTCTGGTTTCTGGCACCCAGGTGCATTACTTTACATTTTTCAACATTGAACCTAATCTGCCATGTAGTTGCCCGCCCCATAATTTTGTTCAGGTCCGCTTGTAAGGTTTCCACATCCTGCCCAGAAGATATTGGCATGCTTAGTTTAGTGTCATCCGCAAATACTGAGATTTTGCTCGATATCCCCTCCTCTAGATCATTTATGAATAAATTAAACAGGGTTGGCCCCAGGACAGAACCCTGGGGGACCCGCTTTCCACACCCACGCAAATCTGAGTACTGCCCATTAATCACCACCCTTTGCAACCTCCCCTGGAGCCAGTTCTCTATCCAGGTACTCACCTTATGGTCCATATAGACATATGCCGGTTTTCGGTAATTCGATATATCGCGGTATTGCATAGCCACGGTATTGTTATTGTGGCATTTTTAAAATACCAAGTTTCTCTGCTCCTGGGTCTGACTTGTGAATTGATACATTTCAGTGAGCTGGATGACTCATTCACTCACACAGCTAATGCCTATCAGCAGTAACTATAAACAAAAATGATTACATTGTATCTTTTCCTTCCCTCTGCCAGGGAGAAAGGAAGTTTAACCTCTTAAAGACTGGACCTTTTTCTGATACTTGTTGCTTGCAAGTTAAAATCAGTTTTTTTTTTGCTAGAAAAGTACTTCGAACCCCCAAACATTTTATATATTTTTTTTTAGCAGAGACCCTACAGAAAAAAATGGCGATTGTTGTAATATTTTATGTCACACTGTATTTGCGCAGCAGTCTTTCAAACGCAATTAATAGACTTTAATGAATAAAAAACGTAACGGTAAGTTATCCCAATTTTTTTTTTTGTTACACAGAGAATCGTGAGAGAATCGTGATCTTTATTCCAAGCTAAAAAATCGTGATTCTCATTTTGGCCATAATCGTGCAGCTCTAATATATATATATACACACACACACACATATATACACATATATACATACACACACACACGCATAGCAGCCCACATTACATTATTATATAGCCATCAAGCAGTGTCTGGCCTACCTGGTGATGACTGGTCCTGGCGCTCTGATCCGATGGTCTGGTCTTTAAAGGGGCAAATCCTTGCGGTCCAGAAGTGGTTAAACCTGCAGGAGGACCGGTGTTTTTATCTATTAATGACTTTACTATTGCTTTAGGCCTGGTTCACATGTATGCGGGTTGGCGGTTCACATGTATGCGGGTTGGCGGTTCACATATATGCGGGTTGGCGGTTCACATATATGCGGGTTGGCGGTTCACATATATGCGGGTTGGCGGTTCACATATATGCGGGTTGGCGGTTCACATATATGCGGGTTGGCGGTTCACATATATGCGGGTTGGCGGTTCACATATATGCGGGTTGGCGGTTCACATATATGCGGGTTGGCGGTTCACATATATGCGGGTTGGCGGTTCACATATATGCGGGTTGGCGGTTCACATATATGCGGGTTGGCGGTTCACATATATGCGGGTTGGCGGTTCACATATATGCGGGTTGGCGGTTCACATATATGCGGGTTGGCGGTTCACATATATGCGGGTTGGCGGTTCACATATATGCGGGTTGGCGGTTCACATATATGCGGGTTGGCGGTTCACATATATGCGGGTTGGCGGTTCACATATATGCGGGTTGGCGGTTCACATATATGCGGGTTGGCGGTTCACATATATGCGGGTTGGCGGTTCACATATATGCGGGTTGGCGGTTCACATATATGCGGGTTGGCGGTTCACATATATGCGGGTTGGCGGTTCACATATATGCGGGTTGGCGGTTCACATATATGCGGGTTGGCGGTTCACATATATGCGGGTTGGCGGTTCACATATATGCGGGTTGGCGGTTCACATATATGCGGGTTGGCGGTTCACATATATGCGGGTTGGCGGTTCACATATATGCGGGTTGGCGGTTCACATATATGCGGGTTGGCGGTTCACATATATGCGGGTTGGCGGTTCACATATATGCGGGTTGGCGGTTCACATATATGCGGGTTGGCGGTTCACATATATGCGGGTTGGCGGTTCACATATATGCGGGTTGGCGGTTCACATATATGCGGGTTGGCGGTTCACATATATGCGGGTTGGCGGTTCACATATATGCGGGTTGGCGGTTCACATATATGCGGGTTGGCGGCCCACATTTGCACAGGCATAGCAGCCCATTGATTTGAATGGGCTGCTATGCCCTCATTTTCCGCAGAAAAAAGGTGCATGCAGCATTTTTTTAAAATTCAGTGGCCTTGAAATCCATCCTGCTTTTGCACCATGCGACTAACCTGCAGTTCCTGCTCTGGCAAGCTTTCTGCATTTTTTGTATACGTGGGCACGGCATTTAAAAACAGTTTGTGTGTGCAGCAACGGCAGGTAAGTCGCATGGTGCAAAAGAAGGATGGATTTCATGGCCACTGCATTTTTTTAAATTCTGCATGCACCTTTTTTCGGCTGAAAACGCAGGCATAGCAGCTCAAGCCCATTCACATCAATGGGCTGCTATGCCTGTGCAAATGTGGGCCCCCAACCCGCATACATGTGAACCAGGCCTAAAGCAATAGTAAAGTCATTAATAGATAAAAACACCGGTCCTTCTGCTGGTTTAACCAATTAATGACTTTACTATTGCTTTAGGCCTGGTTCACATGTATGCGGGTTGGGGGCCCACATTTGCACAGGCATAGCAGCCCATTGATGTGAATGGGCTTGAGCTGCTATGCCTGCGTTTTCAGCTGAAAAAAGGTGCATGCAGAATTTAAAAAAATGCAGTGGCCATGAAATCCATCCTTCTTTTGCACCATGCGACTTACCTGCCGTTGATGCACACGCAAACTGTTTTTAAATGCCGTGCCCACGTATACAAAAAATGCAGAAAGCTTGCCAGAGCAGGAACTGCAGGTTAGTCGCATGGTGCAAAAGCAGGATGGATTTCAAGGCCACTGAATTTTAAAAAAATGCTGCATGCACCTTTTTTCTGCGGAAAATGAGGGCATAGCAGCCCGTTCAAATCAATGGGCTGCTATGCCTGTGCAAATGTGGGCCGCCAACCCGCATACAAGTGAACCACCAACCCGCATACATGTGAACCAGGCCTAAAGCAATAGTAAAGTAATTTATAAACAACACCTCCTTCAGGTTTAACCACTTCTTGACCACAAGGATTTGCCCTCTTAATGACCAGGCCATCGGATCGGAGCCGAGCGCCAGGACCAGTTATCACCAGTTAGGCCAGACACTGCTTGATGACCTATTTTAGGCCTGGTTCACAGAGTCTGTACTGACTGGCTATATAATAATGTGCATAAGTGAACCAAAGCCCCTAAATTCAGCAATGAAATTGAAGTGAGGTGGAAATTTAATAATTTAAATTTAATAGAATACCGTGATAATACCGTATACCGTGGCAAAACCTTAATCAATTAATCGCAGCATGAAAATCTGATACCGTCACAAGCCTAGGTCCATACCTACCTTCGTTAGTTTGAACAGTAAGCATTTGTGGGGAACGGTGTCAAAGGCCTTTGCGAAGTCCAGCTACACCACATCCACACCACATCCACAGGCTTTCCTTTATCTAGGTGGCAGCTCACTTCATCATAGAAGGTTAATAGATTGGTTTGGCAAGAACGATTTTTCATGAATCCATGCTGATTACTACTAATACTACTGTTTTCATTACTAAAGTCCTGTATGTGGTCCCTTAACATCCCCTCCAAAATCTTGCAGACTGGCCTATAGTTACCTGGGATATATCACGGACCCTTTTTAAATATTGGTACCACGTTGGCTTTTTTCCAATCAGCTGGCACCATACCCGTCTGTAAACTATCCTTAAAGATCAAGAATAATCGTCTGGCAATCACCTGGCTGAGCTCTTTAAGAACCCTCGGGTGCAAGCCATCCGGTCCCGGTGATTTATTTATGTTAAGTTTCTCTAGTTTAGTTCTAAGTCTATCTTCTGTTTTTCCTGAGGTGTGTTTAGTTTGGCCTTACAAGCTGGGTTAGTGTAGCCCCCCCGATTCTTTTGTGAAGACTGAAAAGAAGAATTTATTTAACACTACCGCCTTATCCCTGTCCTCTGTGGCCAAAACTCCCTTATCGTCTTTTATGGGGCCAATGTGTTCTGGCCTCGCTTTCTTACTGTTTATATACTTAAAGATTTTCTTGGGGTTTTTTACTCTCTTCCGCTATATGTCTGTCGTGTTCTATTTTAGCCGCCCTGATTTCGTCTTTACATTTCTTATTACATTCTTTGTAATGCTTGAATGCTGCCAATGACCCCTCAGCCTTGTATTTTTTGAAGGCCTTTCCTTTAGCATTAATATGCATTTTTATGTTGGGAGTTTAGCCACCAAGGGTTTAGTTTTGCTCTTTTAAAATTATTTCCCTTTGGAATGCACTGGCCAACCCCCTTGTTAAGTATGCTCTTGAAGCACTCCCATTTTTCCTCCGTGTTCTTTGTTCCCAGGGTTCTATCCCATTTGATATTTTCTAGCAGAGAGCGCAGTTTTGGGAAGTTGGCTCTTTTGAAATTCAGTGTCCTTATATTGCCCTTGTGTTTCCCATTACTGTAATTAATACTGAAACTAATTGACCTATGGTCACTGTTTCCCCAAGCTGTCCCGTATTTCTATATCCGTGAGCAGGTCAGTATTGTTGGTAATCAGTAGGTCAAGTACTGCATTGTTTGTCGGTGCATTCACCATCTGACCCATGAAATTGTCCTGCAAAACATTTAGGAACTGCCGAGCCTTGGCTGAATGCGCGGTTCCTTCTGCCCAGTATATATCTGGATAATTAAAGTCCCCCATTATAATGACATTTCCCATCCTTGCTGCCAATCCTATTTGTAAAAGGAGGTCCGCCTCCCCCTCCTCCCTCTGGTTGGGGGGCCTATAGCATACGCCCAATATTACTTTCCCCACAGTGCCTTCCCTTTGAAGTTCTACCCATAGGGATTCTGCCTCGTCCATAGCTCCATTATTAATATCATCCCTCATATTTGCCTGTATACTGTTCTTAATATACAGACATACCCCTCCCCCTTTTTTACCTTCTCTATCTCTGCAATAAAGGGAATACCCCTGAATGGTCGCCATCCAGTCATGAGAGCTGTCAAACCAAGTCTCTGCTATCCCCACAAAATCTAAGTCCTCCTCAAACATCAGCAGCTCCAGCTCTCCCATCTTGTTAGCCAGGCTTCTGGCATTGGTATACAAACCTTGTAATTGGTTTATCGGTGATCGGTGATCGGTGATCGGTTACAAATATCCTCATTTGACAATTTTAGGCTGCTCCTGCGATTTCTCCCTATAGCCCTCCTGGGTTTAGGAGCTCCAAACACCCTACCGCTAATGTCCCCATTTCTGCCCTCTGGATCTTGCTTTCCACTGGTTAATTCTACATCTGTGCTCTCCCCCCCCATCACCTAGTTTAAAAGCCCCTCTAACTTTTCGGCCATCTTCTCACCCAGTACGGCTGCACCCTCCCCATTTAGGTGCAATCGGTCCCTACAATAAAGCTGGTGGCCGACTGAGAAGTCGGCCCTGTTCTCCAGGAACCCGAAACTCTCCTTACTACACCAGCTCCTCAGCCACTTGTTAACTTCCCTATCTCCCGCTGCCTCTCTGGTGTGGCTCGAGGTACAGGTAGTATTTCTGAAAATACTACCTTGGAGGTCCTACTCCTCAACTTAGCGCCTAAGTCCCTGAAATCGTTTAGGACTCTCCATCTTCCTCTGCCTATGTCATTGGTACCCACGTGTACCATGACAGCTGGGTCTTCCCCAGCCCCACCCAGTAATCTGTCCACCCGATCCGCGATGTGCCGAACCCGAGCGCCCGGTAAACAACAGACTGTTCGGCGCACACGGTCTTTGTGACAGATTGCACTGTCTGTCCTAATAATTGAGCCCCCTACCACCAGCACCTGTCTTTCCTTTCCCTTTCTCCCGGCCTCACTGGAGGAGGAGTTCTTCCCCTGGCAGCTAGGGGCGTCGCTCTGCTCCAGCAATGCTGGTCCCTGACTGGTTTCCCCAACATCACGCAATGGGGCGTATCTATTGGGATGCTCCAGCCCGGGACCAGCCTCCTTGCCTTGTCCCCTTCTACCCCTCCTAACTGTCACCCCTCTACTCTGCTCTGATGCCTGCACCTCCAATACTCCGCCCACCTCTGTGCAGGTCCTTCGGTATGGACATTTGGCTCAGTGTTGCCAGCTGCTTCCCTAGATTCAGGACCTGAGCTTCCAGGGAAGCAACGTGCTTACATTTTGCGCATTTGTATTCACCCTCGATCGCATAATCGAGGAACGCATACATATCACAAGATGTACACCGAGTCGCATCTCCACAACCGCCGGGCATTGTACCTACTAATCTAATCTAATGGGGATTTAGTAATTAAAGTCTGTCCTGTGTGGCTGTTTCCTGACTTCCTAACTCTACCTTCTCACCCTCTGGTACTCCGCTACACTCACTTGACACTAGACGCACAGCACCCCCAGACGCACAGCACTCTACCTTCTCACCCTCTGGTACTCCGCTACACTCACTTGACACTTAGACGCACAGCACTCTCACTCAGGCACTTAGTTATTCCCAAATGCTCAGGTACCGCTAGGTACTCGCAGATGCTCAGATACTACTTTACACCCACAGTTTAGTCAGTCAGTTACAGCCACAGTCCCAGTACAGTTACAGTACAGCTACAGTCACAGTACGGTCACAGTACAATCACAGTACAGTCAGGGCACAGCTATAGTCACAGTTCAGATTGTGTAGATTGAAAATTAATACACCTCCTGGCCTTAAAGTTATTATTTTAACATACGCTACATTTCCTGCATGGAAAGAAGCCTGGGAGAGGCTGAAAGAAAGAGGCTCTGGTGGATCTACTATGGCGCAATCCTATGCCGAACTGTGCTTGTGGAAACGGTATATATAGACGATGTGTTTGTCATATGGGAGGGTGATTCAGTTTCTCTTAGTGCATTCTTTGAGAATTTGAACCAGAATAATAGGAGGGACCCAACTGCACTATTAAATCAGGGAATTCCGAGTTATATTTCTTGGATTTGAATATTTCAGTTCAAAATGGGAGACTCACTACTACCACGTTCTTCAAGAGCACGGACAGGAACACCTATATCCCCAGGTCTAGTTGTCCTCACAAAGCCTGGTTGGATGCGGTACCCAAAGGCCAATTCCAAAGGTTTAGACCATGGGTGTCCAACCTTTTGACTTCCCTATACCTTAAGGTATATAAGTGATAAAATGCCCCTGTGCCCTTCCCGCGACGCTGCCCACCCAATGCAGCCTGATCAGTGTCCATCCAATGTAGCCTCACCAGTGCATGCCCATCCAATGCAGTCTGCAATGGAGAGAGGAGAGCCACTGGAGTACAGAGCGGGGATCTCCCGCTTACCCGGCGACCGATGGCTTTTGAGTGAATCTTCCAGCTTCATATTTAACCCCAGACCATCTGGCTCTCTGTGAGATGCGCTTAGCCACCTATAATTGGCCAATGTGATTTAGTAAGGAGCCATCTGAACCACTTTTGGGTGTAGTTTCTTCTGTGACCCTTATTATACACACCTTACTCATCTATGTGGATTTTTCCTTTCTGGGAACCATCTGTTATTTCTGACAGACTTTTTATATGGACACCATTTGTGGTCATGTTATATTGGTTACACATCATTTGATATATGTTTTTATGTAAACACCAATAACGCTATGGCTATTTAATAATTGCGGTATATTTTATTAATGTACTGCTATTCATTTATTTCTATGATTAGCGCTGCACTATATTGGTTTGATCACTGATGCAGACCTGTAACATTATGAAAAAGAAAACATTTTTATTTTTTTTACATATTGTGACCTGTGCAGTGACACTACCACTACTAATGAGGTTTTTATTTTTTATTTTTTTTTAAAACACTGTTTATAACTGATAATCACTGTTCTAAACAACCATTTTTAAAACTAGCATCTATTAATTAATAGCCATTCATTGTGTACTCACAGCTATCACATGGTACACATGCATTGTGATTGGCTCTGTCTGTACCATATGATCACTGACTAATCACAGAGATGGGACTAATCACAGAGATCACCACAATAGGAAACAAGAATGGCTGTGAATGAAAGCTATTCATTGTGTACAACTGTCATGCGATGGCTGTGATTGAACACACCAAATGGTACTGGGCCAGCATGCTACAATGAACGGTCTTCTGCTGTCTGGCGGACACAGTGGGTGACCGGTATGGTACCACTGTGCATCCAAAGCGTGTGACTGGGAGGACTTTATTAGGTCAACCGGGAACAGCAGTGCTGCAGTAATTTGTCTATAAGCCAGACGGGAAGCAGTTAAAGTGATTCTAAAGCTCAGACATGAATGAAATATGAAGTATATCCCTCTATAGTGTGTACTTGTCTCAATCAAGAGCACCGAGTCATTTCGGTCTGCAGTCTCAACTTTTCAGCTATCTGCATGACTCATTTCCGACAAGTTTTTCTGACACCAAGAACAATGACACAACCAGAGTAATCTCGAGCACACAGACTGATTTTCAACCTTTAGCTCTATTCCTGTGTGAAGGGGTAGTGTTGCTTCCCTCCAGCTCTGAGCTCTGCAGGGTGTAATTTTAGCACTCTGTCCTGTTTTCTGACAGCTCAGAGAGGCTTTTTAAATTCTGGACTTTGAACGGATGTACAGAAGACTGCAAATAAACAGGTACAACTAAGGTAGGAGGATTGGTTTAATCTCTGCATCACCTGTGGCTTTGTCAGTTCACTGGGTATACGTAAGGGTTTAGAACCACTGTGTTACACATGAAAAACCTGTCAAGTAGGCACTCTTAAGCCTAACTCCAGGCTTCATTTCACTTTAAAAAGGTGTTTGGGTTGAGACAAAAGGCTCATTTGAACAGGGGCCATTGAAATAAATAGAATTTTGCTTGTTGGGCGTTTTGAGACTTTAGAGATGAACGTTTTACGAGCTAAAAAACGCTCAGGTGTGAACAGGGCCTAAAGGTCTGCTCTGTGGATACAGAGACAGACACAGAAGTACAGTCTAGAAGGAACTGCTTTTTTACATTTTTCACTTTTGAGGTTTACAACCACTTTAATACTGACCGAACAGATGACTAACAATAGCAGACTGCTGGCAGTTACAGCACCGTAAACCAACTGTAGATCAATACTCTGTTTTCAATTACAATAACCATTGTGGGTAGCCTAGATACTTACATATTGCATCATTTTTAGGTAGAACACATTTTACAAATACTCACCAAGAAGCAACTGTAGTAAATAAAATATAAGTCCAAAGACACTGTTTGGCTGATTCATTACACTGTCCTTTCCAAAAATGGAACCCAAAAGTCCAAATCCACGACCCCATCTGCAGAGGAGAAAATTCAACAAGTTAATGCAATTCCTATGTTCCTTTAACAGACTCCTAATAAGGAAGTATGCAGAGCACAAAGATTAGGACTTCTCACTTCAAAAAACAAAAAAACTTACTGTAAAAATAATCCGCTACAAAGGATATAAAATCTACTTTGGTGTACTAATGCGCTTTTGCAAATAGTTACCTTGTAAATTATCAGTGATATTGTGCTACAGCCTGTGCAGACAGTCGCTATAGCCTCTGATGCAGCCAGGGTTCTGGCAAAACCGGTCAGGTGGGCCTTTACCTGGCTACATCTTCCCTGTATGCCTCATTATTACTGGATTTATCAAGTGATGGGACTAGGATATAGAGACCCATGAGTGCAAATCAATGGCCTTTTGGACTGAGAAGTAAACTATTCCATTTTTATATATTTTGGTCGCAATGGATGGCTGGGACTATTTACGAATGTTCACTGTTTCAAGATGTACTATACTGACAGGTTACACTTCAGCTTCAAGTGCTTGTCCACAGCTGGGGCGTGGATTGTTGACTGATTGATATAGCTAATAGTTAAAGTGATTAAGTCTTTTTTTTTTCTATTAAACAAAAACATATTATACTTACCTCCTCTGTGTAATGGTTTTGTACAGGGCAGCCCAGCTCCTCTTCTTGGGTCCCTGGCTGGAGCTCCTGGCCCCTCCCTGTTGTGTGCCCCCACAGCAAGCAGCTTGAATATACTAGAGGAAAATTTAAATTTTACCTGTATGATCAAAGTTAATGAAGTGGATGTGCAGGATTACACTGCTTGACTTGTTTTAGGGCTCAGAAAAACCGGTTGTGTCTTACTGTAAAATCCTTTAATCTGATGTTCATTTACAGACAGCTCCACATCTTTGACCCATACGTTATGCTGCTCTTCCTAGGAGTAGGACACTAGGCGGAACAAGGATTAACATAAATTAAAGCTTAACTACGCCTATGGGGCAGTCCCAGGAGGTATACTCACTCCCTGCTCTAAGATCTCAGTTTTGTAACAAGCAGTGTCAGAAGAATACATAAGCCAACTCCACAGAGGGGTGGGTGCTGCTACTGTCAAAGAACAGAGAAAATGATTTTACAGTAAGACAAAAATCCAGGTTCTCTTTCGTTCATTGACAGACAGCTCCATATCTTCTTTGACCCGTGTGACGTCACAAAGCAGTGTCATCATGAGGGGTGGGATAAACACAGCAATAAATATACTTCCCAAAAGGCTAAACCCAGCCAACCAGATAAAACAGGAGGTCAACCAGTAACTGGAGCTCACCTGACAAAAAAAAAAAAACACCTTCAAAGAGGACTAATCCTCTCCAACAGCAGCCTGGAAACCCTTGCAGCCAAAAAGGAGGCATCCACAGATGCCAACACATCCACCTTATAAAATTTTGTGAAAATGTGTGTGGACGACCAGGTCTCCGCCTTGCATACCTGCACCACTGACGCCTGTTTATGGAAGTCCCAAGAGGCACTAAGCTCCCATTTAAAATGCGCCATAACAGGGAAAGGAGGATCCGGACCCTTAATGGAATAGGCCTGCACCACCGCCTTCCTATCCATCTGGAAATGGTCGCAGCAGACGCAGCCAGCCCCTAACGGGGTCCATCCGTTAAGGACAAATAGGTAATCAGTTTCGGAACGACTCAGTCGTCGCCAGGAAAACCCTGATTGCCTTACATTTTTTGGATGTGGCTCGGGCAATCTTCAGGGTGCTTAGGCATTTTATGTAAATGGAAACCAGAAACTACTTTAGGAAGGAGCTACTGGCAGAGCCGAAGCACCACTTTATCTCCGTGAACCAAGTAAGGTGAACTACAAGACAAGCTGCCAGCTTCGACACCCTATGTGCGGAAGAAAAAGCCACCAAGAAGACTACCTTCTGGGACACGCAAGCAGAGGAATCTCATGAATATTTTCCAACAGCGGTTTCTGAAGAACCAACAGCATCAAATAGAGATCCAATGAGGGCAATGGAGACCGCACTGGGGGAGCCAAGAGGCGAACCCCCTGAGCAAAGGTGCGAACCACAGAAAACCTAGCCAAAAGGACGATAAAAACTGCAATGGTCGAACCTGGCCTTCAGTAGTACCCAAGGCCAGACGCTGCTCCACACCTCGGAGTAAAGCCAAACTCAGTCACCGAAAAGAAGTAGGGGTGAACCCAAAAGAGATTCACATCAGCAAAAGTACGCTCTTCAAAAACACAATGGTAAACCTACCTAGAAGTAGATTTACTAGCTTACAGCAGCGTGGGAAACACCGATTTAGTCAACCCCCTAGCCTTCAGCACCTGGGTTCCGACAGCCAAGGCGTTAAAGCCAGCGACTGTAGAGCAAGATGGAAGATTGGCCCAGATCTGTGTACCAAGACCGACGAGGCCAGCCTGGAGCCACTAGGATGGCTGTAATCCCTTCTGCCTCGAGCCTATGCAGGAGTCTTGGCAGAAGTTCTAGAAAAGTAAAGACGTATATCAAGACGATACTGGACCCAAAGGAGCCACCAGTGCGTCTGTAGCGTTGGCCAGAGGATCCCGTGACCGTGCCACAAACCCAAGCACCTTCCTGTTGAGACGAGAGGCCAACAGGACCACCTCAGGAATTCCCCCATCGGAGACTTAAGCAATTAAAAACCCCTCCGGAGGCAATGTCTAGTATATTGAGCGGTAGTCTGAATTCTTCCAGAGTCTAGACCAGGCATGTCCAACCTGCGGCCCGGATCCTCAGCCAATGCGGCCCACTGCCCCCTGACAATTTTTGCTGGGGAGGAAGGAAGTCAGGTCGGGGGCACGGCCAAAGCAGCTTCCAACTAACGGTAGGCAGAGGCTGCCTCAGAGGGGGTGGGGGGGGAAGCATGTGCAGTGTTTGACTCCTGCCACCATGACCACTTGAAATCACTGAGGTGGTCATGGTGGTTAGTGTTCCTTTATTATCATTTAGAAGAAGTAAACCTCTATATACTGATTCAATTTCATTTGATCATCCTCTAGTTGTGTTAAATTAGTGGCCACGGTGGCGTGGGAAGGGCGCAGTGGCATTTTTTTACTTATATACCTTAACTATAGCATATATTTTATATGCGGCCCGAGAAAATTTCTCTACACACAATGTGGGCCAGAGAAGCCAAAAGGTTGGACACCCATGGTCTAGACCCTCTGAGCACATTCCATGGAAAAAAAAAAAAAACGGCATCCCACTCGGGCAGGCTGGCAGGGGGAAGGAAGATATACCCTGTTGAAGTGTCGGAGAGCAAAGCCACCGAATCAGGGACCCTCTTGTACCCCAGCTCAGCAGAATCAGATTGTATAGAGACCGTGGATTTTTGCCCCACATGGCAAGAATCTATTTGCAGAGGTATCGTGTGGACAGATTTTTAAAACTCGTCCCATAGGAGAAACATCCTGGCTGAGGCCAAGGCCAGAACAGACCCAGGTAGTCCAACTAGGTGGACTGAACCAGAGCCAATACCTGGAAATTTTATTTCCAATCAAACCCCTGCAGAGTTCCCACAGTAATCTCTAGGTTGTCCTTCAGAGCAGTCAGACTCTGCTCACAGAAGATCATCCAGGTACTCCAGTATCGCAAATCCCCACTGGCACAACAATGCCAACACTGGGGCCAACACTTACGAAAACCAGATCGGTTGAGACGAGACCTCTTGATAAAGCTCCTTGCCCATAGCAAGCGGTGGAAGAGCAGATAACCAACATATCGAAATATGAAGGTAAGCATCCTTACTATCAATAGAGGCCAGAAGATGCCCCTGATGTAGGGATGCCACTACCATACGAATTTACTCCATTCGAAACCTCTGCATTCGCACAAAGCGTTTCAGAGCTTGAGGTCCAAGATTGGACCAACCTCGCTTTCCTTCCTGGAACCTGCAAACATGAAACAAAAGTTTTGAAACAATCACCCCTTCTACTAGCAAGTCTTGCACCGCTCCAAAGAGACCTCGCAGGCGGTCTTGGGATAAACGCAGGTTGAAGGAAAGAACCTTCCTGGAGGAGGAGAAGACTGAAAACTTGATCTTGCAGCCGGACCAAACTCATGGACCCACTTGTTTCGAACCAGGGAGATCCAAGGGTACGGAAAGAAATGAAGATGTCCTCCCCCACCCCAGATACGGGTGGGAGCACCCCTTCAGGCAGAAAGTGTGTTTGCAGGTCTGGAAGGACCCCCTGTCGGCATACCAGACCAGGTCCTAATAGAACCTCAGGAGAAGGTGTTTCCAAGGAGGCTCCAAACAGACGATTCCCCACAAAGGGAAGATCACATAAGGCCATCTGGAAAGTCTGGTCCGCAGACCAGCATTTTAGCCATATCATGCGCCGAAGGATCATTGCTGTCACAGACAGCCCAGAGACTAAGGGAGCCACATCCAGAGGCATCACAGACTAACTGCAACCTCTGGACCAACTTAGTCTACCAGCATCGCAAAAGCAGGAAGGAATCTTTTCCCCCTCCAGATCCTGGCGCAAAAGCTTTGCCCACTCAGAAAATTTAAAGACCCCATGCTATGGTGAACACCACCGGCCTAAGGACCGAACCAGCCACAGTAAACATGTGATGGACTAAAAATCTCGGCTCTCCCGTCAAAAGGATCTTTTAAAAACCAGAGAGACTCCTCCACCGGAAATAGGGCAGAATTATTCAGCCTGGAGACCTGTGCTACAGGTGGGACTGCCCACGTACTCAATAGAGACTATTCAATGGATAAAGTCCATTGAAACGCCTAGGCACCGCCATATTGCATTTAAAACAAATCCATTGACTCGTGGCAATTTAGTCACAGTAGGCTGGAAAAGGGAAATACCTTTGCCGCTTTATTGGCTCTGCAGCCCCAAGGGGACCAGCGCCTGACGCAGCATGACAGCCTGGCCAGCAGCTCGGACAGCCAACTGCGCGTAGGCCGCAAAGCCGCGGCCTAAATTTGGGGCCCGATCCGGTCGCATGAGTCACGAGTCCGCCGGCAGCTCTGTTAGCTTGATCAGCAGCTCGGTTAGGGACTCGGTAAGGAGCTTGATCAGCCGCCTGGACAGCCAGTTCCATCCGCTGCAAGTAGGCTGCAAAGCCGCGGCCCGACTCGGCTGCGTGAGGTGCGCATCCGTCTGCAGCAATGTCCACCAAATCAGCAGCTCGGACAGCCTGCCCAGGAACCCATAAAGCCGCAAGTAAGCCTCTGCCTCGATTTTTGTCCCGATCCGGCCTGGTGAGGCACGCATCCGTCGGCAGTACCGTCCGTTATATCATCAGCTCGGTCAGGCACCCGGACAGCTGCTAGTAGGCCGCAAAGCCGCTTACTAAATTTTTGGCCCGATCCAGCCACGTGAAGCACAGACTCGCGGCTGATGAAACATCCGCTTCACCCCATCCCAATAACCACCGTAGGGAGCCCAGAGGATATCCCTGCTCGAGGGTATCCCTAATCACGAACCCCCAGGGGGCCGGGAACTTTTTCAAAGACCCCCCGTCTGCGATCCGGACAACCTAGTCAGCAACAACCACATCGACTGTGGGGGTAGGTTGGGGCCAAAAGACCACTGTGACTGTTAGAGGGGCTGAGGGGGAATGGAAGGGAACCTGGGGGTTCGACCATCCCAAGGAGGAGCCCACGTCCACCCCAAGGGACCACAAACGGAGAAGGGGGGACACTACTTAGCACATCATGGAACCAGGTGGGCACCACTCCGGGTAGACCACCTCCCCATCTTGGAATGGTGGGTGTTGTGGGCTAGAGGTACGCTGTGACTCAAGCCGTGACCAGGTAGTGTGCATCCTCACAAGGTGTTTCATTCGCAGACCAGTCCCTGCCCAGTGGGACTAGGTCACGGCCGACCTAGCGTGGAGCTGAGGCCTGCACACGCTCACTGGCCAGACTGGGAAGACCGTAAGGATCTAGGATATACAGTCCGTCGCCCAGTCCGGCAGTGGATTGTAGTTCTCACAGGAAGAGGACATCATAAAAAGAAAACAATTCCGTTAAAGAAAAAAATGCCAGGATCAGAGATCCGAGCAAAGAGCTAGGTCCTTACTCCTGATTAGGCAGATCAAAAACTGAGATCCTAGAGCAGAAGTGGGGGTATACCTTCCTGGGACTGCACCATAGACGTAGTTACGCTTTAACCTTTTTCCGCCTAGTGTCCTACTCCTAGGAAGAGTAGCATAACCGACAGGTCAAAGATGATATGGAGCTGTGTCTGTCAATTAATGAAAGAGAAAAGCATTTTTTTCAGCCAGTAAAAGCACCTCTATATAAGCCTATGTGTCCATGGATACATACATATTCGCCAGCATACCAAGGATCTTGCACAGCAGTCCAAAGAAGCTTTTTATTGCAAAAGGATCACATTAAGATGGGTGCAAACTTTCGGAGTCGCGCAGGACCCCTTCGTCAGCCATTGCGCACACAGGCATTTACAGGCGTAATAGAAGGGGAGTATTTACAGGCTAAAGAAAAAAAAAAAAAAAAAAAAAAGCACGATTGACGCTTCTAAATCAATCTAAACGTGCCCAATTGCTAGATGCAGTTGAGCGTTTATTCATTTCAATAGAAATCATAAATGCGCCGATGCTTGTGCAACGCATGTGCAATACATGGCTGTAGGCATTTTAAGCTGCTTTTTCCTGCCAGGAGACCGGTGCGGTGGGGAAAAATTAAAATGCTCGGTGTGCAATGAGCCCTACTTGGTTAAGACTTTTTTTTAACTTGTTTTGCATAAGGTATGTTATTTTGAATAATAAATAACTGAACATTTTGTGGTCAATACCTGGCTGGAATCCGTAACTGGGGGAAAGGAAATGACATTTTTTGTTATCTGAGGACTTCTCAAAATTTTCCTGACACATTGTTGTGGTTAAGGTATATAGATGTTTTCATGTTGTGGGATGGTTCAATTTAACTATTATATGACTGCTTTAACACTATGAACTCTTAACTACAAATTGACTTTCACCATGGCTTTTGATAAATCTAAAATTACCTTTTTGGACACAACAGTAGAAGTCACACCGGGAGGCCTCCTGGTAGGGGACCTCTTTCGTAAGCCCTCTGCGGGTAATACTATACTTCGAGAGGATAGCTTTCACCCCCAATCACGTCTTCATTCTATTCCTTACTCCCAATTTCTTCGATTGCGACGCAATTGCAGCAACGACATAAAATTTGAAAGGGCTGCTGACGACTTAAAAACTGCCTTTTGGAGAGAGGGTATTCTATGTCGTGTTTGTGTAAAGCCCTTAAGGCCTTTGCTCAATCACGTACATCAAAATTCAAAACTACGCCTAAAGAAACTGATGATCAGCAACATTTATTGAGGTTCATCACAACATTCAACTCTCAACACAACAAGTTTCAAAATATTGAGGCTGATTCGAGAATTGCACAAATCATTCCCCCATTCCCTCTGATTACTTTTAGGAGAGCTCCCCCCTTAAGGGACAAACTGGATTCCAGTACTTTTAATCGAAATCCACCTTTCATACTTCACCCTGTGCCACTTGGGCATGTGGCACATGCAAATGGTGTGGATTTATTAGATCGTCTAATTCCCACGCCCTTACCAATGGCCACATACACAGAAGTCGACACCATGTCAATTGTCAGTCCCAGGGGGTTGTATACATCATTGACGGTCCCTGTGGGGCCTTCTATGTAGGCAAAATGAAAAGAGAATTTTGCCGTAGGATCAAGGAGCATGTAATGGCTGTCAACCCAGGTGACATTTACTCTATTGGGAGACATATGGCCAGGGATCACCAATACCATGTTCCTCCTCTCCTCTTCTGGGGCCTGGACATACATCCTCCGGACCCCAGGGGAGGAGACTGGAACAAAATACTACATCAAAAAGGAAACCCGCTGGATACAAAAGTTGAGGGAGACCAAACCCCCAGGTCTTAATGAAATTATCAGTTATAGACCTTTTGAGGGCTTCTCATCTGGCAGATCAGAGCACCTCGTGTGAGGAGGGTTTAAAGTTTGAATTTAAATACGTGATTTTTTTTCTCTCTCAAAGATTGTACATACATACACACAGTTGGGCAAAACCGTATTTAGTCAGCCACCAATTGTGCATGTTCTCCCACTTAAAAAAGATGAGAGAGAGGCCTGTAATTTTCATCATAGCTACACTTCAACTATGAGAGACAGAATGGGGGAAAGAATCCATGAAATCACATTGTAGGATTTTTAATGAAATGGTAAATTCCTCAGTAAAATAAGTATTTGGTCACCTACAAACAAGATTTCTGGCTCTCACAGACCTGTAACTTCAAGAGGCTCCTTTGTCCGCCACTCATTACCTGTATTAATGGCACCTGTTTGAACTTGTTATCAGTATAAGAAGACACCTGTCCACAACCTCAAACAGTCACACTCCAAGCTCCACTGTGGCCAAGACCAAAGAGCTGTCGAAGGACACCAGAAACAAAAAATTGTAGACCTGCACCAGGCTGGGAAGACTGAATCTGCAATAGGCAAGCAGCTTGGTGTGAAGAAATCAACTGTGGGAGCAATTATTAGAGAATGGAAGACATACAAGACCACTGATAATCTCCCTTGATCTGGGGCTCCACGCAAGCTCTCACCCCATGGGGTCAAAATGATCACAAGAATGGTGAGCAAAAATCCTAGAACCACACGGAGGGACTTAGTGAATGACCTGCAGAGAGCTGGGACCAAAGTAAAGGCTACCATCAGTAACACTACACCGCCAGGGACTCAAATCTTGCAGTGCCAGACGTGTCTCCCTGCTTAAGCCAGTACATGTCCGAGCATGTCTGAAGTTAGCTAGAGAGCATTTGGATGATCCAGAAGAGGATTGGGAGAATGTCATATAGTCAGATGAAACCAAAGTAGAGATTTTTGGTAAAAACTCAACTCGTCATGTTTGGAGGAGAAAGAATGCAGAGTTGCATCCAAAGAACACCATACCTACTGTGAAGCATGGGGGGTGGAAACATCATGCTTTGGGGCTGTTTTTCTGCAAAGGGACCAGGACGACTGATCCGTGCAAAGGAAAGAATGAATGGGGCCATGTATTGTGAGATTTTGATTGAAAACCTCCTTGCATCTGCAAGAGCATTGAAGATGAAACGTGGCTGGGTCTTTCAGCATGACAATGATCCCAAACGCCTGGGCAATGGAGTGACTTCGTAAGAAGTATTTCAAGGTCCTGGAGTGGCCTAGCCAGTCTCCATATCTCAACCCCATAGAAAACCTTTGGAGGGAGTTGAAAGTCTGTGTTGCCCAGCGACAGCCCAAAAACATCACTGCTCAAGAGGAGATCTGCATGGAGGAATGGGCCAAAATACCAGCAACAGCGTGTGAAAACCTTGAAGACTTACAGAAAACGTTTGACCTCTGTCATTGCCAACAAAGGGTATATAACAAAGTATTGAGATTACTTTTGTTATTGACCAAATAATTATAATATACACACATTATTTATATTTATATTATATTTATATTTTATACACACACACATTATACAATTTGTTTTTTGATATTAATGACCTGTCAATACTGGAATTTATATATTTGTAATGTGCTGGGTGAAATCCTTGCATTGGATATGTATGCCCCTATGTTCACACTTTGGTGTCAGCTCATCCTTTGGGCCTTTTGGCCACCCCAGGTTCCCAGCACATGTAACCCCCTCTTGGTTTCCCCACAAGGGGGGGCATTTTTGGTGGTTGCGGGGATGCCTGTGGGCGTCCTGCATCCACCAGGTGCTTTGGGTGGCACTAGCTTTCACCCAAGTAACTGCCCTTTTCCAAAATGGTGGTGGTTGTACTTCCGGTTCCGACTGAAATAAATCGCCACCCTTCCGGCGATGACGCACATCCCGCTGGGTTCAATGCTTGGCCTGAGACGGCAGGGGACAATAGGAGACATCTGTCTCCAATTTTGGCAGCAACTCAGGAGTCTTTTCAACTTTCTCATTAGTGGGCCAGCTGCAATTTGGTGCCAGGAATAAGTTTGGGATTGGCTCTGCCGAGTCACATGGCAGAGCCTCTCACCTATTTAAGGGGTTGTTTGTATGGCAGTGTCCTCTCTCCCTTGTCTGCAGTTGCATGGTGGCTGTATGTTAGATCTGTGTGTGTTGATCAGTGGCATCAGCAAGACCATATTTAAATATTCCCCCCCCCCCCCCGACTTCATGGAAGCTCTTGGGTTCTTGGCTAACCATTTTTTTATTGTGTAACCTAGGTTAAGACTAAAAGGTGAACACAAGATTGTACCCAACTTGATGAGGGTGTTCGCCAGCACTGCTGTCAACTAGTCCCTTGCATCCGGGTTCCTCTGTGGGATGTTTGTGTTGCTCTTTTTTTTTTATTTGGGGGGGGGGGGGTGCACTATCACTCACTTGATTCCCATGCTTAGACTCCCAGCACAATTTTGCCATTTTAGCAACTCTTATTTCCCACTCTGAGACCACGTGTACACACACACACACACACACACACACACACACACACACACGTGTTTGGATATAGGTTATATTTTTAGAAATATCAGTATAACCCTATTGTCAAGTATCCCCCCTGAAGAAGACTGCACAAGTTGAAAACCCGTTGGGGCTTTGGACAAGAACCTATGGGATTGTACCCTGCTGTGCACTAATACTGTCAAGTCCCTGCTGTGATGTGCTACATGGGATTGTTTATTGTTTATGTGGTTGTTTTAACAGTTTTAGTCCCACTTTAGTGGGGATGTTTTATCTTCGGTCAACAATAAATTTATAACCTTATTATACAATAATGTTTCCATTGATCATATGATTTCTGGCATCGCTCAAAGTCCCCCTCCTTCCCCTTTCGGCCCACCTGGCACTCTGTCTTAATACCTGGCAGTATTTATTTAAATATACTTTCCCTCTCTCCAATATGGATGGTGGAGTCGAGTCGAAATTTTCTTTATATATTTTTTTTTAAAAAAAACGTTTACTTCAACTTTAAAGGATAGCCTGGTATACGGGAACAGGAGCATGAATGGTCATTCCTAGCTGGATATTTACATTTGAAACTCCCCTCTTAGATAGCTGTCAACTAAACACACACCCTCATCGGAAAACTTCCCCTTAAATCTGTTTTGGGGGCAGCTCTAAAACTACATTTTCCTCCGTAACCAAGGTCACCAGTACAAAAAAGTAACACTCCAATGGGGACACAGATATGAATAAAAACTTGAAAGAACTCAGGCACTAAGGGTAGTGTACAGATCAATCACACAGAAAGAGGAGTTAAAGGCCGTGCGTAGTTGAACAACCTAGGCCCTCATACAAAAAGTATGCAAAAAGCAACTGCACCCAGAAGAGGTATTCAAGGAACTATAGCAAAGCGGGAGGGGAAATGGACATTTTGACTAGGTCACCAGCACCTTGTGAGCATGACCTCATCAAGCAAGGCCTACACATGGAGGAAGAACTGCAAGGGCAGTGATGGCAGGGTCTCCAAAAGTTACCGTACAAAACAAGACCCTAGTGAAAGGGAACCACCTAGATCACTCAGACCCACTGCAGAGCAGCAGACGGTCATGTGCGACTAGGTCACATCAAGTCACTGTACAAATGGTAAGCCAGTGAGAATATTTATTCACAAGGGATAATCAGACCACTGCAGAGCAAAAGGCTGATTGTGACCAGGTTACCACAGGCCACTGTGCAAAAAAATACCCAGTGAGACCTTACTGAAAAGGCCAACGCAGGGATCTACTACAGAGCAGTAGGTTAACCCAACTTGTCGTTCCTGGTGGAGGTCATATGACGTCCAACAAAAACGCACCTCATGCGCACCCCACGTTGCAACGCAATCTGTCACCGCCTGTGTTCAGTGGACACAGCTGACGACTGAGCAGTGTACCAACTTCTGCTGGTACCATGTGATCGCTTTAAATCAGACGTAAAATAGGGATTTTTTTATTTATTTTTTAATAAAAACAGTCACCAGTGTTCCTGATCACCGCCACACCAAGTATACAAGGACACTGTACTGCACTGGTGACAGTATGTTTTTCTTAACTTTCCAAATAATGACAAAAATAAATAAATAAAAAAACAGTCATGTCTAAAATACCTTGCAATTTCCACTTTCCAAAAAGGGGTCATTGGGGGATATTTGTACTGTGCTTGTGTTTTCGGGTCTCAAGAAGTGAGATAGGCAATCCGTGCATCAGGATTAATCAATTTTCAGATATATATGCGCACCATAGTTTGTGGACTCCAACCTTCAAACAGACTAAATATACACCGATTTGATTTTTAACCAAAGAAATGTAGCAGACTACAGTTTGGCTTAAACTTATGAAGATTTGCAAAATTTTATAACAATAAGAAAAAACGTGTTTTCCTTTTGTATGCGTTTATTTAGCAAAAAATAAAAAAACAGATGGAGATTAAATACCACCAAAAAGGAAAGCTCTGTTTATGTGAAAAAAAAAAATGCTTTAAAAAGTCATATGGGTACAGTGTTGCATGACCACGCAATTGGCATTCAGAGTGCAACAGCGCTGAAAGCTGGCCTGGGCAGGCGGGGGGAGAAAGTTCCTGGTATTGAAGTGGTTAATAGCTGTGTGTGACTAGGTGACTAAAGCCCCGTACACGTACCGATCGTCGGCCGAACGATCGGCCGTCTTTTGTCCAGGGCTGTCGTGTCTGTTGAAAACTGCAAAAGACTGCACACGAATTTTGTCGGCCAACAACAGCCGACTGCAGAAGTGATGTCATGTGATGGTTAACTTTCCTTGTCTTTTTTCTTTTCTGAGCATGCCCAGTCTTGCAAATCTGCTGTCTGTCGGCCGAAATCTGTACTGACTGGCGAACAATCGGCCGTTCTGTTGTCGGCCTACAAAAATTTTCATGCCTGCAGGACAGATTCCGTTCGGCCGAAAATGCGCTGTCGGAAGAATCATACTAACAAGCCTACAATCGGCCGGCGGCCGAATATTTGCGGCCGACAATCTGTACGTGTGTACGGGGCTTTAATCCAGCATTTCCACAATTCATTTAACATGTCTCTGGTCACAACTAAAGAATAGCTGGCAAAAAACATTGCTCAGCGCAAGAACAGGAGGGAGAAAAAAAAAAAAAAAGCATTGTATCTGTTGAGTTCTTTTAGAGATCAAGGGGACAAACTTCAGTCTATAAATGAGGTCAGTTTAAACACAAAGATTAAAGCTTTTCTGACACTTATCGCTTACAAGATAGTCAGTATTTTTTTTGCAAGAAAACTACTTCGAACCCCCAAACATTATATATATTTTTTAGCAGGGACCATAGAGAATAAAATGTCGGTCCTTGCAATATTTTATGTCACACTGTATTAGCACAGCATCTTTCAAACAATTTTTTGGGAAAAAAAAAAAAATACACTTGCAGTCCGCCCACACGCATTTACTGAGGAAGGGCGGCTCGGCTGCGCATAATCACGTAGATCTACGCGATTATGTGCGCGCAGTCTCGGCGTCATTCTTAAGTGGTCCCCAAAAAGTCTCAAAAATGTCAGTTAGGGGTCCGATCTGTCTGCTGCAATGTCGCAGTCCTGCTAAAAATTGCCACCATTACTAATAAAAAAAGAAAAAAAAAAATCTATCCCGTAGTTTGTAAATGCTCTAACTTTTGCGCAAACTAATTAAAATAAGTTTTGGGATTTTTTTTTACCAAAAATATATAGCAGAATACAAATTGGCCTAAAGTGATAAAAAAAAAAGTTTTTTTAAATAAAAATTTTTTATTGGGAATGTTTTGTAGTAAAAAAAAAAAAAATAGTGTTTCTTTCAAAATTGTCGCTTTACTTTTGTTTATAGCGCAAATTCTAAAAACTGCAGGAGATCAAATACCACCAAAAGAAAGCACTATTAGTGGGGGGGGGGGGGAAAAAAAAAAAAAAAAAAAAGGATCTCAATTGCATTTGGGTACAGCGTTGCACGACCGGGCAATTTTTCATTAAAAGTAACAGCCGAATTGCAAACTATGGCCTGATCATTGGAGGAGGTGTGTGTGTGTGTGTGTGTGTGTGTGTGTGTGTGTGTGTGTGTGTGTGTGTGTGTGTGTGTGTGTGTGTGTGTGTGTGTGTGTGTGTGTGTGTGTGTGTGTGTGTGTGTGTGTGTGTGTGTGTGTGTGTGTGTGTGTAAGTAAAACCTTCCAGGACTGAAGTGGTTAAAAAAAAAAAAAAAAAAAAAAAAAGGTTAGCCCAATTTTTTGTATAATGTGAAAAATGTTACGCCGAGATTTGAGAGGGAATCATGATCTTTATTTTAAGCAAAAAAAATTGCGATCATTTTATCCAGAATTGTGCAGCTCTATATTGTATACCAATCCCAAAAGCATTCATTCATCTTTACAATAGCCATTTAACACAAGACCTAACAGTAGGAGTTCACAACAGAAGAAAGGAGTAATGATATTATAGTACTTCTTACACATCAATATCAAAATGAATAGGCTGCGGTGGTCAGGGACCAATCTGTCTTACAGTGAATTTCTAAGAAGCACCTAAGTGTACAAGTTAAAATTCACATATTTTACCTGCTAAATTATTTGTAACCCTGGTCAGTCTGATTTATTCGACTGGCACACTGCACTGCCAGACAGGAAAACCTACTGTTATTTAACCGGTAATGGTGTTTCTACGAGCCTTCCAGGAAGGCCCACACGAGAGATGATAGGCTCCTCCCCACAGGAAACACAATCCAAATCCAAATTGTTAAAAGGCCCCACCCTTCCCTTTGCCCCTCATTTGTAAAAGAGTATCTTCCACAACCAATTCCAAGGGTAGTGTTCTTACAATTCTATAGGTACTTACCACCTATGTTGTACATTCTTACCACACCCTTTTAACAGGGCGGGAAGTAGGCTTGTGACGGTATCAGATTTTCATGCTGCGATTAATTGATTAAGGTTTTGCCACGGTATACGGTATTATCACGGTATTCTATTATTAAATTTAAATTATTAAATTTCCACCTCACTTCAATTTCATTGCTGAATTTAGGGGCTTTGGTTCACTTTTGCACATTATTATATAGTCAGTCAGTACAGACTGTGAACCAGGCCTAAAATAGGTCATCAAGCAGTGTCTGGCCTAACTGGTGATAACTGGTCCTGGCGCTCGGCTCCGATCCGATGGCCTGGTCATTAAGAGGGCAAATCCTTGTGGTCAAGAAGTGGTTAAACCTGAAGGAGGTGTTGTTTATAAATGACTTTACTATTGCTTTAGGCCTGGTTCACATGTATGCGGGTTGGGGGCCCACATTTGCACAGGAATAGCAGCCCATTGATGTGAATGGGCTTGAGCTGCTATGCCTGCGTTTTCAGCTGAAAAAAGGTGCATGCAGAATTTAAAAAAATGCAGTGGCCATGAAATCCATCCTTCTTTTGCACCATGCGACTTACCTGCCGTTGCTGCACACGCAAACTGTTTATTTTTAAATGCCGTGCCCACGTATACAAAAAATGCAGAAAGCTTGCCAGAGCAGGAACTGCAGGTTAGTCGCATGGTGCAAAAGCAGGATGGATTTCAAGGCCACTGAATTTTAAAAAAATGCTGCATGCACCTTTTTTCTGCGGAAAATGAGGGCATAGCAGCCCGTTCAAATCAATGGGCTGCTATGCCTGTGCAAATGTGGGCCGCCAACCCGCATACATGTGAACCACCAACCCGCATACATGTGAACCAGGCCTAAAGCAATAGTAAAGTCATTAATAGATAAAAACACCGGTCCTCCTGCAGGTTTAACCACTTCTGGATCGCAAGGATTTGCCCCTTTAAAGACCAGGCCATCGGATCAGAGCGCCAGGACCAGTCATCACCAGGTAGGCCAGACACTGCTTGATGGCTATATAATAATGTAATGTGGGCTGCTATGCGTGTGTGTGTGTGTATATTAGACCTGCACGATTCTGGCCAAAATGAGAATCACGATTTTTTAGCTTGGAATAAAGATCACGATTCTCTCACGATTCTCTGTGTAACAAAAAAAAAAAATTGGGATAACTTTACTGTTACGTTTTTTTTTTTTTTTTTATTCATTAAAGTCTAATCATTGCGTTTGAAAGACTGCTGCGCAAATACAGTGTGACATAAAATATTACAACAATCGCCATTTTATTCTGTAGGGTCTCTGCTAAAAAAATATATAAAGTGTTTGGGGGTTCTAAGTACTTTTCTAGCAAAAAAAAAACTGATTTTAACTTGCAAGCAACAAGTGTCAGAAAAAGATCCAGTCTTTAAGAGGTTAAACTTCCTTTCTCCCTGGCAGAGGGAAGGAAAAGATACAAATGTAATAATTTTTGTTTATAGTTAGGAGACTTAATGCTGAAAGGGGTTAGCTGAGTGAGTGAATGAGTCATCCAGCTCACTGAAATGTATCAATTCACAAGTCAGGCAGACTTGACAGAGAAACTCGGTATTTTAAAAATGCCACAATAACAATACCGTGGCTATGCAATACCGCGATATATCGAATTACCGAAAACCGGCATATGTCTAGCGGGAAGTAGGCCGGCCATCCTGGAAGGCTCGTAGAAAAATCATTACCGATTAACGGTAGGTTTTCTCATCTCACCTTCCAGGACGGCCCACACGAGAGGATAATAGATTACCCATAGGCCTACTTTAGGGTGGGACCGCTGCCTGTAAGACCTTTCGGCCAAAGGCTAGGTCCTGTTGAGACAGCATTTCTACACGGTAATGTTTCAGGACCGTGCTATGTCTGGACCAGGTGGCTGTATTGCGTCTGTTCCCCAGATGCTCCTGCTTTTTCGGCCCAGGATGTTTCCAGGGCTTCTTGTTGAGTGTGCTTTTAGCTTTGCTGGTGCCGGAGCACCTGAAACTTCAAGACATTTTAATGACTTATTTAATCCACCTAGAGACTGCAGGTTTTTGAGGCCTGCAGTCCTTCTATTGGTCCAGAGTAGAGGATCAGCGGATGATTAGATCTCCTAAATTTCCTTGTCCTCTGTAATTAAGTGAGGAGGCGATTCCTCACATCTAATCAGTGAAATTTCATTTATTTTACCATCTTAGGCTTACCACCTAGGGATGGTAAAATTATTTCTTGCTTCCTGTTAAAGGAAGAGGTTACCTTGGGCAGATCTAAGGGATCTAGCCTGCAAATAATCCTATCTGGGAAGATAAACATAAAAAAAAGGTCTTTTCCAAGAAGGATCTTGTAAATCCCCTACACTTCTGGCTGAAGTGACAGTTAACAGGAAAGCTAGTTTTGAGGCCCAAAACTTAAAAAGGAACCTCTTCTATAGGTTCAAAAGGGCTGTACTGGTATATACCCAAGGTACAGCAACCTATACTTTCCATCACAACCTAATGTTGACATATTAGTTGTGAAAAAAGTTCTATATACCTGACAAAAAAAGCTCCTTATACACCTGCCCGCTAATGTGGGAAAAAAAGGGAGTTATCAGGTATCCTACCTGATGTCTGCACCATAAACCACTCCTTATAGATCTGTCCACAACAATTAAGCGGAAAGGAGCTAAGCCCTTTAATACCATAGGGTACCCAGGAGGGATACATCCTGAAATGTAAACCTATAGAGTAAGGTATACGGGTCAGACAGGTTCTGATACCGACTCTTTAGACTACCACACTCCTATGCACAAAGTTATTAACGGGAAGAGGAGGATATTTTATCCCCCTCTTCTAGGGTCCTACAACCTTAGCAGCTTTTTAGGCAGAGAAAAAACTCTGGTATGATTTAACAAAAAGGGACTGTGTCTTCTGGCATCTGACCTTCTGCAGTCAGAGCTACTGGCCCTTCCATTTCCCTGGGGATAGAAGGTCTGTAACAAAGGTGATATATGTATAAATATCACACGTATAGAAGGCTACTGATTGTGCGTTACTAACGCACAACCCCAGAAAAAAGATGCAGACAGTGTATTTCTGAAGTGCTGCTAGATAAACTAGACCCGACAGGACACAACATAAACTCCTTAGTTGTGTATTTTATAAAAGTGTAATAAACACGGGTTATAAAATAGGAAGACCCGAGCGTCTGCCTTATTGAGTATACAGATGCGCAGCCAAATGTAAAGACAGAAACAGAAAGACACAAGAACATGCCTGCTGTGTATTTCTAAAGTGTAACACGATAAGCCATAAGCCCATATAACGACAGAAGAGACGCTAACTCCCATGCTGTGTATTGCTGATACCTGACCAGGTACCTTCATATAACAAACGTACCAGAAAAGATACAAACTTTCAAGTTTGCTCGTTTCTGATGAGCAAAAAGGTATAGTTATATGTCAGAAAACCACTAGACTTCCATGTCGTGGATTTTTTATAGTAAACAAAGGCCGAAGACATTAGCTATGTCAGTGTTGTGCGTTTAAAATTGGCCACCAGGTATAGCTATATAGTGCCAAAAGCACTGCCAACATCAATGTTGCACATATCCGATTAGCAACAGGGTACAGCTGACTTTCCATATTTGATGTCGTGCGTTTTGCATGGTAACATGGTATAGGTATGTACAAGGCATGCAACAAAAGTTACAACAAAGTTTACAATTTTGTGTTATTTGATAAGTAACTGGGTAGCTTTAACGGGGAAGTCACTTATCTATTAATGCTGTACATTTATGAATGGTCACATGGTATAGCTATGTAATTGAAATGTTACCAAAAAAATTTCAAAGTTTGTGTACTTTGAAAACGTTGTAGACCTGACCGAAATGATACTTAGAAATGCCACTAGCAAAACATAAGGTTGCGTATTTCTAAATAGTAACCTGGTACAACTGTGTAACATATGTTACTAACAATCACTTCACTGGTGCTAACCAATGGAGCAACTTTATAGTTCTAACAAAACTGACTCTGGGGACCTTTGTGCATTTCTGGCTTAGCAGTCAGGTTACCGCCAAATAACCAACAGAAATGTTGCTACAAACAATGTAGTTCATTTCTAATAAACGGAAGAAAAGGGTGTAATAGGTTAACCGCTGACACCCCCAATTTTCCATGTGGAGCATTTTAGTGTGAAAAAGAAACAGTCAAACTAAACAGACAAAAATACAAACAACTAAAGTTGCGCATTTTTGATAGTCGAGAAAAAACACTCCAAAGACACCATAAGCTTCCGCATTGTGTATTTGTAAGATGCCGCGAACCCCGGCATAAAGTCAGAGTCCTGGTGATTTTAACTAAAAAATAGCCAGCAGGGGACTCTAATATTAACCACTTGCCGACTGCCTAACGCCGATCTACGTCGGCAGTCAGCCCCTCAAAGGCAAAGTGACGTAGGGCTACGTCACTAGCTTGTGAGGGTCTAGGGAGCGAGCGCGCGCCCCTGGAGGCGCGCTCCCGCTCCCCCGTGGTCACGGACCCCCCCGCGCGTGTGACCAGCGGACCCGATGTCCGCCGGTCACTCGGCGATCGGCGGGGGAGAGGGACAATGTCAGGCAGCTTGTGTAAACAAGCCACCTGTCATTCTCCTCGCTGTAAAAACACTGATCACACGGATCTACTATGTAGATCCGTTGATCAGTGTCCTTACAGCTCAAGCCACAGCCAATCACAGTAGAAAGCACGCCCCTAGGGACACACACAGCCCCTCCCTCCCAAATAAAGTTAACCCCTTCACTACCAGTGTATTTTTACATTAACAGTACATATATATAGCACTGATTACTGTAGAAATGTCACTGGTACCCCCAAAAGTGTCAAAAATGTCAGTCAAGGGTCCGATCTGTACGCCACAATGTCGCAGTCCCGCAAATAAAAAAAAACGCAGATCGCCGCCATTACGCGTTAAAAAAAAACAAAAATGACAAAAAACAAAAATGACAAAAATCTTTCCCTTTGTTAGTAAACGCGATAACTTTTGCGCAAACCAATCAAAATACGCTTTTTGCGATTTTTTTTACCAAACATGGGTAGCATAAAACAAATTGGCCTAAAATGTTAAAAATTTTTTTGGGGGGAATTTCATATAAAAAAATGTGAAAAATATTGCTATTTTTGCAAAATTGACGCTCTTTTTTTGTTAATAGCGCGTGATCAAAAAAAAAAAAAAAAAAAGCGCACAGGTGATCAAATACCACCAAAAGAAAGCTCTGTTTGTGGGAAAAAAAGGAGGCCAAATTTGTTTAGGTACAGCGTCGCACGACCGCACAATTGTCCGTTAAAGTCACGCAGTGCCGAATCGCAAAATACCCCCTGGTCGGAATGGGGGTAAAATCTTCCGGGGCTTAAGTGGTTAAACCTTCCTCCCCTGGAGAACCCAGGAAGTTCCAAATGATGCAAGTCTAGGGTGGGTGTATACATCACCTTAGTAGCAGCTGTTACCTTACCACCCAGGTAGGAATCCAAGTTTTCCAGCATGCAAGATCTTAACGAGCACACGTCTGGAGATCAATTACCTCAGCCTCTTTCTAGGAAGGGCTGGACATAATCTTTTGCTTGAAGGCAATCAGACCCTTGAAGGACTGGACAAACAACCATTAAATACAGGTTAATAATATCCATGTAGCTTTTGTACAGAGATTTTTGTGCTTAAAAAAAAAAAAATCATCAACTAGAGTTGCATCTAGTTCATCATGGGATGGGCAGTAGCCCAAACCACTAGGGGTCCACTTAACTCTTAGGTTTTGTCTCTACTGGTGTGACTTGTCATACGACCTTCCCTGGTCCTGTGCGACTTAAGGCTGCAGTGACCAAAAAAAAAAAGGTGCCTGCACCAGCCTGACACGCCCTCTAGTCAGACTGCAATATCAGATCAAAAACTGCATTAAAAGGTGTATCCAAGTCGCACTGCAAATCGTGTGGCTTTGTACCAGTGTAAATGTAGCCTTACACGTCAATGCTATGACTGTTTTTAAGCCCTTAGGAATGTGTAACTTGCTCAGTGGCAGTAGTAGCCTGTAAGATTCTGTGTCTAAAGCTGGATACACACCATACAACTCCCGTTGTCAGATTTACCTCTTCTATGCAGTGCAAGGGCCTGCCCAATTGCATACAAATTGAAAGTGTCTAGGTTAACAAAAAGGGACTGTGTCTACTTTGACCTCATATTCTATGGTTTTGGTAAATCTGAAGGAAAAAAAAAAAATCGAAAGAAATTGTATAGTGTGTATGGCCCATTACAGGTGCCACTCCTTCACTAGAATTACCCTCAACGATGTTGAAATGATTTAACAGGAAGCTGTGACAAGGTTCTAGCTGAAGTTTTGTTGGGGGGGGGGGGGGGGGGGTGTTGGGATGGTGCTCGTTTCTTGGGTCTAAGAGTGCGGCTTCTGGGTTATTTGTTCCCAGGGCTAAGGAAAACAGATAGTATCACCCTCATTAAAGGAGGGAGTACAACAAGCAGAGAAAACCATCTGGCTGCATTTAGGGATCTGCTGCTAAGCTTCCCAGGTAAAAAGGAGGTATTTACTACTGTTGTCCTTACCACGGCCCCAGGTTTGCTTTACTATCCTCCTGAACAAATGGGAGGAATCTTACATTAAACCTGAGGCCTCTTTACCAGCTTAATATCCCATCTGGGGATTCCGCAAGAGAAGAGGAAATCACCATCAGATCACTCTTCCTGCTCATAGCCAGTCGGCTACAGGCTCCGCTGAGGGAACACATGGGAATTTAGCAAGGGCTTGCTTTACTATCCTCCTGAACACATGGGAGGAATCTTACATTAAGCCTGAGGCCTCTTTACGAGCCAGTTTAATACCCCATCTGGGGATTCCGCAAGAGAAGAGGAAACCACTATCAGATCACTCTTCCTGCTCAAAGCAAGTTTGGCTACAGGTCCCGCTGAGGCAACATATGGGAACTTTACCAAGGATTAGGCTTAATGCTGGTATCAGTCCCAAACAGCCAAGGAAACAGCACTTACCTGGTTCCGACTGGGTTTACCTGTAGCCACCTGAACAGAGCTTCCCTCCTCCTTCCTATGAGGTGGGTTGTGGCAGGCCTCATTGCTTTGCAGCTGTCCGGACTCCTGGGGCCTGGGAGTCTGCTCTCCCGCTTCCAAGCGGGTCCGGCGTCTCCTCCACTGTTCCGTGCTGCGCTATGCATCTGGTCTCACAGCACGGCCTGAGGCGCACGTCCGGGCTTTTTGAGCCTGGCTGCTTTCTGGAGGAGACTTTGCTGGATAGCCGGAGACAAGCCTAGAGGGGCAGCCTTGGTGACCTACGGCTTTTGCGAATGGGGGTGACCTGTGAGAAGCCTGAGGAGGCGGCAGGTAGAGTTCAGCTCACGGCATTTACTGAACCTGGCTCACAGGGGGACCATTAGACTTCCATGTCTTCAGGTCAGTGAAAACAACCAACGTTTCGCTGTAGGAAGAAACACAATCTAAACTGAGGGGCAAAGGGAAGGGTGGGGCCTTGTAACAATTTGGATTTGGGTGGTTCCTGTGGGGAGGAGCCTATCTCATGTGGGCCGTCCTGGAAGGTGAGATGAGAAAATTCAAGTTAGACTTACCGGTAACTTGTTTTCCAGTAGTCTTTCAGGACAGCACCTTAGAGAGATGGCTCCTCCCTCTCATCAACAGGAAACACCCCATCCACCAGATTTTAAAAAAAAGGAGGCTTCTCCCACCATTCATCAGTTTGTAGAAGAGTACCTCCGGCCCATGCTGGAACACAAACAGATATGGTTAATCACAGCAAAAACAATTTTATACAATAGGGCGGGACTCCTGCTGTCCTGAAAGACTATTGGAAAACAAGTTACCGGTAAGTCTAACTTGAATTTTCCCTAAAACGTCTTTCAGGAAAGCACCTTAGAGAGGATTATCGAGACTTATGGCGCTTTTCCACTACATGGAACCGAACGGTTCGGCTCGCTTTTGTGCTTTTCCACTGCTGGTACCGCATGGTACGGTGTAGGAACGGTTCGGTACGGTGGTGCTTTTCCACTGCATGGAACCGAACAGTACGGCTCTCAAAAACAGTACCACCTTGATTGTGGTTCCAAGAGGTACCATACCGGGTACCATATCCCACAATCCTTTGCATGCAGTCACTACTAGCCACTGATTGGTCAGAGAATAGTTATCCCACTCACTTAACTTTAGTACTACTTTAGTGGAAAAGCAAACCATACCGTACTGAACCGTTCCAACACCGTACCATGCGGTACCAGCAGTGGAAAAGCAAACCGGGCCAAGCAGGGTCAAGCAGGGCAGAGCCGGTACTTGCAGTGCCATTAGTTTAGGGAGGGACCACAGCCTGAAGGACCTTTCTGCCAAAAGCCTGATCCCCAGCTGCCAAAAGGTCCAACCTATAATGTCGTGAAAATGTAAAGTAACTTGACCACGTGGACGCTTTGCAGATCTGATCTGGAGTGGCACCAGCTTTCTCTGCCCATGTAGTGGCTAGAGCTCTAGTAGAGTGAGCTCTAATCCCCTGCGGGGGGAGACAATTTCATTTGGGAGTAAGCCTCTAAAATAGCGGATCTAAGCCATCTGGAAATTGATCCTTTTGATGCCTGGCAACCTTTTTTGTTGCCAGAAAAAAGAACAAAAAGAGAATTTGAGGATCTAAACTCTTTAGTAACCTCCAAGTAGTGTATAAGAACTCTTCTTACATCTAGATTGTGAAAACTTCTTTCCTCATCTCCTGATGGATTAGGACAGAAGGTCGGTAATACAATTTCTTGGGATCGGTTTTTCGTTGATGCTACTTTTGGGAGAAAACCTGGATCCGTTTTGAGAATTATCCTGCCGGATATATGGACAAAAAGGGTTCAATAACCAATAAAGCATGCAGTTCACTAATTCTTCTTGCTGATGTTATTGCAATCAAGAAAGCAGTTTTGAGGGAAAGGTTTCTTAGGGTGTTTTCACACTAGCACTTTTGGTGCGCACCCAGGTTCGATTGACGTCAATATTCGGTCCGTTTTGATGATGTGAACGCTGTCTTTGAACTCTGGTGCGCACCTGCGAACCGTACCCGAGTCCACCAAAAAGGGTGGTCTGGGGTACGGTTCATGTGAACTCCAGTACGGTTCGCTTCTGATGAGAACGCAACCATACCAAAGCAAGCAATTCTATCCATTTTGGCACCTTGTTTACAGCGGTTGCCAAGCAACATGAGTACGAGCCAGCTGCAGCTTGATGACACAAGTGTACAAGTGATGACACAAGATACAAAAAATCTAATGTGAACACAGTCCATCGGGGGCAGGGGGAGGGAGGAGCAATCGAACTCTGGTTCGGACCAGGCAATCGCACCAAGTGTGAAAACACCCTTAGTGTAATTGTTTCTAATGGTTCAAATGGCTCTTTTGTAAAGGCCTGAAGAACTACTGACAAGTCCTATTTGGGAGCACTCTTGATAGGTGTTGGTCTGGAGGGCCCTGAAGAATCTGATGATCAAAGATTGAGGAAACAGGCTTTTCTAGGAATACTCCCAAGGCCGCTACTTGCACCTTGAGGGTACTTACTGCAAAACCCTTTACAGCACCCTTCTGTAGAAACTCCAAAATTGAAACTAAACTGTCCCAATTTTAGATCTTTTGAACCACACCAGGTATTATAAGTTTTCCAAACCTTTGGATATATATATCCCTTGTAACCTTTTTCCTACTGGAAAGTAGAGTAGTAATTACTGCGTCTGAAAGTCCTTTCCTTTTAAGCAGTTGCTCCTCAGATACCAGGTGGTGAGGTTTAGCTTTTCCACCCCTGGATGACAGACTGGACCTTGAAGAAGCAAGTCCTGACGAAGAGGGACCTGAAAAGCAGGTTTGGCTGTCAGTTGGACAGTTGAAAACCAGACCCTTTTGGGCCAATATGGAGTGATCAGGATCACTGAGGCTCTGTCTGGACCTTTCTCAGCACCAGCAGTATAAGTTGGAAGGGAGGAAAGGCATACCCCAAACTGAACTTCCAGGGATGTGCTAGAGAATCCACTCCCAGAGAGTTGTCGTTTCTGTGGAGTGCGAAGTGGAGGTTTTGCGTTTTCTTTTGTTGCAAACAGATCCACTTCTAGTCTTCCCCAAGTCTTGACTATCAACAAAGACTTGTGGATTTAAGCGCCACTCCGCTTCTCGGATCTTCTGCCTGCTTAAGTAATCCGCCACATTGTTTAGTGTACCTTTTAGGTGGATTGCTGACAAGGAAAGCAACCGACTTTCCGCCCACTGCAGAATTTGTTGCCAATAGCTGTAGGGTTTTGCTTCTTGTGCCCCCTTGCTTGTTTAGATATGCCACTGTAGTGGCTTTGTCTGATAGGACTTGTACATGAGTCCCCTGAAGGTTTTGAGAAAACTCAGGCCGCTAGAGCCAGGCCGACTGCTTTCAACTCCTTCCAATTTGAGGATTTTGTTGTCTCCTCTGAGACCAAATCCTCTGTGCCAGGTTTTGGTTCCAGTGGGCTCCCCACCCCCATCTGCTGGCATCCGTTAATCTTTGGTCTGCTGGGAAGGCCCAGGCCAATCCCTGAGACAAGATTTGGTTCCTCCACCACCAGAGGGTTCTCTTGACCTTGGTGGGGGTTTTTACCTTTAACTCCAAAGTCTCTGGATTGTGATCCCAGATTCTGAGGAGAAAATATTGTAGTGGTCGAAAATGAAGCCTTGCCCATTGGATGGCTGGTATTGATGCAGTTAGGTTCCCTAGAACTGACATGATCTCTCTGATTGACCACCACTGGTTTGTAGCCTTGCTACCATATTCTGGATCTTGACCTGTTTGTCTCCTGGTAAGAAGATTCTTTGTTCCACTGAGCATATCTGAAACCCTAGGAACTGAACCCGCTGAGCCGCTGTGAGGTTTGACTTCTGGACATTCACTATCCAGCCCAGAGACTCTAGATGGCCTCTGGCTTTGTGCAGATCCTCTTAAAGCTTTTCTTTGGAAGGGGCAAATAAAAGTAGGTCGTCCCAAGTATGGCACCACAGAGATTCCCTGAAGGCGGAGGGGCGCTAGGCACTCTGCCATCACTTTCGTAAAAATACGAGGGGCAGATGATAGGCCGAAAGGGAGGGCTTTGAATTGAATGTGAAGCATTTCCTTCCCCAGATTTACCGCCAATCTTCGGAATCTCTGCGAATGAGGGGCTATAGGGATATGCAGGTAAGCATCCCTTAAGTCTATTGATGCCATAAAGCATCCTTTGGTTAACAGGGTTCCGACTAAGAATTGAGTCCATCCGAAACTTCTTGTACAGAACTGACCTGTTTAGTGGTTTCAGATTTAGGGTGAGACGGAAATCCCGATGGTTTCTTTATCAAAAATATGGGGGAATAAAACCCCTGATGTTGTTCCTCCACTGGTACTGGACAGACAACTCCCTGTCGTCTCAGGTCCTTTAGTAGGTCCATCATAGCCAGGGATTTTGCTGCATCTCTTGGGAGGTTTGTGACAAAGAACCTTTCGGGCGGTGTCTCCAGAAAAATCGATCTTGTAGCCTTGGGACAGCATATCTAGAATATACTGGCTGTTATGGCTGCCCAATAGGGGAGGAATTCCCTCAATCTTCCTCCCACCGGCAATGTCTTGTCATTGCGTTTTGCTGGTCGACGCAGGAGGATGGAAGAGAACACTTCCTTTTCCTTTGGGTTGACCAATTTCTCCTCTTCTCCTGGGGTCTGCTATCCTGCTGAGCTTTTTGAGGTCGAAAAAGCCTTTTAGTTGGCTGTTTTTTCTTAATGGGAAAATACCTTTTTGTCTGCTGTTCTATTTAGAACAGAGTCCAATTTAGGACCGAATAGGATATCCCCTTGGAATGGGATTCCACACAGCTTGTTCTTGGAAGCTGCATCTCCAGGCCACGTTTTTAACCAAAGAGCTCTTCTGGCCAAGTTGGTTAATGCTGCAGACCTTGCCGTCATCTTCACTGACTCTGCTGAAGCATCTGCAATAAATGCTATAGCCGTGGAGAAAGAATCCAGAATTTCTTGCTTAGGGGAATCTGCCGTAATGTGTGCCTTTAACTGGCTAAGCCAGTACTCCAGATTCCTGGATACACAGATTACTGCCATGGCAGGCTTAAGATTTCCCATGATGGATTGCCAGGATCTCTTAAGTTGCTGGTCCATCTTCTTATCCATGGGATCCCTCAAGACTCCCATGTCTTCAAATGCTAGGTCAGTTGACCTAGAAACCTGGGAGAAGGCTGCATCAATCTTCGGCACCTTATTCCAGGGGGCCCCTGGGTCCTTTAAAGGGAAACCGCCTCTTAAAGGCTTTAGGGAAGGTTTTACTCTCTGGATGAGCCCACTCATTTCTGATAGCATCAGAGATTGTCTGATGCACTGGAAAGGTACGACCCTTAGGCTCGTCCAGGCCCGCATACATTTTATCATGCAGGGATAGTTCCTCATCTTCCTCTAAACCCAGGGTGATATAAACTGCCTTTAGGAGACCATCCACCTGTGCCCCTCCCTCCTCTTCTTCCTCTGACTCCTCTTTGGAATGCAAGGGGGAATGACTTCCTTGGGTGGGAGGAACCACTTCTGTTTCCACCGAAGGAACCAATTGTGAGCCCCCGAGAAGAGTGTGAGGCTAATGGCTAACTCAAGGCAGGATCCTGCACTTCCGGCCGGATGAGCATCACTCGATCTGGGAAAGCGGCGGCAAATTTTAAAAAAGTAGCGGTGGGTAAGAAAAAAGTACCGCACCGCCAGCCAGATATTCCATCCAAGGGTTGCGCTCTGCGGGGTCCTGACTCACCTAGAGCACTGAAGGGGGAAGAAGGAGCCCATGGCACTGCAGTCGGTCACGTGAGTGGGAGGAAGAAAAGTCTCCAATATAGGGTAAGGTGGACATAGGACGCCCGGTCTCAGGATAGCACCTTAAGAGCCCAGACTCCCCACACAGGTGTTCCTCGGTCGGAGGAAACAAACTGATGAATGGTGGGAGAAGCCTCCTTTTAAAATCTGGAGGATGGGGTGTTTCCTGTTGATGAGAGGGAGGAGCCATCTCTCTAAGGTGCTGTCCTGAAAGACGTTTTAGGGAAATATTATATGTATTTCCAGGTCCAGTTTTGTGGCACCTCCTCACCTACACCTGCTCACTGGGCAATAAAAAAAAAAAAAAAAAAAAAAAAAAAAAAAAACAGCATAAATAGCTCTACCCAATGAACCAGGAAATTAGAAAAGCCAGATAACCTTAACAGGAGACTTGTGTTTATAACAATAGTAGCTGGCCAATTCACAAATGTCAGGTAAAAAACGTAAACCACCATGTATTTGAATGGTGTATTATGGCCTAATGCAGTGGTTCTCAATTCCGGTCCTCGGGACCCACTAACAGGCCAGATTTTAAGTATTACCTTGGGGGATGCAGACTAGAATACTGCAATCACTGAGCAGCAAATTAGATCACCTGTGATGTAATTTAGTTATCTTGCAAACCTGGCCTGTTGGTGGGTCCCGAGGACCGGAGTTGGGAACCACTGGCCTAATGCACAGAATCGTAGGGGGCCAGTTCAGTGTCCAAAGATTGATTAAACACTTCCCCAGGACCCCTGTAAAGCACCTGCATGGACTGGGGCCCCCAATGCAGATTTTACAAGTTTGGAGAATATGTCCATGCGCACTTTTTAAGCAACCCACAGTGCATAACCACATACACCCATGACTACAAATTGACATCCAGCAGCTGCAGGTCTGGATGCAGTTTGGCCCCCTTACAACTATGTGCATGAGTCCTTTAGGCCTTTGACTAGGCTTGCACATTATATAAAAAATACTAACATTTTTCTACTGTTAGCGCCAGTTCACACTACCGCGACGCTACTTGCAGGGGCGACCTCCGAGATGCGGTGCGAGCAGCGCGCCGCGAGCTCGGAGCGGCCGCCGCGGACTTCATAACATTGAAGTCTATGGCGGTCGCCTCCTGGTCGCCCCAAAGAAGCTCCAGACCCTTTTTCTAGGTCGGAGCGACTTGTGTCGCTCCTATTAGAACGGGTCCGCAGCTTCCCTATGGGAGGCGACCTGTGAGGCGACCAGGTCGCCTCACAGGTCACCCCAGTGTGAACCGGCACTTCTTTAACACTGTTTTCAATAAACTTGATTGTGAAAAAAAATACTAACATTTAACAGCTTTGAATATCATACCTCAAGAAAAGAACCAGAATTAAATCCGCAATAGAGGAAAAAAGAAAAAAAAAAAGTTTTCCTTGGGGATACACACAAAAGATAGGGGTTCATCCAGGGCAACATCAGAATATTCATATCAAACTAAACCCCAATTTATATTCAGACTTTAAAGAGGTATAAAAAGTAGGTAAAATAGAAGTGGCAGGGTCCTTTCACTAGTCTAATCAGGTTTGTAGGAGTACAGAAGCACCCAGTTTTGTGTGGAGTCCCCCTTTATTTAGACAATGCCAATAGTCAAGAAGAGTGGGGTGGGGGGGATAGGGCCCCAAAGTAGTCCATATCGCAAAAAGAGAAAAGGGCACTATACTGGAAAAAAAAAAAAGATTAATAATGCAGATGGAACATGAGAACAATATGGCTTGTACAACATAGCTTTGAAAGGACTTTGATGTGAGAGAAATGACAGAAATTACAGTGTTCACAGCCAGCCTGCAGTAAACAGGGATAGAACAATGTGCAAGGTCCTTATCTAAACAATGGGACTGGTTAGTTAGGATATTCAACTGCCCCACCTCATACCTGGCCAACATGGTGCCTGAGGAGTGATAAATGGGATGGACACCCTGTGTGATTATCTGCTCAAAGTAACTGAAAGTTGAGCCTGGGAGAGGAACAAACTTTTTATGACTGTTGGTTTAACAGCCTTAGGCTCCATGTACACGGGACGTTGTTAAAAGTCCCTTTGAATGCTGGAATTTTTAGGACGTTTGAAACGTCCATTCGGTCGCGTTTGTACCCACGTTTAGCGGGCGTTTATCTGCGTTTGCGTTTAGAAGCGTTCCTAGGAGGTCAAAAAATGATTCCCCTTTAAAATGGAAAAACGCGAACGCTAAACACGGGTCATCGCGTTCAGACGCGTTTGTAACGCCGGGAAACACACGTTCGAACGCAAATAATTGCGTTCTAAAAAAAGTCCCTGAACGCAACTGCCTGCAAATGACTGTAGACGACCTGGTGTACATGGACAGATAAGATAAAATGTAGATGGGTTCAGGGGCTTCTGAAAAAAACGCCCAACTGCTCCTAAACGACCATTTCCAGCGTCCCGTGTACATACTACATGGACCCTTAGATGGCTGTGATAACTAACCAGCTAGGGGTGGGTCTCAAGTCTGGATAAAAAGGTCCCTGGCCTGAGAGTTTCAGCGAGGATGTGTGTACGATAGACAGACCCCTCTCACCTTTTCCCTGTCCCATCTCCCTTCACCCCATTTCCTTATCTGTAACTAATGCAGTTTTATCCCTACTGTAATTAAATCCAACCCTTATTTAAGAATTAGTCAGTCATTCTTGAGTGGAATCCAGACACCCCAAGCCGAGCTCATTTTACAGGGACAGACCGCGGTATACTCCAAAACAGCAATCTCTATTCAAAATATTATAGCATAGTGACAAACAATAGGTGTACAAATGAAAAAAAGAAATGATACAAGATGGTACCACATGCTAAGAGAGAGAAAAAGATATGGGGAAAAAAAGGGGAACGGAATATAGACTTTACTAGTACCAGAATAAGACGCAGTGTATTGAATAAAAGAAGCAACATTTAATTACAAGATAAAAAAAGAAACTTGTTAAAAACAATACATTGTTATGCTTCAATACTGCATATACATAGCCTGGGAAATCTCTAATATAACATTGAAGAGGCATTTTGCAAAACTGGCTTCCTCAGGACCTTTTAGGTTGGTAGTAGAGAGATATTCTATTCATACAAAAAAAAAAAAAATTATGAGTTTTACAGATTTTAAAAAGTTACAATTTAGAAGATCTCATACATCTGCATGCTCCTGACTATTGTAATCAACATCTACACAACAACTTCCATGACTGCTCGAGAGCTTCAAACAAGATGGCCAATTGATGCGACGTATAAGGTGCACAAAATAAGGTATATTAGTTGAATGCTAAACAATTTCCTAAAGGATCAGAAAACCATAAGCCAGTACAAAAAAAAAAAAAAACTAGCAAAAAGCACAATATTACTCACTGAGCCGACCAAGGAATACGCTTATATACTAAAGAAAAAAAAAAAAAAAAAAGGGGTGATGTTCCCACAGACAACTGGGGACAGCAAGATCGCTGGCACCAACAGTAGTCGCATGTCGTTCTGCGATAAAATATTGCATAGGAAATAATTACATATAAAAATCAAAAGCTATGAAGCCTTAATTGTAGTAACCCAAGTCAATATAAATACCTAGTAATTCTATGCTGCATTGTTTATATGTCCAAAAAACAAAAAAACAAAAAAAAACAAACAGGCTGCATCTCTCAGGTGAATAGTAGGTGACAAATCACTCATAATACCCGACATCGGAGCCCCTCAGGCCAATATGTTAGCAGCTCTACACCAAAGTGCATATCTGTAAACAGTAAGAAAACAAACTGCCTAAAGAGACAAGGGTAAGGGCTCTTTCACACGGACAATCCGATCAGATCCGCCTGTCAGTTTTTTTAGGCGGATCTGATCGGATCCTCCATGCATCTCTATGGGGCAGCGGATGTCAGCGGAGACACCTCCGCTGACACCCGCTGCCATCCGTATCCGATCCTGTCCGTGAAATCCGGACGGATGGAAACCCTATTTTTCCATCCGTTCAGTAATCGGATCGGATGAGAGCGGACAGGCGGTCCGCTCAAATCCGATCCCCCATAGAGGGCAGCGGGGGCCGAGACACCTCCCTCTCCGCAAGCGGAGACGGAGCTGTCATCCGCCGGCTCAGCAGGGATCGATCCCCGCTGAGCAATACGGATCCGCCTACGGAGGCGGACCGTGTGAAAGAGGCATAAGACTGGAAGCTGTAACTTCCAACACAATAGCCTCATGCATACCTGTCCACTGTGCGCTATATCTTTGGCCATCAGCATTGCTGGGGCTTCCAGCTTGTTTAAATACCTTCATGGCGCCAAAAATCGTGATACATACATACCACTTTTTTTTTTTTTTATCAGGGATTGACCGATATGTTTTTTTTCCAGGACCGATTCCGATCTTTTGGTCACAACGTATCCTATCGGCCGATATTTTGTACATTTCAAGTTTTGAAAAATAAAAGAATTTTTGACACAAATCTGGTACTGAACATGTTAATTTTTGTTTAATGCTTAATGGCTGGCTTGCTGGCACCCTGTGGTGGGTGGGTGGCTGTCTGGCACCGTGAGGTGGGTGGTACAGGACCTGTGGCTGGCTGACTGGCTCGCTGGTACAGGGCCTGTGGCTGGCTGATATATCGGGGAAAGTGCATATCGGCCCCCGATATATCAGCCTATCCCTAATATATTATACACACACCTTCTGGCTACCATATGGGGAGCTTTTTATGCAGCACATCCACTGAACAGCGATCGTGAAATTCATACAGCAGGCCAGGCGTTCATTTCCCGGTTGGATTTTGTGCAAGGCTTGATATGTGTCATCTGGTGCTTGTAATCGTATGGTAGAAGGAGAGCACACTGCAGGAATTGCCTCTTACATTTGAGGGGTTTCAGTAGTCACTGCGTTTTTCACTTTGATGTCTGGTGAGTGTTTTGACACTCCACACACATCAAGGATGAAATAACTTCACTTTTTGGATTATGGACTATTCTATTTACTTGAAGTGTGGGTTTTATTTATTCTTATAAGCACATTTATTATTCACTTTATATTGTCTATCATACTTTGTATTAATACTAGCGCTGCACCCATTTTTTATATTATAGAGTCACTTGGGAGGTTATATATTCACCTTTTTAGTGCCAGCTGCTGTTCAAATTTCTAGCGCTCAATTTGCATATGTTCTTCTGCATTCCTTGGGTTGCTGGCGACTGAAGATAGCCATGGGCCAGGTGAGCAAAAAAGTAAGACTGTATTGGCAGCAGACATGGGAGTAAGTCACAAGTGCAAGTCACAAGCAAGTCCCAAGTTACTGTGGCGAAAAGCAAGCAAGTCAAGTCCCTGCTAGAAGTCAAGCAAGTCCATTTATTTTGGTCAAGTCACAAATCAAGTCAAAATACTGATCTACCCCAATTTTAACCTTTAAATCAGTTAAAACTCAGTGGTCAGGAAAGGTTTTGTTTTATTTTCAACATTAACAAAACTGCTTAGTGCTTTTTTCTTGGCATATTAAACAAACACTTTGAATGCCTAAACAGCTCAAAATCGTTTGTCCGGTCATGTTTCAACACCAGTCACTAAAAACATGTTATTTCCATTGTTAACCACTTTAAGAGCCCATTCACACTAGGGCGACTTATGAGGCGACTTGTGTCGCCCCAGGTCGCTTGACATAACAAAAGCAATGTGATTTAATCAATCAGTGCCGTCTTAATTGGCACTACTGAAGTCGCTCCGACTTCAGAAAAGGGTCCTGTACTACTTTGAGGCGACCTGTGATTCGACTTGTCCCATATACTTCAATGGGAGTCGCCTCCTTATCTTAATTGAAGCGACTTGTGATCCGACTTTCCAAAAAAATGGTAATGAACAAGAAAAAAAAAAAAAGAGCATTTTTCTTATAACTTTCATTAGAACATTAATACGGGTCTAAAAAAAAAAAAAAAAAAAAAAAAAAAAGTGTCCCTGTGAAGTTTCAGCTCTGTAGCATGTCCAGAACCCACACTGCTGTATTAATAATTATAAGAAAAATGCTTTTTTTTTCTGGTTCTGGACATGCTACAAAGCTGAAACTTCACAGGGACACTTTGTAGACCCCCCAGACACTAAATCCAAAAAAGTCATGCCTGCCTCCAAAAATGCCCGATAAATGCCTGCAATAAAAAAGGCAAGGTGTAAAAAAGCCACCCCACTGCTGTATTAATTATAAGAAAAATGCAAATTTTTGTTGGGGTTCTGGACATGAAACTTCACAGGTACACTTTAGACCCCCCCCCCCCCCCCCCAGACACTAAAGACATGCCTGCCTTCAAAGACGCCCAAAAAATTCCCGATAAATGCCAGCAAAAAAAAAAAAAAAAAAGGAAAGGGAAATTAGGTCACAACATATTCTGATTGGCCAAATACAAAGTCCTACAAAGTCGTCTCGCGCCAAAGTCGCGCCTTATGAGGCGACTTTAGTGGTCGCGGCAGTGTGAACCGGCTCTAAGACTGAGCCTATTTTTGACACTTTTTGTTTACAAGTTAAAATCAGTATTTTTTGCTAGAAAACTACTTAGAACCCCCAAACATATATTTTTTTAGCAAATAAAATGGCAGCCATTGCAAAATTTTTTGTCACGCGGTATTTGCGCAGCAGTCTTTCAAACGCCATTTTTTGGGAAAAATTACGAAAAATCGCATTTCACTGCATTTAAAAAAAAAACAAAAAACAGTAAAGTTACTTTTGTATATTGTGAAAGATGTCACGCCAAGTATATAGAACATGTTACAGTTTAAAAATGCGCACACCCGCGGAATGGCGACAAGCTATGGTCAATAAAAATCTCCATAGGCAACGATTTAAATTTTTTTTTTAACGGTTACCAGTTTAAAATTTTTTTTTTTTATTAATTGCTCACACTCTGGCGATCGCGGTGATACCTCACATGTGTAGTTTGAACAGCCATTTCATTTGCGGCTTGACTTCAGTGTACGTTTTCTTTCGTGTGCAAGCTCACGGCGACGGGGGCAGCCAAAATTTTTTTTTTTTTCCTATTTTATTTTTAAAAATGTAAATATCCCTTGTGACAGCAATATGCAGTGACAGGTACTCTTTATGGAGGGTCTTAAAGACTCTAGACCCCTCCACTGCACTTCCATGTATTCAAAACGCCGAAAACGGCATTTAATACACTCACTTTTTGAAACTGCCGCCTTTAGCAGCCGAGTAACCCGGATGTGACGTCATGGACGCCGCCTCCGAGTTACGTAATCGGAGACCCAATCTAAGCCGCATCCGGCTTGGATCGTGACTCCATCCAGCTGGCGGACGTGCCGGCTGGTTGCTCGGATCTCCCTGTGGGACGGGAGACCCGGGCAGAGCCACGGAAGGCGGTGGGAGGGGGGACTTCCCCTCTCGCTCGCTGGGGTAACGATCGAGCGGCTCCTGAGCCGCACCGGTTTGTTACCACAGGAAAGCCGACCGCCGGCTCTAAAAACGGTACCAGGATGATGCCTCTAGCTAGAGGCATCATCCCGGTACAACCACTTGAAGTCAGCTGACGTAAGCCTACGTCAGCTTGCTTTAAGTGGTTAAACAGCCAGTGTCCTAAAAATCAGAACATACTGAGGAGCTTTAAGTGACTGGTGTCAGAAACATAACAGGCACATTAATTTTGCTTTAACACATCTTGAGAAAATGCAAATATTTAATAACTTAAAAAAAGTAAAGTAATTTCGAGTCATATGTCTCAAGTCAAAGTCAAGTCGAGTCTTATTCATTTTAGTCAAGCAAGTCTCAAGTCCTCAAACTGGTGACTTAAGTCAAGTCATATGACTCGAGTCCCCCACCTCTGATTGGCAGCAGTATTTCAGATCGTAAAGAAGGCAACAGTTTGGACATATACAGGCACTGGATCTTGTGGATGTGGCAAGGCAAGTATAAGCTTGTGCACCAGGCAGTTTAAAGCAACCAATTCTATCCCTGCCTACAGTATCTCTGTATATGCTAGTGTGACCTAGTGGATACAGACAAAATCCGCTGTACATAACATTCTTCAAATCCTACTAAGGGAAACTCCCGGTTTGAAGATTTGAGAAGAAAATGGTCAATGTCATTTTGCTTTCGGTATTATCAGATTAAGGGTTCTTCTGTCAGGTACCTGGAAATGGACTGCTCACTGTGGAGCATTGTATGCAAACTAGCAACTTGAGTTTCTGGACTCCTGACAGACCCTTGCATCTTTCCTCCAGTGCTGCACTGACGTTTCTGGATTCTGAGTCATGGGGAAAGCAAAAGAATTTTTAAAGGGATCTGCAGGAAAAGGTAATTGAACTGAATAAAACAGGAAAGGGATATAACAAGATATCCAAGGTAGGGATGCACCGAAATGAAAATTTTGGGCCGAAACCGAAAATGCAGGATGCCCTTGGCCGAAAACCGAAACCGAAACTGACAATGACTTTTTTCCCAAAAAAATTTTAAAATAGATAGAAGAGGGGCATACACCAAAAACAGGTAGCGACGTACACCTGTCGCTGCCACCCTGTCACAGTATATGTACTGTGATGGGTTGGCAAGAGGTTAATTTAATTACCAATGGTATTTGTATTATGCAGTATGAGGGGGTTAATGTATTGCCACTGCTGGTCACTCATCTATTAGTGACCGACCAGTGGCAATTAACCCCTTTGTGCTGCATTAGTGCAACCAGTATCAGTGCAACCAGTGTTAATTAACACTGATACTGGTTGCACTAATGCAGCACAAAGGGATTAATTACCTGCCACTGGTCGGTCACTAATGCAGCAGTGACCAGCAGTGACAATACATTAACCCCTCATGCTTCATAATACAAATATCATTGGTAAGCTGAAATAAGGTGCAACAAATGCAGCTTGCATAAACCAATTTGTGACACTAGCAGCGCTAAAAAATATTTTTTAGCGCTGCTAGTGTCACAAATTGGTTTATGCAAGCTGCATTTGTTGCACCTTATTTCAGTTTTCCCCTTGTATAGCAGCAGCTTTCACCTTCACGGTTTTTATTTCAATTGTTCTTATAGTGTATTTTAGTGCTGGGTGAGTAAGTGACTTTACAGTATTAGTGTTTTGAATTCTTGCTCCTTTGATCTACATCATTGGTAAGCTGCCTCAGCTCCCCCCCATCTCCCCCCCCCTCTGGCTCAGCGTCCCTCATTCAAAAGTCCCGCCTCTGGCCGGCGGCACCGCCTCCCGGTGATGTCACTACTAGGATCTGTGTTGAATGAAGTGACACACCGGGCGGGGGGGCGGGGCGAGCGGCCGCTATAGATATAACTATGTGATCCTTCCTGTCAGCTCAGCCGGACTATATGTGAATGAGAAGTGACCTGACATCGGGCGGGGGGGGGGGGGGGGCGGCCGCTATTAGCTGTAACAATGTGAGCCTTCACTGCACTGTCAGCGGAGATACATGCCTGTCAGTGAAGTGAAGCTCTCACATAGTTACAGCTAATAGCGGCCGCTCCCCCCACCCGATGTCAGGTCACTTCTCATTCACATATAGTCGCGCTGAGCTGACAGGAAGGATCACATAATTCTATAGCGGCCGCTCCCCCCGCCTGGTATGTCCCTCCATTAATGCAGAGATCGTAGTAGGGATGTCATTGAGAGGCGGACGGCCGGGCCAGAGGCGGGACTTTTAAAACCTGCCCTCGCTGCGCTGCGCCCTCCTCCTTACCCACGGCGGCCATTATTTTCGGCAATTTTAACCCATTATCGGCCGAAATGAGATAGGCTCATTTTCGGCCGATAATTTCGGTGGCCGAAATTTCGGTGCATCCCTAATCCAAGGAATTGAAAGAATATAGTCTGGTGAGCTAAACAGGGATATAAACCAATATGCCCTATATCTATAATTGTGTCCACAAATACAACAATCTGTATATCAATCTTGCGTCCAACAAGTGATACAAATGGTGAAAATGATACAATAAAACCCCTGACGGGGTGTGGAAACTTAAAATAAAATTAGTGTCCAAATATAGTGTCCAACACACTGTTCATACTATATTGAACGGAAACAATTAAACAGGGAGATGATAGTGATATGAATCCAAATGGTGAATATAAATCCAACTGTGAATATCCAAATAAAGATATGCCAAGTAGTGTGTAGTGCGTCCCACCACCTATAGGACTGGCTCCTTACCAGACAGGTTTGGATAATAAGCAGTGAACTCCACCCAAGAGTATTGAATACCCGTGCTGTATGTAGAAGTGATCCCTCACTCTCCTTATCACCTCGTGCAAGAGACAAAATGACTAGCCCCTTACCAGATGGATGTTGTAATTGAGCATATAGTCTTCCTTCCTTCCAGGCAGCAAAAGGACCTTCCTTCCATGCAGCAACGGTGAATATGCACTTGGGTTTCGCTATGGTGATCTGTATGGCTCCTATACACCTCTAAGTCCTCCTCCACAGGTTTTGCCCATACACATGGTAAAAGATAAGCAGCCCTTACCCCAAATTTTTTTTTTTTTTTTTTTTTTGTCTTTTAATAAAAGTGTGCACTTACATATTCACACTGAGAACACACTTTGGAACCTCAAATGTCCACGGCCGCCTGCAGTGCGGACCTCGGATGATGATAGTGACAGCGCAGCGCCTCCACTCTAACACGTTTCCCCCGAGCTTCGACCGAGATTGAAGGGTCCCTCCAATCTCGGTCGAAGGCCACTGTCACTATCATCAGTGGAGGATTTTTTACACAAGCAGATTCCTTGTGTCTAGTAGACACCAGCCCATGAGTGTGTAATTGATTGCATTAATTTAATAAACGATTGCTTTACAATTTTACACTATGGTTGGCATTCCTTTCCATGTTTATCTATATGGACCTTCCTGAGCCCTGATCCATTCAGGGTGTGTTTTCAAGGAGAAGGTGTCTGGCTGTTTACACTTGCTTGTTGGTTGGTTTATAATCTTACCAGCAAAGCTTCTGGTGAGTTTGATCTGTACAAACCATTTTAGCACTGTAGGTGAGAGATCTTCACATGTGGACACCGTAAACACTTAGTTTGTGATTAAGCAGCACTTTAGCACTGGAAGATTGCACTAGCACTTGTGTTAAATATTTATTGCACTACCATAAATTTAATATTGAAGATTTATCTGGGCATCAAAATATTTTTCTATAAATAGGCAACACATTTATTCAAGGAAGATAGGATGTTTACATCATAGTTGGATATATATTTGCTCAGTTTGCACATGCACCAGCACTTATAATTATTGTCTAATTCCATTTAATTTACATTTTAATACAAAAACAGCCATTAGGATTTAATATTTAAGCCACACTGATTAAACATAACAGACTAATCCAGGGGAATTGCGCTAATTATATAGATTTTTTCAATATCTGAAAATGGGGCGTGCATTTGTATTCAGCCCCCTTTACTCTGATACCCCTAACTAAAAGCTAGTGGAACAAATTGCCTTCAGAATTCACCTAATTAGTAAATAGAATCCACCTGTGTGTAATTTAATCTCAGTATAATTACAGCTGTTCCATGAAGCCCTCAGAGGTTTGTTAGAGAACCTTAGGCCCCTTTCACACGGGCGGTCCGATCAGATCCGCCTGTCAGTTTTTTAGGCGGATCTGATCGGATCCTCCATGCAGCTCTATGGGGCAGCTGGTGTCAGCGGAGGACACCTCCGCTGACACCCGCTGCCATCCGCATCCGATCCTGTGCTGAAATCTGGACGGATGGAAACCCTATTTTTCCATCCGTTCAGTAATCGGAGCGGAGCGGATCTGATGAGAGCGGACAAGCGGTCCGCTCTCATCCGATCCCCCATAGAGGGCAGCGGGTGCTGAGACACCTCCCTCTCCGCTCTGCAAGCGGAGACGGAGCTGTCATCCGCCCGGCTCAGCGGGGATCGCGGATCGATCCCCGCTGAGCAACACGGATCCGCCTGCGGAGGCGGACCGTGTGAAAGAAGCCTTAGTGAGCAAACCGCATCACGAAGGCCAAACACCAGACAGGTGAGGGAAAAAGTCATGGAGAAGTTTAAAGCAGGGTTAGGTTATAAATAAAAAATATCCCAAGCTTTAAACATCTTACGGAGCACTGTTCAATCCATCATCCAAAAATGGAAAGAGTATGGCACAACTGCAAACCTAACAATACATGGCCGTACACCTAAACTGACAGGCAGGGCAAGGAGAGCATTAAAAAGGTCGTAAACCTCAGACTTTTTTTTAAAGTACACCTGAAAGACAAACCCATAATGAACTAGTATGCATCGGAAACTAGCTCATTATGATATACTTACCTTAGAACGAAGCCCCGACCACTCACCTCTCCCATGGGTGATATGTTCTGTCACCCTTCTTCCGGGTTCGCGGCATCCAGCCATCTGATTGGCTGGACCCGCGATTACGGCACGGGGCTCTGAAGGAACGGCACCAGCGGCCGTTCTTTCAGAGCGCATGCGCCAGTGATGTCACTGGCTGCATTTCAGGTAAATATCTCCTAAACTGTACATGTTAAGGAGATTTTTACAGTACCTATAGGTAAGCCTCATCATAGGCTTACCTAGAGGTACAATTTTCAGAGGAGGGTTTACTTCCTCTTTAATCTGAGAAGCAGCCAAGAGGCCCATGGTAACTCTGGAGGAGCTGCAGAGATCCACAGCTCAGGTGGGAGAATCTGTCCACATGGCAACTATTCGTAGTGCACTCCACAAATCTGGCCTTTATAGAAGAATGGTAATAAGAAGAAAGCCATAAGATGTTTGCAGTTTTGCGAGAAGCCACGTGAGACACAGCAAACATGTGGGAGAAGGTGCTCTGGTCAGATAAGACCAAAATTGAACTTTTTGGCCTAAAAGCAAAAACGCTTTGTGCGGCAGAAAACTAACACTGCACATCATCACCCTGAACACACCATTTCCTTCCACTTCACAATTATGTGCCACTTTGTGTTGGTCTATCACAAAAACCCAAATCAAATACATTTACATTTTTGGTTGCAACATGACAAAATGTGGAAAATTTCACGATGTATGAATGCTTTAAGGCACTAAAAAACCCTCTTATCCTTTTCAGCCAAGGAAGCTGCCATCTTGTCCTCTGTTTAATCTACAACTGCCATGGTGTGGCACATGTGATCAGTTATGACCCCAGCCGTTGGATGGTTTGACAGTTTGGATCAGAGCACAACCAATGGGAGTGTTACATTTGCGGCATGTGCTGGAAATGCAACTTTTTTTGTAATTGGTAAATGAATGGGTTAACTTACACAAATAACCACCGATTCCAAAAAACAGTAGCATCATACATACTATTCTAGGACATCCATAATACTCAAGAGCAATCCCCCATTACCTATCCACTATGCCAAACAGTGCATACCAACAGTTCTCTCAGCAGGGGATCTCCTGGTAAGCAGAGCAGGCGGATGACATGTCCAAGTCTGCTCTGCTTATACAGAGCAGACACTGCCTGCTCTGCTCTATGGGCATTTGTTTTTGCCAAACGTGATTGGAGGTAGGTGGGTGTAAACGAACATATGCCGCCCCATAGAGGGGAAAAGAGGGTCAGATCGGGTGCGCAAGGTCTGCTCATATGAAAGAGGTCTAAAGGGGTAAAAAGGAATATTCACCTGTGCAGCTGCATTACAAATGGAATAGTAAACGGTATTAAAAGTTTTAAACCCACTCCAATCACATACTGCATATATCAAATCAGTCCACGTCATTGTAGCAATCTGATAGGCATCCCAATATATCCCATGGGAAATTACAGTCACTGGCCACATTATTATTTATTATTATTATGTACACCTTGCTAGTACCAGGTTGGACCCCCTTTTGCCTTCAGAACTGCCTTAATTCTTCTTGGCATAGATTCCACATGGTGTTGGAAACCATTCCTCAAATTTGAGTCCGTATTGACATGACAGCATCACACAGTTGCTGCAGATTGGTCAGCTGCACAACCATGGTGTGAATCCCCCATTCCACCACATCCCAAAAGGTGCTCTATCAGATTGAGATCTGGTGACTGGAGGCCACTGGAGAACAGTGAACTCATTGTCATGTTCAAGAAAGCAGTTTAAGATTTGAGCTTTGACTACAGTGAACCCATCTTCTGATGGCTACTTCCAGCAGAATAATGCACCGTGTTACAAAGGGATGGACATGCTCAGCAACAATATTAATGTAGGCAATGGCGTTTAAACGATGCTCAATTGGTACTAAAGGGGCCCAAAGTGTGCCAAAATATCCTTCAAACCATTACACCACCAGCCTGAACAGTTTATACAAGGCAGGATGAATCCATGCTTTTATGATTACGTCAAATTCTGACCCTATCATCTGAATGTGGCAGCTGAAATCGAGACTCATCAGAACAGGCAACATTTTTTTCAATCTTCTTTTGTTCAATTTTGGGGAGACTGAGTTGTAGACTCAGTTTCTTGTACTTCGCTGACAGGAGTGGCAACCAGTGTGGTCTTCTGCATAACTTAGTTGTAATGAGTGGTTATTTGAGTTACTGTTGCGCCTTTCTATCATCTCAAACTAGTCTGCCCATTCTCCTCTGACAAGGCATTTTCATTCACACGACTGCCACTCACTGGATATTTTCTTTTCTTTGGACTATTCTCTGTAAACCCTAGAGATGGTTGTGCGTGAAAATCCCAGTAGATCAGTCGTTAAATACTCAGGCCAGCTTGTCTGGCACCAACGATACCACATTCAAAAGCACTTAAATCCCCTTTCTTGCCCATTCTGATGCTCAGTTTGAACTTCCTCAAAGTCGTCTTCACCACGCCAAGATGCCTAAATGCATTGAGTTGCTGCCATATGATTGGCTGATTAGCAATTTGTGTTACCAAGTAATTAAAACAGGTGTACCTAATAAAGTGGCCAGGGAGTGTAAAAGGAGCACCCCTGCTGCCTTCATGTGGAGAGCCCTGGATTGCTCCAGGCTTAGCTATGCTGTTTATGTCCTGCCATGCAGCATCACACTCTTCACTACCTCTAGTGCCACCTGATGTCACTCATGATGAGGGCGCCACTAACTGTGCGTATCCTAAACCTCCAAACACTACTCAGAATCAATAAGAGACCTGCATGGAATTCCTGCCTAGGGGCGTGTTCTACCACACACCCCTGGCTACCACACAAAGAGAAGGATAAAAAAGCACAAATAGCAGTACCACGGACACAGAATTAGGAAATTGTGTAAATAGAGGTGTCCTGGTAAATCCCTTCACTCACTACGGTGTCAATTGTACAGCGCAAATGAGTGATACTCTTAATGGTAAAAGGCAAAAAAAAAAAAAAAAAAAAAAAAAGGGACAACCAGAACCAAAGAGGGGGAAGGCCCTAAAGCACCATATAAGAGTAAACGGGGTATAAATGAAATAGTTCCCTAACAAAAAATACTGACACAGAAATATATCAAAATGACAATAATTTATTAGAAATACAATGTAATCCAATGTGAAGGAAAAAAAAGGAACCGAACCTTCCCCTTGATCACAGTAAAAAACAGACTATATAGTCATTAAAAACCAGGAAAATTACATGATAAATCACTAAAACCGCATGGATATATAAAGGTGCAGTGCCAAACAGTTGAACAAATCTAGAAGAAAGCAGTAGCCTACAAATCTAGAGGAAACATGTCTTAATGGGTGAAAAACAAAAAGACATTAGCAATTAAACATCCATGAGAGACATAAAAATGGAGAGAGTCCATCAGAGGTTAAAAAGGAATGATAAACCAATAAAGGTGATAGTAACCAGTCCCTTGGTAAACCGGTGGTAAAATGAAGAAAAGAAGAGATCCCAGCTACCAAGGAAGAGACCTAGTTTCACCGCTGTGCCATACAAGGGTGTGCTCTTACCGAAAGATGTGGACCCCCAAATGAATGAGTGGTCAGATGAGCCTGTATGTTAATACATAACCATCATCCGCAAGCCTTGTCAGGCAATCTCGCGTTCCACAGTGTTATCCAGGGGCAAATGAGAATGATCCCCTGCCAAGGAGAACCCCCAAATGGTCATGGCAGATCTCAAGCAAACCTCTGTACCATGTTGCTCTGTGCCTGCAGATCCCCTGATATTCTGGGTTTAGTTTGGCACATTCAGGAAGCCAATCACACCGTGATTAGCTGCACAGAGAACCAATCACGCGTGCTTGCACACCTGATTGGTTCCGCTGTGCCGCTACTCACGGCGTGATTGGCTTCCTGAATGTGCCATTGAAAAAAACTAGGGAGGAGAGTAAGACTCACTGAATGTGTGGGGCGGGCTGCAGTGCACGAGTGAGTAATGTATGTATGCGGCTGTGCTCCTTTCCAGGCTACTACTAGTCCACCTCCAGCCTCCTACTACCACCACTGAGAGACTGTGTCACTGTATAATCAGCATCCTTCCCAATCCCTACAGTGTCACTAACATTAACCCTATGGTACAAGGCTGCAGTGTGCACTGAATCCCATTCCCTACAGTAACATTTAGGGAGAGAGACAGAGAGACAAGAGAGAGACAGAGAGACAAGAGAGAGACAGAGAGACAAGAGAGAGACAGAGAGAGACAGAGAGACAAGAGAGA